>NC_050581.1:25388357-25988357 GCF_011100635.1 Trichosurus vulpecula
GGCTGGTGCACAAACACGTGTTCTTTATTGTCATTATGATTGATAAAAAATAGCCATATTTAACATTGAAACATCTGATAGGGCTGTAGTGGTAAGAACTTTCTTTTCAGGGTCTTCAGTAGCTCTTGCTACTGGGGATGTAGGGAATGAAGCGCTAGCAAAGGTATTTGACAACCATGTCTCCACTAGGGTTGCCTCTCTGAATAATCTCAATGTAGACCAGGCTGAAGACAGGGCTGCTATCTCTGGGACTTGTATGTGGAATTCTGGATCATCACCACCAATGTCTGAGGGGTATACAAGGAAATAAACAGCTAGTTAAGAAGATGATGTCTGAAAATTAGTTTGGACCTCTGGACCATGGTTTAAAGTACCCATAACTAAAGTACTCATAACAAGCAAGGAGTGGTACAAAAGGCATTTGCCTATATTCTTGCAAATCTCATCAGAAGTTTTAAATTAAAAAGAAATAGTTGAAAACTTCCTATGTCTTATGCTATTCATTCATTGATATTTCTCAAATGCTTAAATGGACCCAAGAGTCCATCAATTCAGGAATTCCTTCCAAAGACAGAGATCACAGCCCTTCTATTCATACTCATCCTGTGAGACTTTTTGCCATGATTTTCTATCAGTTCACCAAAGGGGATCCACAAAACATTCCTTACACCCTCCTTAAGAAAGCAAAGCACTCTGGCCATTGTCATATCTTATTATTGTCATGTGAACAGTCCATCATCTCTTCCTGTCATACAGTTCTTTCAAACTCGTTCTTCTTTGGCATTTCTCATTCATTTCATCTATTCACTATCCTTCAAATAATAACTCTCACTGAAACTGAAATCATGTTGACTTATTCTTTCAATTACTGTGTTGTAGTTCCTCTGGGTCTCAAAACCTGACCTCATCAGGTTATCTCCAGTTCCTTCAACCATTTCTCATCTGTCCTTTCAACAAACTTGTTAGTCTCTTTTGGATGTTCTCCACTTGCTAGCTGTGTGATCATAGCTAGGTCACTCAGTATCTTAAAGAATAAGTATCTGTTTGTAAAATGGAGATAATAGTATCTGTATCATCTATCTCACAGAGTTATTGTGAGAAAAATACTACGAAAACCTTAAAGCAATATATGAATGTTTTTACTATTTAAACACCCAGATCTCTATTCAGACAAACTGATTTCTAGTCAGATCTCTCCAACAAGTTGCTTAATACATTGACTATTTGGGCCCAAGTATAAAAACTTTACTTTTTCGCTATTAAGCTTCATCTTGAGTGATAGTCTTGTATAATAGATTGCTTGCTGGCTTTGAATATAGAAAGTATGGAATTCAAGTCTTGTATCTGACATACATTAGTTGTGTAACTCTGGAGAAGTCACTTAACCTCCAAGGGTCCCAGGTAACTCTCTAAGACTACAAGTTGCATAGAAGTTACCAATCTACATTGGTAGAGGAACTTTATTAACCAATGATCCCTGTACAAATAAAATCACAGGTCAGGTAAAAAGAAAAAAAATCAAGCCAAAAATAATAATATTCTTATTAGATTTAAGCCCAGATTATATCCCACCAATATTTTTTTTCTTTCAATCCTAACACTCTTCCTACTGATGACTCAGAATGATCTGTCCTTCCTAGTTTTGGGTAATTCATGAATCTCATAATCATGTCTTAATGTATGTCTTAATGCAAGATGCTGATAAAAATGTCAAATAGCAAAAGACCAAGCATAATTCCTTGAGAGACTACATAGGAGACTAAATTGAATGATCCATGGTTATTCTTTGGGTTCAGCAGTTCAGTCATTTCTAAATCTACCTAATTGTTTTACATGATTCTATATTGTCTACAAGAATAAGATGAAAGACTTTGTTAAAAACATTGCTAAAAAGTAGATAAACTTTGCCTATACCATGGCCCTAATCTATCAATCTATTAAGCACATCCAGAAAGGAAATAAGCTTGTTCTGATATGACCTATCCTTCCTAAAACTCTGCTAGTTCTTTATGGTTATTACTTATTTGTCTAGAATGTTCACTAAATATCTGTGAGAATTGGCCTATAGTTAGGCCCTAGCTGACAGAAGAGACTCTACATTTGATCATTGATTGACCTACCTATATAAAAAGAAATTCCTGTGCACCCAACAGCTTTCTCAGCCAGCTACATTTAGGGTTATGAATACAAACCATCACACTTAGAAAGCTTTAGCTAATCCAGGTATGTAAATTAGAAAACTTTATTAATTGGCACGTTTGTGGATGATGATAATAAAAATAATTAGCATCCATATAATATCTACTATGTGTCAGGCACTATAACATGGGAGTTTGCAGTCTAGACCACTTGCTGAATAACTGCTATTAAAACCTCCTCCCACTCATTCACTATGAATCTGCTTAGCAATAGCAATCAGATATAAGCAATCAGAAGATCTGGGCTTGCAGTTGGGGTATACATCTCATTGTATGTCTGAGTTACTGTCTTGTGCCCATGAGACTTGTGAGGAAAGAGAGCTGCACAAAGTCTGTCAGCAATAAACTACCTAACTCTGAATACTTCTCAGTTTCTCCTCACCCAAATTTTCCTCAGCTTATTCCTTCAACCAATATATTCTCGATTTTTTCCAGGAACTAAATTCAAGTTCATTGACTTAGAGTTTCCAATTTTTCCTCTCTGTTTGTAAATTGTAATTTGTAAATTGTAGATTGCAAATCATGACATTTGCCCTTCTTCATCCTGGGGAGATAGTGGTTCTACTCTTGCTCCTATAAAAAGAGATGATCATATAATTTTGCACAGAAGTGTGTCATTTCGCATTTCATAATGTCATAAGATTTAGAGCTGAAAGGTTCCTTAGACATTGTCTGCAAATTGTGTTGTTGTCGCTCCTGTTTTATCTACATATTTTTTCACCATTACCTGACTTAGCTGGGTCTCATACAAAAGTTTTTGCAGCCATGTTTTTTTATGTTTCATGCTTTTTCGTGACAATAATGTAATTGATTTTTTTCATCCTCTATAGTGTTTTGAAAAGTCATCTTCAAACAATAATAATAACTACCTGTGCATGCATTATACTTTAAGGATAATTAAGCACTTTTCTTCTGACCCATTCCAGTCCCAACAGATAAGTTGTGAAAATATTATTTTCCCCATTTTACAGATGAGTAAACTGAGACCCAAAACAGGAGCCTAAGGCCAATCAACTAGTAAGTCTCTAAAGTTAAATTCAAACCCAACTCTCCCAATTCCTTGTCCAGCTTTATTTCTAATTCTTTGATTACTTTGTCTTCCCACTTGGCAAAATCAAACATTTGCTGTCTGAAGAGATTTTGCATCATTCAAGTTTCTCTACAAATGTCTCAAAGTGGTGAGTCAATGTTTTCACATTTGTCCATTTCCATTTTTCAGATTAGACACCTTGTTTAAACAAGTTGGTTCATTACTGTAATCACACAGTGCCTCTTCTCATATTCATCCTTCATCTTATTTTGGTATTTTTTACCTTTGTTCTAACAATTGAAGATATGACTGGACACAGATATCTAAATCAGAAATGACTCCCTTAATGGTAGCTAGTCCTTTCTTGTTGAGATGTGATACATGCTATTTTATGTGATGTTCTTCAGTGCTTATGTTTGATGCCTCTCTTCTTGAAAGAAAAAAAAAGCAACAACACAGAACCACTGGGCCAAGGGAGGGTGTGATAATCACCTTTTCCATTTACTAGCACACCTGTCTCTAGACCCACAGGTTCGGTCTTCTGAGAGCTTTGAATCTGAAGAGAGGGAACAGACTCTTTTTGTTTTTTCCATGCAGTCTGGCTCTTTATGCACCCACCCTAGAGCCCTGGCAAGAATTATTTAAAGCATAAGCTCTGGCTAATATCTAGAGTGTCCCAAAAAGAAAGTAGAAGGTGTTAAGTGTCCAGTGTAGATCAGGTATAGGACAAGTAGTTAATTTTTCTACATTAAAGAAAGATGACAAAATTAAGAGATTTAAGCATGCATTGATAAAGGCTTAAAACATGAAAAATTACTTATTCCTATTATTACACTTCTCCAGGAGAACAGTACTTAAAATATCAAAATCTGAGACATTTTATGAGACTTCTGGATCAGCATTTGACCTTGGAGTCATTTCCTTTCACTCCATGCCCTGTCCAAAAAAACTGACTCAGTAAATGTCTTCTACAAAATCAAACCAGAGATTGGGGTTGCCATTCTATTGGGAATAATCTTTTCTAAGAAACATTGTAATAGTTCCAGGTACTCCTCCCAACATATAGTAAGCACTGACTAAGGAACCTCAGAACACTCAAATTCCTAATGCATCCACTCCAAAATGATATATGTTTATGCTCAGAGAAAGAAATACAAAGTAGAAAAGGCAGCCAAGGCCAAAAAAACAGTTTCAAGCTTGCCTGGCACTTTATATGCCCAACGATCAAAAATATTATAGGTCAAAGGAGAGGGAGAGGAAGAGAGATAATGCGCATCCCCAAAACCCCTCCTCTAAAAGTCTCAGAGAGCTGTGTAACACCACATGTTCCAGAGAAAGAGAGTCAAGCTATCTGTCCTTTCTAAATCTTCAGTCCCACCCTGTCCCTAATAATATCAAATAGAAGAGGCAGAGAGAAATGGTAAGGGAGTAAGGTTTGGAATTAAGAAACTAAAGAGGCTAAAGGCTTACATTCTATTCAGAGGCATTATATCTCTATATCATGGGGACTATTGTTATGGGAACAAACAGGTGAGGTCTTCTGATCTGCGGTGTCTTGGGTCACTTCTGTTGTTATAAAATGCCCTTCACAATTCAGTGTTCTTCTTAACGATGAAGTGCTTGACCCTTGGGATGACACAGTAAATTTGGGTGGACTATTGGTACTTCTTCTCTCCCCATTTTTAGAAGATATTCCATGTCTGCAGAAGAGGAAATAATAATAAAAGAAGGAAAAATATAGGACATGTTCAAAATTCAAAGAGACCAAACAAGTTATATACGATTGGGTCAGAGAGCTGTTCTCTAATGATTGAAATTAAAGTCCCTTCTCCAATATAATTGTTTTCCTATTTCAGTTCGCAAAAAATGAAGCCAGATATTTCTCAGTTAGAATTTTATTTCTGGGCTACAGCAAACAAACCATTCTTGGAAGTCACGTCATCACTTATGTGGAATGAATGAATGAAATCTTCCTAGGCACTCCTACAGTCATTCATTTATTGATTCATTCAACAATTTTTTACCAAGTTCCTCTCATGGCCATAGTGTAGTGCTAAGCCCTGTGGGTGACATAAAGAGATATGATATGTGATGTACACTGTAAAATTATTTATAATCAAATTAAGGATACAGGCCCTCTATATTTGAAAAGTTTGTTATATAAGATGCAAATAATTATAGATAATGAAAGAATTGTAGTACTAATGTTATAGTGAAAAAATCAAAGCAATGGCTTTGGAGTAAAAGGTCTTAGATTCAAATCTCTCATTAGATACTATTTGTGTTGCCTTGGGCAAGTCATATAACCTCCTTGGGCTTTGGTATCCTCATATGTAAAAGAAGTTGGAATAGAAAGCCTTTGAGTCCCCTTACTTCTCTAGGTTCGTATGTTTATATAATTCATATGACTTAAAATCATAGTATATGTTTACAACTTAAAGAAACTTTAGAGCTATCAAGTACAAATCTCTCATTTTAGTGATGAGGAAATGTAGGCTTAGAAAAGTAAAGTGATTTACCCAGGGCAACACAGCTAGTAAGTATGAGAAACAGTATATGAACTTAGATCTTCTTGACACCAAGTCTAGTATTAGATCCACTCTCTTATACTGCATCTTACGTTATAAAATAAATAGTTTATAAGGAAGGAAAGAGCACTGTTCAGTACTACTAAGACAAAGAAAAATAAAACAATCCATGCCTTCAAGGAGAATGGATTTAACTGGGGCCATACAAAATATATACAGATAGAGAAAGTAAATAAAGTACAATTTGGGAGCAGGGTATAGGGGAAGCACTAACGGTATTGGGGATCACAAGAGGCCTAATCTGAAAGGTAGCAGGTGAGCTGAGCTTTGAAGGAATCTAGAGATTGTAAGAGTTGAATGGAACAAAGAAGGGCATTATAGACATGAGGGATAGCTAATACACACATGGAAGGGGAAGATAGTACGTCACATATGGGAAATAGCAAAAGACCAGCCTCTGACTAAAAAGTGGAGAGTAAGGAAGAGTAAAGTGAAATCAGTCTCGAAAGAAAGGTTAGTACTAGATGATGAAGGGCTAAACAGAGGAGTTCACATTTTGTTCTCTTATAGCATCTTTCCCCTATCTGGTCTTCTACTTCTTGTCCATAAGACTTGCAAATAAATACCAGTCATGGATATATATGCATAGGTTCCAGTATTTTGTCTTTTTTTGTTCCCCCAAGAAACCAATTGCTGTACATTCAGAAAATCTGAGGTTCTTTATAAAGCTAAACTACTTTATAAAAACCTAAACTACAAGCACTAGAAAATCACTGGAGCCCCTAGTGCAATGATGACCATTTGGGGATTATCAGCTTCACAGAGGGAAGGAATTAGATTCAGCAAAATTTTTTAAATGATAGAAAATCAATGTGCGTGTGTGTGTGTGTGTGTGTCTCTGTGTGTGTCTGTGTCTGTGTGTGTCTCTGTGTTTGTGTATGTGTGTATGTGTAAAATCAAAAGCCATTCTTGATAAGTTGTCAAAGTATACCCTTATAACAAACAGTTCTCATAAGAAGAATTATAAGCAATTAATAATCATATGAAAAAATGTTCCAAAACACTAAAAATGAGACCAGTGTAAATCAAAACAACCCTGACATTTTACTTCACACTCAGTGATTTGGCAAAGATGAGAAAAGATGGAAATAGTCAATGTTGGAGGGGTTGGAATGAGGATAGCATTGTTGGTGGAACTGTGAATCAGTACAACTGTTCTAGAAAGCAATTTGAAATTATGTGAAGAAGGGGATTAAAATGTCAATGCCCTTTGATCCAGAGATACCATTGCTAGTCTAATCTCCCAAGAAGGTCATTAAGAAGAAAAAAGTATGCAAACCAGGAGCAGATTTTGGAAGTGACTGAATTAGCAGCAGCAGCAGCAGCTACTTCCAGAGCTCTCAGTCCACAGACCTTAAGCGGGCTAAACAGGAGATTACAGGAGTCTTCTTGCTAGCACTGAAGCAGAACTGTTGCTTTACCCATACTCAGATTGGGGTCGAAGTCCTGGGTGGCAGTCACAGGCTGAGGAGGAGCACTAGCATAGCAGTCCTTGTGGCCACAGTGGAGGCAGCACCCTCCTCACATTTCTAAGCCAGAAAAGAGTGCTCGTGGTCACTCACAGAAACAGACCAGAGCAGAGACCAGGAGAGTAATAATACTTCTCCTTAGATCATACCACCTTGAAGGAACTTAAAGCTTACAGGCCCTTAGAAGTATCTCTGAAAACAGCTGCACGAAAGAAAAAAGTAGTCTTAGACACCAAAATATTTGTAACAGCACTTTCTGTGACAGAAAAAATACATAAACAAGGTATATGCCTATCAATTAGAGAATGTCAAACAAGATATGGTACATGAATATAGTGGAATATTATTGTGCTGTACAAAATGAGAACTATGAAGACTATAGAGAAGCATGCAAAATGTTACACAAATTAGTAAGTAAACAGAGCCAAGAAAGCAATATACACAATGACTATGAAAATATTAACAGAAAAAAACAGCCACACACACACCCAATCAAAAGTTAATGTTGCAAAATTATAAAGAACAAGTATGGCTTAAAAGACACATATGAGAAGATACTGTCCCATCACATTGTATACATTTTTAGAATTTTTCAATTGATCAGTTATGTTCATTTTTTTCCTTTTTGTTTTTATTCATCTTTTAAAACACTGTTATATGGAAGATATGACAGAAGGATACTGAGAAAAATTATAGTGATGTAAATAAGAACATTTTTAAAAGAGATGCAAAAAAGACTATTGAAATAGTCCAAGGAAGAAGTGATGAAGTTGAAGCTACAAATGTGTGTGTGTACATGTAACGGGGCGAGTTAGAGCCGACCCCTGCCCTCGTTGGACCTCCACGCCCAGGGCCTGCTGAGGTAAACTCAGGGCTCTGAGGTAAGAGTGGGACAAGATGGCGCCAGGAGGAAGGGTCTCACCCTAGTTGACAATGTGGCAATTCCAGGTCTTTGTCCGGAACTGCCTGATTGTGAGGGAATTATGGGTAGCACATGGGGAAGAAAGGGGAGGAGAGTAGGAGGAACCAGGGCAGCCCTAGCGCCTATGTAACCACAGCTATAAAGGTTTTGCTACTAACTTGAATAAACGGAGTTGTTCACCATCTTGCCTCCCACCTCATTCATTGCCCGCGAGATCAAGACTTTGCTGGACAAAGGTCTGGGATTTGGGGTGAGAGGGACCCCAACAAGTGGCACCCAACGTGGGGCACCGCACTGAGCCACATGCACTCCCATGTTCCCCAGGGAGCCTCCTTCCTGTGAGAGGACGGAGAAGACAGCACACACAACCCTGGGATGAATTTGCAGCAGGAGGAGCCGTCCTGTCTCCATGGGTAACCTGGCCTCTACGCTGATGAGGTAAGGAATCTTCCTTATCATGGGGCAGGTAGAGTCCTTAGGAGCCGCCGCGGATCAGGCTGCATTTGTAAAAATCATATATATGATGGCCAAGAATCAGGGGTGTACAATCACTCCCTGGGCTATCAGGAGTTTTCTTAAAGTTGTGGAAAAAATATCCCCTTGGACCACACAGTGACCCCCGTTACAGCGAGGTCTTGGAAAATTGTAGGAGAGCAGCTAACAAGTTATGAGTTAGAAAACCCCGGGGACTTGGAACCCAGCACATTTTTTCTATATAACATTATAAAAGCGGCTCTTAAAACTGCAGAAGGCTGCTATGAAAAACAGCCCAGGCAGTTTACAGCCTCCACACCCTCCACATCACCTGATTCCTCTCTGAAACAGTTGCGACCTCCTTCCCTGGATTCCAGTGTTCTGCCTTACTCACCCTCGCTATACCCTAAGTTAGATCAGTTTCAAGAACAAATGCGAGAGAGTGAGGAGACACAGAGGCTGCAACAAGAAAATGAGGAGCTGAGGGGTAAATTAGAAAAATTGTTAGCTCAGTCAGCCCCATAGAAAGTTGTCCGCTTCAAAGGGGAAGTTGGCCAAAAGCAATGTGTGAATAAGATAAAAGCAGAATTTCCCGTGAGAAAAGAGGACGTTAGAGAGCAAGCATCCATAAGTGGAACTCGGGCGCCTCCTGGTGGGGGAAAAGACTCATCACACCCGAGTGGACTGACCCCTAGTGGCGACATGTCCCTATTACAACAAATGATAAAAAGATGAGAGAACAAGGGGAAGAGGTTTTGTGGGACCTCCTAGGAGTAGGCGCTTTTTCAGTCATAAAGGAACCCAGCTGGCAGGTAGAGGAGGATGATCCTGACAATCCAGGGCAGAGGAGAATAAGACAAATCCCCCCAGTGAGAAGACACACCCCTGTGTCCCCTTTCCTGATAAAAGAGCTGAAAAGAGGAATCACAGATTATGATCTAAAATCCCCTTATGTTAAGATCAGACTGAGAGACTTGGCTTCCTATGTAGTCACTCGCAACGATTGGAAGCTAGTTATGAGAGCCATTCTCTCCTCAGGTGAGATGGTAGTCTGGACCTCCCTGTTCTTGGAGGAGTGCCAGGATATGGCTATTCAGTATAATCCAGGCAACCCTCAATGGGCTCAGAGATATTTTCAAATGCGGTTAGAGACAGGGGACTTCCTTATGGATGCTCACCAGATTCATCTCCCCATAGAGCTATATGAGAGACTTGCTACCGGCATGGAGAAAGCCTATGATAAGATACCTGTGAAAGGTGAAAAGACCATGCAGTTGTCTGCCCTGAAACAAAAACCCAATGAATCCTTCCCTGATTTCTGTGCCCCGGTCCAGGACACAGTGACTAAAATAATGGGGGAAGTGGAAGGCATGATTATATTTATCAGAGATATTTTGAGGAATAATTGCAATGCAGATTGTAAAAAGGCCATGACAGGACTTAGAAAAGATGCAGGGATAGAGGAGATGCTTCAAAGATGTGAGATGGTAGGTACAGAGGTTTTCACTGCACAAGTGCAGGTAGCACCAGCTTACGGGTTCAAGCCACAATGGCCCCGAAGCCAGCAGGGGGTTAATCAGGACAAACGGTGTTTTCAATGTGGAAAACAGGGGCACTTTAAGAAGGAGTGTAGAGGCACCCCGCAAGCCGGAGGAAGAGTTTGCCCAAAGACACCTTGCCCCAGAAGTAAGAAACCAGGGCATTGGGCCTCTGAATGCCGCCAGGGAACACCACCTCCTCAACAGTATTTAAACACCCTGGCAGGCCACCCACCAGCCCAGGAACAATGGTGGGATCAGCTGAATGCCAATACCATGGTGCTTCACCAACAGTATCAGCAGTTGGCGGCCATGCGGCCCCCTACCGGACTATAGACCTCCATAGTAGAGGGTATTACAGTATCAACCCCCTCACCACTGTCATGGCACCTATGCAAGAGACTATTACTACGAAAGCAGGAGAGCTCGGCCTTTTGGTGGCTCCCCCGGCACGTGAATACACAGGCTTAGTCCCTATAATTCACCTTTTTCCCAGCAACCTTCCTATCACTAAAATACCTTTAATGAACACCACTAACACAGAAAGTACCCTAGATGATGGACAAAAGATGGCGGTGCTGTTAATATTTACTATGGAAGGTCCCGCCACATATTTTTCACAGGCATTGACCACCCAGCACCCGCAACTCACCATCGGGGTGGATGGGCGCCTTTTCATTGGCCTAATGGACACCAGAGCTGATCGCACCATTTTTCCCCTTGAACAGTGGGTCCATACTTGGCCCTTAGGTCCCACACAAGACCTCTGTGGAATAGGGGGCATACAACCGGCTGCAATGGTTGCCCAACCTCTCACATGGGAATTTGAAGGAAAACAAGGTCAGATCAGCCCTTATGTAGTCTCTAGCCTCCCAGTAATTCTATGGGGATGAGACCTTTTGGCCCAATTGGGTATCATCATCACCACCCAGAGTTTTTCATAGGGCCCCCTGGCAAGGCTGCACCGCCCATTCAGGTCCCGGCCCTCACTTGGATGAGTGACGAGCCGATGTGGGTGGACCAGTGGGCCCTGTCTAGAGGAAAAATAGCAGCCCTCAAGGTGATAGTTCAGGAACAATTGGAGGCTGGTCACATAGAACCTTCCACCAACCCATGGAATTCTCCTGTGTTTTGCATCAAGAAAAAATCAGGTAAATGGAGGATGCTTACTGACCTTCGTCAGGTCAATGCCTCTATGGAAACAATGGGGGCCCTTCAACCAGGGCTCTCTTCACCAAACATGATCCCAAGAGGATCTAAAATTTGGGTTATTGATATAAAAGATTGCTTTTATAGCATTCCACTGCCTCCTAATGATACCCAGAGATTCGCTTTTTCCATTCCTTCAGTGAATTTGCAGGAGCCTTATGTCAGATATGAATGGAAAGTGCTCCCTCAAGGTATGAAAAATAGTCCCACCTTGTGCCAATGGTATGTTCAACAAGTTCTCCACCCTGTTCATGAGCACTACCCGACTGTTCTCTTAAGACATTATATGGATGACCCCTTGGCAGCTCATCCCAATTGTGACCGCCTGGAAGAGGTCCTGCAGGCCATTGTCATACAGTTAGAAGTTTATGGGCTTACTGTAGCTCCAAAAAAGATTCAGAAGGTATTGCCCATAGATTATTTGGGAGTAAAGTTACGTGAACAAGAGGTGCAGATAAGACAACTCCGTTCAGAGCCTTGTAAGGTCCGCACCTTGAATGATTTTCAAAAGCTTATTGGAGATATTCAATGGCTCTGCCCCTTTATTTGAAATGCTCCGGGGAACCTCTGACCTTAACTCCCCCCAGCATTGGACCCCTGAGGCCCTTCAGTGCCTTCAGGAAGTACAAGCTGCCATCCATGCCAGATCCACTGTGAGATTCCTTGCAACCGAACCCTTAGAGCTTACTGTCCTTCACAATCCATCACTTTCCACAGGCGTTCTTCATCAGGCAGCTGGGATTATTGAATGGGTACACTTAGCTCAGATCAAGAATAGGAAGTGCTCTCCTTATACCAATCTTGTTGCCCAAGTTGCCTGGAAGGGCATAGTTAGAGCACGAGCACTCAGTGGCAGAGACCCTCAGGTCATCTACACCATGTATACTAACCGACAGTTACAAAAATGTTTCCAAGAGGACCCTGATTGGCAGCTTATAATTGGGCACACTTTTCACCATAGTACACCTCTTCCTCTGACCCATCAATTCACCAGTTGGCCTTGGACATGGGGGAACAAATTTTCTTCTACACCTGTTAATGGGATCAATGTATTTACTGATGCCTCGAAACTGCATCGGGCCTCCATATACATACCTTCTAGGAACAATATTCAAGTCTTTATGACTCCATTCACTTCCACTCAACAAAATGAATTGTTTGCAGTCCTCCAGGCTATGCTCTTAGACACTCCCATTAACATCATTTCTGATAGTCATTATGTTGCAGGACTTATACTGCATTTGGAAACAGCCTACATCACTCCCCATGATGATTCTATTACCCAGCTCAAGTTGGAGATGTAGCTCGGGTGCATGAGCGCTCTTCTCCCTTTCATATTCTGTATATCCCTTCCCATTCTGGATTGCCTGGCCCCCTTGCACACAGCAATGCTACAGCTGATGCTGCACTCCAGGGAGTGGCCCTGACATCACCTGCCCAATTGGCTCATTCCAAATTTCACCTTTCTGCGTGCTCTCTCCGACACCTGTATGGTTTTAGCAAAACCGAGGCACAGAGAATTGTAAAATCTTGCACCAGCTGTGCTCCTTTTCTTCCTCCTCCTGCTGTCACTGTCCGGAACCCTGTAGGAGATGGGCCCAATGACATTTGGCAGATGGGAGTCACCCATTATTCCCCATTTGGATGCTCTCAATATGTTCATGTATGTGTGGACACATTTTCCGACTTCACCATGGCTACTGCCAGAACAGGTGAGGTAGTGAAGGACGTGACTGTACACCTCCTTTCTTGCTTTGCCAGTCATGGCATCCCAAAAATCCTCAAAACTGATAATGGTCCCGCTTATACTGCACAAGCCTTTCGGGTCTTTTGCCTGGAATGGTCTATTACTCACATCACCGGGATCCCTCACAATCCCACCGGACAGGCTATTGTGGAACGGGCTAACCGCTCCCTGAAAACTTTCCTACAAAAACAAAAAGTGGGAACCAGGTCTGGTCCACAGACTAGTTTGAATCTGGCCTTATACACATTGAATTAATTAAAATTCGATGATCATAACATGTCCCCAGCAATGAAATACGTCCTCGGCCTGCCACAGAAGTCACGGTCCATGCTGCAGCCTGGGGCTCAACCTGCACTTGGAGGTGTTGGAGCATCTGCCATGTGGAAGGGCGTGGATGGACAGTGGGTGGGGCTGGGAACCATAACTGTCTGGGGTCGAGGTTATGTTTGTGTTTGCACAGGTGAAGGTGATGAGGTGTGGGTTCCCGTCCGCAGGATCCGTGTGCTTGAGACAACAGCAGGCCACGATGGGGCGAAAGTCATGGGGACAGCAGCAAAGACAAGCACGGAAGCAGCAGAGGTTACTTCAGGAACTGATTAGTCTTCACCTGTGGCATCATGCTCCTGCACCTGCTCCTTCTGGTTTCCCTGATGAGTCTCAGCGAGGGGATCCAGTCACCAGCCCATCAACATCATTGGGCCTTCATCAACAACCCTCCTTGGTTGAGGGTGATAGGTTGGGGTGAACCCATCCCACACCCCGTACTACAAGGGAATTTTTCCCACATGCTCAGACAACCCTTTTTCATATAAGGGGAATCAGACAAAGGAACCCCCTTGGATGAACTTCACAGGCTTGATTGCCGGTTTCCACATATGCCTACAAAAAGCCATAAACGGGAACTGGAATGGTTTCACATGGAACCTTACAGAGGTCTCCAACATGGTGCCATGGTGTGCCAACATCACTCAAACTCAGGAGACATTGCAATATGAAAATAATGTGCAGTTTTTTCACCTGTGGAGCTGGGTGTTGCAAGGGAGACGTGTCTCCCCTAGAAAGCATTCATTGGCCATGCCCTTTTTGCACACATATGAACAATCCCAATATCATGCTCTGGCATAGTTATATAAGCTTTCTGCAATTTATAGACTGTCACTCACATCAGTGCCAAAAGACTGTTGTGAGTTTGAATGGGACGAATCAGACTCTTACTTCTTGCCGTAACCTCTCCCAGTTTACTAATGACCACTTTATTGCAGGATACTCGATCCCTTTATATACCACCAAAGAAGGTCAGTTTACCACAGGACTGGCACAGATAATCCTTGCTCTTGGGGGTCCGAGTGTCCAGGCGTTTCACATCCCTGAGTCGTTATCAGGGATGTTCACCAACAACATAAGCCTTACTGGGCATGTGTGTCTAGGGACCTCTCATGCCTTCCTGTGGGACCGCACTGGCAACTCCACCCTCATTCCCCATCACAACACATCAGGGGTATTCAATTTGTCCTGTCCTAACTTCTCTGTACATGTATGCATGGGGCCAAAATTTACCAAGGGATGGGTCTTCATCATTACCAGGCCCCGGTATGCCCTCACTGTAGTAAAGACCGAGGGATGGTATCGTACCCCGGCTGGCCATGCACTCTCCATCCTAGACAATTGGATAACAGCCTTGACTCGCACCAGACGGTGCATCTCATGTGTTGTGCTTGGTATTACCTTGCTGGTGGAGCTGGTTCCATGGCCCTAGCAATGGCACTATCAAACACACAGAATGAGGTTCAGGAAGCCACCGAGCTACGTGACCTCATGAGTAATGTTTCCCTCCTGTTCAGGCATCAGGCTCAGATAGATGAGGACTTTTACTAAGCTATTAGAACTTTATAAAATGCAGTGCGGGTATTAGGCACAGAGGCGGAGTATCTGGAATTACAGGCCAAACTACAATGTGACTATTGTTTTAACACTTTCTGCCTCACCTCAAAACAATATAATGCCACCGAACATAACTGGGACACAATCCGCACGCAGTTGCAGGGTGCTGTCTTGGACAACGTCACACTGGAACTCCAACAACTAATAAGCTTGGCCAAGGACATTAACATTGCCTCACATGACGATTTGCTCCCTGATAAGACTGCACAGCACATTCTGGACTTTTTTCAACAAGCTGACCCATGGCATTGGCTGAAGCAATGGCTCATCCCGCTTGGCATAGGGCTTCTGTTCCTGGTTCTGGGTCTTTGTCTCCTTCCCTGTCTCCTTCGTTGCTTCCTCTGCCTTATGCACCACTCCCTGTTTGGCATGAAGCATGACATTATGGTCCTCCGTGACCTGTCCGCTTCATGGCAAAACAAAAAGGGAGAGTTGTAATGGCGCGAGTTAGAGCTGACCCCTGCCCTTGTTGGACCTCCATGCCCAGGGCCTGCTGAGGTAAACTCAGGGCTCTGAGGTAAGTGTGGGACAAGATAGCGCCAGGAGGAAGGGTCTCGCCCTAGTTGACAATGTGGCAATTTCAGGTCTTTGTCCGGAACTGCCTGATTGTGAGGGAATTATGGGGAGCACATGGGGAAGAAAGGGGAGGAGAGTAGGAGGAACCAGGGCAGCCCTAGCACCTACGTAACCACGGCTATAAAGGTTTTGCTACTAACTTGAATAAACGGAGCTGTTCACCATCTTGCCTCCCGCCTCATTCATTGCCTGCAAGATCAAGCCTTTGCTGGACAAAGGCCTGGGACTTGGGATGAGAGGGACCCCAACATGTACGTGTGTGTGTGTGCATCCATAAAAATGAACACCATTTCTACATAGTAACAAAATCTAAGAAGCAATAGTAGAAAGGGAAACTCCATTCCAAATAACTACAAAATGTATAAAATATCTGAGGATCAATTTATCAAAACCCACAAAATACTTATATAGATTCAATTATTCAGTCTTCCTTAAAGAAACAAAAAAACAAAATTAAGTAGCTGGAGAAATATTCAGTGCTAATGGCTGGACCAGGCCAATACTGCCAAAGTTAATTTACAATTTTAATTGCATTTCAATCAAACTATCAAAGAGATATTTTATAGAACTTGATAAAATAAGAACAAAGTTCCTTTTTGTGAAAAAAATATTAGAATATCAAAAGAAATAATAAAAAAATAAAAGGATGAAATGGGAATAGCACTTCCAGACCTGAAACCAAAGCAAGTTATCAAACCTTTTGAGCTGCTTGCAGTTAAAAGTTAGTGAAGCTGATGAAAAGAGAAAATCAGAAACAATGGAACTCAATTACGCATTACTCAATAAGTCTGAAGACATACATTACTTTAGAAGAAGCTCTGTATTTGATAAACTACTGGGAAAATTGAAAATTAGTCTGTCATAAATTAGGGTTAGAACAATACCTTATGCCACATTCCACAATAAATTCAAACTGAGTATCTGACCTTAATATTGAAGTTCGTACCATAAAAATTAGAGAAGAAGCATGTCTTTCATAGTTATGAGTCAGAGAGGTCATCTTAAACAAATAAATGATAAACAATTACAAAAGATTAAATAGATAATTTTGAGTACATGAAATTGAAGAGTCATTACACAAACAAAACTAATATATCTGTGTTAAAAAGGGAAGCTGTGGAATAGGAAAAAATCAAAAATTTTCAGATAAAAGTTTAGAATCCAAGATACATAAACAATAGATATGTGTGTATTCACATATATATGCATGGAACCAAAAAACATCCCCCAATAAATCAAAAGACTATGAGCACGTTTCAAAAGAAGAATAACCATATCAAAAAATGCTCCCAATCACTAATAATCAGAGAAATGAAAATCAAAATAGCTCTGAGGCTTAACCTAATGCACAGTAAATTAACAAAGATGGCATAATGGAAATAGTCGATGTTGGGGGATTTGTGGGAAGAGAAGTATTAGATTTTTTTGGGGTGGAGTTGTGAATTAGTATAACCCATTTTGGAAAATAATGTGGAATTATGTAAATAAAATGTTTAAGATACCCGTACTCTTCCCAGCAATTCCACTTCTAGATTTAAACTCCAAGCATGTCATTGTTAAGAAGAAAATCTTGATATACACCAAAATATTTATAGAATTACTTTTTGTGGTAACAAAGAACTGCAAAAAAGTAAATATCCATTGATAAGAAGATGGTTAAATAAACAGTGGTTCACAAATGTAATGGAATATTATTGTATCATAAGAAATGACGAGTATGAAAAACACAAAGATACATGGAGAGACTTCAATGAACTGATATAGAGGAAGTAAACAGAACAAAGAAAACAATATACACCATGACTGTAACAATATAAAGAACAATCACAAAACAGCTGAAAGTGCATATTGCAGGTAGGAAGAACAAGAGCTCTAAAGAGATATTATAAAACACCTCCCTCCCCTCCACTCCTTTGCAGAAGGAGGAGTTCCATAAGTGTGAAAGATTACATGCATTTTCATATTTTTTAATAAATTGGTCAATTTTACTGTATTTTAACTTTTTCCCTCTTTTTCATTTGTTTATTTTTAAAATACTTTTAAAGAAATACTATCTGGGAATGGCTGTCTGGGAAAAGGAGAGAAAAGTGTACTAGAAAAATTAGGAGATATAGAATAAAAACATCAATAAATATTTATTTTAAAATGCCATTTCAATAATCAAGGCAACAAGTTATGAAAACTTCAACTAGGATGGTATTCATAAACTTACTTAGGCTAAAGCTTACTCTTTTATGAGAGCAAATATGCTTTCCCTTTCATCCCTAAAACTTAACTTCCAAGAAAGAATTGTCCAGCCAAAATGGGCATTTAAAACACACAGATGCTGTATACCTTCCAACTTCATGAATACAGAAAAGGGAAAAAATGTGTCTATGAATAAGGCAGTAAGGTGGAAAAAGTATTTTCTCTGTTGAGCTATGCTCCTAACATATCTAATAGCAAACATTTTATTTTAAGTGTGCCATCATTTTAAACCAATTTGGTATTCACTATAATTGAGCCAATCATAATAAATTCATTTGACATTTGTGAGAATGCAGTATGACTATTTCCACACAAGTCCACTAATAATTCTACTACTTTTAGGATCAATTGCTCACCAATACTGTGATTTTTTCCTAATTTGTACTCCCTGTTGAAAATACTACATATTTCTTTATTGAAAGAAAATAACAGCAAGTAGAAGCAAACTTGCTTTTTTTTGTCAAGTTCCTTTTAACATTTAGTGTGTCATATGAATTTATCATTGTCATCTGTATGCTATTTCTTTCCTCACATAATTTATACCACCAATTGGAGGCATTAACTATATATTACATTTCAGTAGTCATTCTGCTCTTTCTGTTTTGATTCCTAGATAAAATATTTAGGAGTAATTCTCAACAATTCATTTTACTGATTGGTACTATTATTGATATAAAGAATAATAATAGAACATTGAACCAGGATATTTTAGTTAAAACCATCATTTTAGAGATAAGTAAAATTACTCCCATCAGGGATATAACAGTTAAAGGCTTTGCCCAAGATATTGAGCCTTTTAGTATAGTATAGCTAATTTTTATTTCTTCTAGTTTCCTGTCACTAAAATTAGTATTAGATCCCATCTTCAACTCACATTATCTGTAATATCTCATGTTCAAAAGAATGATGTTGATCAAATATAGATACATATGTATGTCTATATGCACATGTGTACATATGTTTAGAGCTATGTAATATAGCTATATAAATGAGTCTAAGCATTATTATATAGAGGAATTGAGTATTTCACTGCATATCAGTAGTGAAAATTATTATAGATTAAAGGACATTCCCACGTAAGGGGCTAAATGGAAGTTTATATGTTAAAATGTAAATGGGAGGTGGTGGTATTTTAAATATTTTAATGGAAGATAGTAGATTATTCTCAGGACTAGATGGTAATGTTTTTAACATGCTAATATGTATTATGTATACCTAAAAGGAGAACAGCATTAAGAGAAAGAAAAAGAAGTGGGGAGAAATGGGCCTTTCAGCTGAACCTAGTGGACTGATACAAGGGGAGAGGGAAAAGTTGAGGGAGTGATCGTTCCCAAGACAAGAGAGATATTAAAAAAAAAAAAGAAAGAAAGAAACACTAATGGGGAGAATCCAAAATGAGCTGATTCAGAGTCAGCTAGAGAAACAAACAAAAGTAGAGCTTCAAAGGGAGGTCGAGTCCTGGAGCTAGAAACAAAATGGTATTCCTAGAAAGTGATCTGAAGACTGATGAAAAGCCATGGGGAAAAGAATTTTAGTCTTCCTGAGACCAAAAGCTGGCTGAGACTTTGGACTGGTGATAGCTTTTTGATTACCAATGCAGTCCTGAATTTTTGGTATAAGTTTGGTATAAGTTCCCCCTGGTCATGATCATTAAGATATACTACTGCAACCTCCTTGCATGTATTTTATTTAAAATTTTTACATTGATATGCATTAAGGAAATTGATCCAAAATTTTCTTTCTCTGCTTTTGTTCTCCCTGGTTTAGGCATCAAAATCATATTTCTGTAATAAAAGGAATTTGGCAGGACTCTTTCTTTATCTATTTTTCAAATATTATAATAGTGGGATTAATCATTTGTTAAATGATTGGTAGAATTCACTTATAAATCCACCTGGTCCTGATGATTTTTGTTAGGTAATTCATTAATGACTTTTTTGATTCTTATTCTAAGATACATTCATTGAAGTATTCTATTTCCTCTTCTGTTAATTTGGGCATTTTATTTTTGTAAATATTCATCCATTTCAATTAGATTGTCAGTTTTATTAGCATATAGTTGGACAAAATTATTATCCTAATAATTGCTTTAATTTCATCTTCACCATTTTCACTTTTGATAATGGTCATTTGCTCCACTTTATTTTTTAATTGAATTCAGCAAAGATTTATCTATTTTATCATTTTAAATAAAACTAGCTCCTTGTTTTATTAGTTCAATGTTTTTTTAACATTTATTTTATTATTTTTCCTTTGGTTTTCGGGATTTCCAATTTAGTGTTTACATGGGAATGTTTAATTTGTTCTTTTGTTTTGTTTTGTTTTAGTTGCATGACCAATTCATTAATCTACTCTTTTTCTCTTTTAGAGAAATTAATTCTCCGTTAAGCATTGCTTTGACAACATGCCACAAATTTTGATATGTTGTCTTATTGTTGCCATTATATTTAATGAAATTGTTGGTTATTTCTATGATTTTTTCTTTGTTACACTCATTCTTTAGGATTAGATTATTTAGTTTCCAATTCACTTTTAATCTATGCAACCACAGCACTTTATTGAATGCAATTGCATTATGGTCTGAAAAAGGTTCATTTAATAATTCTGCCTTTCTGTGTTTGGTTGTGAGGTTTTTATGCCCTGATACATGAACAATTTTGTGAAGGTGTCATGTACAGCTGAGAAAAAAGTTATACTCCTTTCTATTCCCATTCAATTTTCTCCAGAGGTCAATCATAATCTAACTTTTCTAAAATTCTATTCATCTCCTTGACTTAATGGTTACATTTATCTAGTTCTGAGAGGGGAAAGGTCACCAATCTCACTAGGATAGTTTTATCATGTATTTCTTCCTGTAATTCATCCAAGAGAAATTATTATTAGTAACCATTCATTCAAGGAGATCCAAAGTTCCTCCTTTTTCCCCAGTCCTAATTTGAAAATTCAGTCCCTTGAAGGACATTGCTGATAATGAGATTGGATTAACAGTCTTAACAATCTTGTTGAGACCACACCCAGATGAGGAAGCCATTGTGCTCTACTCAGGCTTAGGAGGGGACAAATTCTTTGAATGGATTTCCCAAGGCTGGGGGGTAACTTAGAAGAAAATGACATAATCAAAGTTCCTTAGAATGGGTTTAACCCCTAATTGTAGTATTCATTCTCTCACTAACTGCTAACCCATCCCAGTTGATTGCCACTCTTGAGAATACCCCTCTTCCAAGGGCACATAAGCCTTCAGCCTACCACCATGATTGCCTTTGGCATTTGAAAGTGCCACTGATAATTTATTAAAACTATTGGCATTATTAATAAAATAATTAAATTACCCAGAAATTATGTCTCTTGAACTTTTTAAATACCACACATTTAAATTTTTATTTAAGGATTTGTATGCTATACTATTCGGTGATTATGTGTTTATTATTAATCTTACTTCATTGTGTACATATCCTTTTAGCAACATGTAGTTTCCCTGTTTATCCCTTTTAATTAGGTCTAATTTTTTTTCTTTTGCTTTGTCTGAAGTCATAATTACTACTTTTTTTACTTCAACTGAAACATAATAGATTCAGATCTAGCCCCTTATTTTAACTTGGTACGTATCTCTCTGTTTAAAGTGTGCTTCTTATAAACAACATAGTGTTTGATTCTAGTTTCCAATCCATTCTGCTATCTGCTTCCATTTTATGGGCCAGTTCATCCCACTCACTTTCACAGTTTTGATTACTAACTGTGCATTTAGATCCATTCTATGGTTTTCTGTTTGTCCTTCTCTCTCTTTTTACCCTGTCCCTCCTCTAAAGTATGTTTTGCCTCTCACCAGTGCCTTCTTTTATTTGCCCTGCCTCTCATCATGCCCACCTTTTCTTAACCCTTTCCCCTCTTACTTCCTTGTGGGTTAGAAAGATTTCTATCACAAATTGATTATATGTGTATGTACGTGTGTATGTGTGTATATAGGTATATATATATATGTGTGTGTATGTATGTGTGTATATACATGTATGTGTGTATATACACACATATATAGATATATTCACATATATACATGTATGTATGTATATTTTCTCTTTTTGAGCCAATTTGAGGTTAAAGTATTGCCTGACCCACCCCCACCATTTCTCCTCCACTGTAAAAGCTATTCCTTACACATCACTTTAACATGAGATAAATTACTCCATTCTTCCTCTTCCTTCATCCCTCTCCCAGGGCATCCCTCTTTCTTGCTTATCCAATTGTTTTCTTCATTACAAAAAAATCTATTCCTTCACCTACCCTCTTTCTACATAAAATCCTTCTAACTCTCCTAATAATGATAAAAATCTTAAAAGATACATATATCATCTTCCAATATAGAAAGATAAACAGTTTAACCTTATTGAGTCCCTTATGATTTGTCTTTCATATTTACCATTTTATGCTTCTCTTATATCTTTCATTTCAAAGTCAAGTTTTCTATTCAGCTATGGTCTTTTCATTAGAAATGCTTGAAAATATTTCATTAAATGTTCATTTCTACCTTTAAAGGTTACATTAATTTTTCTGGGTAGGTTATTCTTGGTTGTAATCTCAGCTCTTTTGCCTTGCAGAATATCATATTCTAAGCCTCTGCTCCTTCAGTGAGGTAGCTAATAACTTTTGTGTAATTCTGACTATGGCTCCATGATATTTGAATAGTTGTTTTCTTACTGCCTGAAGTATCTTCTTTTTGACCTGGGATCTCTGGAATTTGGCTAGAATATTCCTGGGAGTTTTCATTTCAAGGTCTCTATCAAGTAGTAATTGGTAGATTCTTTTAACTTCTATTTTTTTCCCCTGGTTCTATGATATTAGGGCAGTTTTTTTGTTGACAATTTTTTAAAAATAGGATATTGAGGCTCTTTCTTTGATCCTGGCTTTCAGGTAATTTAATAATTCTTAAATTCTCTCTTCTCTATTCCCAATCAGTTGTTTTTCAAATAAGATAGTTCATATTTTCTTCTTTTTTCATTCTTTTGACTTTGTTTTGTTGTCCTTGATTTCTCATGGAGGCATTAGCTCCAGTTGACTAATTCTAATTTTTAAGGAATTATTTTCTTCAGTCAGCTTTTGCATTTCTTTTTCCATTTGGCCAATTCTGCTTTTAAAGGAGTTGGTTTTTTTGTTTGTTTGTTTAATTTGGTTTTAGTGAATTTTTGTGCTTCTTTCCCATTTGGCCAATTCTGTTTTTAAGGTGTTATTTTCTTCAGTATTTTTTTGTGCATCGAGCTGTTATATATGATCAAGTTGTTAATTTTTTTCATAATTTTCTTCCTTTGTTTTCATTTATTTGCATAATTATTCCTCTGCTACTCTGATTTTGAAACTAATATTTTAGCTCTTCTGGGAATTTGTGTTAGGCTTATGTCAATTCACATTTTTATTTGAGGCTTTGCTTGTAGTTGTTTTATGGTCTTCTTCTGAGCTTGTGCCTTAATCTTCCCTTTCATCTCTGGACTAAAAATGCTCCCTTCTACATTTGAACTATAATCCAGCTGTTGTTATAGGCAACGGATTTGACAAATAGCATATGGTCCTGTGTCTACTGCTAGCACAAGGGCACACTGTGATTTATTCTGACCAGTTGCCAGATACTCTTACTATCTCTGACTTGAGAACTCCTGAAGCTGCTGCTATTTCTGTCACCAAGACCTCGTGCCATCATGGGTGCTCCATTTGCTTGGACTGCTGACTAGCCTCCACACCCTTGTCATGCATCTCTTTCCTACTTTCTAAGTTATCTTTGGTAGAAGAATGTCTCACTCTTTTTGTTTTCTCTGCCACTCCACTATTCAGTTTGAAGCACTATTTTAAAGTTGTTTGGAGAGGAATGTTGGGAGAGCTCAGCTAAGTAATTTTCTACTCTCCCATCTTGGCTCTGCCCTTGGAAGAATGGTAATGTCTTTTCTAAAGAGGTTGGTTTGGATGGTTATGGAAAATATCTGTTATGCCAAAGCAAATAATATTGGTACATTTTAAAAGAAAATGACAGAAAGGTAATTCAAGACTCGAGGCAACAATATATAGAATACAGTTGATGAGTCTACAATCTATTTGTCTTTGTGAGTAGATAGCTCTTGTCTCAGAGCTGGGGTACTGCATCGCATAAAATTCATCAACTAAGCACCTTTCCTGACATCTTCAGGGAAACAAAAAAAATATGAAGTTATTGTCAGTGAAAAGCAACTTCCTAATTTAGTGGTAACTAAAATTCTGCAATTATATTTATGCAAATCATGCTGGTTCAATATTTAAAATAATTGCTCATTTTTTAAAAAAGACATAAATTTTTTAAAAGATATGACACAAATTTTATAAATACAAGTTCTGAAAAGAAATTCTTTCCTCAATTGCAACAGTCTTACAGCAAGTTGAAGTTATGAAATCCAGACTTTTGAAGTCATGGGACTCAAAATCCAATAATGTGACTATTACTTAGAGTGTAAAGGAAAAAAAAAATTTTATTTGAACTTTAAAAAGCAAAACATGAGGGTTTTTTCATTTATACTGCTAAAGAAGGCTGCATTTTTTAGCTCACTTTCTGACACAATATCTGATAGTGAAGACACTAGAATCATTTAATATACTTTCACGTATTTTATCTCATTTGATTCTGTTTTTAAATTGTCTTCCACTTACAAAAATCCACCTCCCCTTCTTCCCACTCTCAACCCCATCCCCAACTTTACATTGAGAAGAAAAGAAAGCAAAAGTTACAAATATGCATAGTTCAGCAAAATCCCACATTGTCTATGTTCAATGGCAAAAACAACAAAAATGCTTCTATCTGTACTCTATCACCTCTCTATCAGGAGTTGTGTAGCAATTTTCATCATAAGTCTTCTAGAATCAAGGTTGGTTATTATTTCAGTCAGCTTTCATTTGATTCTTGCAATGAGCCTATAAGATAGACAAGGCAGTTTTCATTTTGCCCATTTTGCACATGCAGATCCAGGCATACCTTCTCTCAAGGCATGGTTTGTGCCTCCCTTAGCCACAAGTCAGAGAGAGGTGGGAGGACCTGTAAGACTAAAGAGAAGTTCAGAAGCTGCAGAGACTGAAAGTCCTTCTGCTCCTGTTGGCTTTTGAGAAACAGACAATTTCTGAAATGATGTTGTTACAGACATGCATTTTGGAACTCCATGTTCCCCCTGCAGAAGGGGCCAAATGTTTCAGCTCATAACAGAGCATATCATTTCTTTTTGCCAAGTAACCATAAGCTATTGACTGTCTCCAGCCAATAAGAACTATGTAGATATGGCCATTAGTTACAATGAGCAGATTAGGGATTGGCCAGAGGTTGCTGAACATTGATTGATGGAAATAACAGGCAAAGTAAGACATCTAACACTGATTGGAAGTCATCTTTGCTCCCTCTATTCCCGAAGCAGCTAGTTAGTATAATGGATGGAGTGTTGGACTTGGAGTCTGAAAGACTGAAGTTTAAACCCTGCCTTAGTGACTTAATAGTTATGTGACCCTGGACAAGTTATTTAACCTCTCCCAGCCTCAGTTTCCTTATGTGTAAAATGGGAATAATAAAAATACCCACCTCATAGGGTCATTGTGAGGAACTGTTTCAACAATCCGGCTAGCAGCTGGTGTGGGGGGTGTAAAATCAACAATGACCAGCTCACAGAACGCTGCAAAAGCCCAGGTTCTCTTGATTTGCTTTACTAAGGAAAGCAACGTTAAGGGGTTAACAAGCTTACTTTAATTCAGCATACAAATACTATTCACTTAGTTCAGGGGAAAAAGCCAGCACCCTGAACTTCAGAGCAAATACAAACAAATTACAAACATCAACAGACAGGCCAAATAAAATTCATAGTTACCAACATCTAAAATCAGCCTGGGAGCTCATAACAAGGGCTGGCTCGGAGTCATGTGCAACACCAGAGCTGTGGGTCAGAGCTCTGAAAAAGAGAAAGCCAACCTCTGGTTTTGTATCTTTTTCAGGGTCAAGGGTGAGTCACACACGCAAAGATGCAACTTAAACCCACGTGGTCTAAAAGCCTCTGATGTCACAAACATGTCACTCAAACCCATGTAAACTAGTCTTTCCCTTGAGGCAAGGAGGTCATCAAGGACTCCTGATTTGATCAAGGAAATAAAGGCCAAACTCTTCAAGGGCACTTGGTTGAACTAAGTGCTAAGAGCCCATTTTGATTGCCAACACAGGAACTAATAAGATAATGTGTTTGTAAAACAATTGGAAAATCTTCAAATACTATAAATGTACATGTAATAATTAATGTAATAATCTATATGTATGTGTATATGTAAGTATATATATATATATATATATGCTAGTTGTTATTATTACTAATAACTTTGTCTGAAGACTACCATTTCTTTCCCATCTGACTACTTCCTACCTCCTTTGAGAGTTCAAGGAGAGAAGAAAGGCAAGGAAGTAAAAGCAAGATACCCTAACATCTTCACAGTCATGGTGTCCTCCGATTGAAAACTTGTTCCTCTTAAATGTCCTTTTGTTCACCCTCATCTAGCTCGAAGTATGCCAGTAGCAGCTACTAAAACAAAGAAAACTTTAAACTGTTTCCTGAGACTAAGGTAAATTAATCACAAATGGTCTGCCTGACAATTACTATCAACCTCCCCATTTCCAACCAACTCCAATCTTGCATACTATAGGTTTCTCCCTCAGCATGGCATTTACAATGGCCCTTAAGTCAAAGAAAAGGAGACAAACTTCATATGTTCATACTATTTAATATTGCTTTTGAACTACAGTTATTGGTTATGATTTTTGTTCCATCTCAAATGCAAAGCTACAGAATGAGAAAGAGAATCCATACCTTAAAAGATAAACGAGATATTTGCTTTTCCCCTTAGCAGAAGCATGAGGCAGGGGTTCCAGAGCAGGGAGGAATTTTTGTGCTAAAATTAATAATTCTCTCCAATGTACATATAAAGCATACATGGATGTATGTCCCTGGACCTTTAATCTATTTTTTAAACCTGGTATGAGGAAAATTAGTAACTGTGGGATGTGGAAGAAAGGGCTTTTTGCAGATTACCTGAGGGCATCCTTTGATGAAGAATGCTGAGGCCATAATAACTTTTATCCTTGCCCTGGCAACAGGAAATATCTGGAACTTACATCCTCACTGTCCTCTGAGCTAATTGAAGCCCCACGCAGGACTGTCATCTTTATTACATACCCCCTAACACAATACTGAATACTATATAGAGATCAAACAGGTTATGTGACTTGTCCAAGACCATATAACTACTATGTGGCAGAAAAATGACTGAAATCTGGTTCTTCCAATTCCAAAACTGGTTTCTTTTACACAATTTGACACTATCCTCAGAAACAATGAGCTTTGAGATGGTAGATACATTTAAAAATGATCTGCCTTGGAGGGATTTATACTTAAACATTCATTTTGATTAAAAAGAAAAGTACCAAGTTTGAAGGAAAGTTTTCATTAATATTTCTTGCTACAGACTACTTTCACTAAAGTCAGACAAACTTTTCTAATATTATTTTAGATAAATATCTTCTGTTCTTGCCATTGTCATTCCCCATAAGTAACCGTCTCTAAGCTCAGGTCAACCACCCTCTCTCATTGTACCATGTTTCCCAATTTAAATAAAACATACAATGGAGTCTGTGATGAAACTGCCCAAAGAAAGATGGGTTCAAAGCTGAATAGATTCTCATATGGAAATTCAAAACAGCAAAAAGTTTACAAAATGAATGTTTTTAATGTATAAGACACACACCGAAAAACTAAAATTAATAGGATGATCAGGGAATAGGAGATGCACAAAGGTAATCGAAGTTCTCATCAATGTGATTCATTTAGGGAGAATAAACACAGAAGCAATGAAAAATGACCATATGTTTGATAGTAGAAACAGGATGAATTAGCCTTCTGGTGGGTCTGCCTGCCCCAAGTGTCTCTCCAGTCCAGTCCAGACTCCATTCAGCTACTAAAATGATTTTCCTAAAGTGTAGGTCTGATCATGTCACCCTTATATTCAAGAAACTACAGTGGCTTCCTAGTATTTCCAGGGTCAGATACAAAATCTTCTGTTTGACTTTCAAAGTACTTTATAACCTAGCCCCTTCTTATCTTTCCAGTCCTTTTTCCCCGTTATTCCTTACCACACACTTTGTGATCCAGTGATACTGGCCTCCTCGCTGCTATATGAACAAGACACTCTATCTCTCAGTTCCAGACATACTCTCTGGCTGTACCCCATGTCTGGAATTTTCTCCCTCCTCACCTACCCTATTGGCTTCCCTGGCTTACTTTAACTTTATCTTCTATAGGAAGCCTTTCCCAAACCTTCTTAATTCTTTAATGCCTTCTCTCTTTTACTTATTTCCTATTTACCCCATATAAAACTTATTTGTATGTATGTGTTTGCTTGTTGTCCCCCCATTAGACTGTGAGTTCCTTGAAGGTAGGGACTGTTGTTGCCTCTTTTTTGTATTCTTAGTGCTTGGCACAGTGCCTGGCATATAGTAGGCGCTTAATAAATGTTTTTTTTACTGATTCAATTATTAATATTTATAAAAAATAGAAGTAAGAAAAAGGAAGGAAAGAGAGAAGTGTTATGGTCTAGGGCTCCTGGGAACCCCAAAATTCCAGGAATTCGACTCAAGCCTCCTTTCAGTCAGACTGAGACAAGGTTTGTTAAAATACCATTTGAGGTGGGAGAGATTTTAAGAATACACGCATTTGTGACACTTGTATTGACAAGATGCCAGATTCTCAAGGAATCTCCACAATTTAATGGGGGACAAGATGGATCTTTTATACAGAAAGACTGTGGGAAGATCTAGATGTGATCTAGGAGTAGTTAATAGCCTGGGGTGATGAGGAAGTAACAGATAATGAAGATTGGGCTGGGTCAGAGGTAACAGAGAATGAAGGAATGGACTTGGGGCCACAATGAAAGGACACTTGAAAGGATTACTGGGACGGGCAATGTCTCTGATGAACACTTGGAACTTTGCTATGTGGGAAAATCCAGGAACTTTTACTTTTTGGGGTACAGATCCCAAAGATATTGTCTTTAAATTTTAGGGATTCAGATCCTATCCCCATCAGAAGGAAGGAAGGAAGGAAGAAGGAAGGAAGGAAGAGGAAGGAAGGAAGGAAGGAAGGAAGGAAGGAAGGAAGGAGATTCAGGTAACTTACTGCACATACACTTCAAGGAAGTTAAGGACAGAAAAAAAGTGCCCATATACACCAAAATGTTCATAGAAGAATATTTGGTTGCTGCAAAAATTTAGAAACAAAGTGAGTGCCAATAAATTAAGGAATGACTGAACAAATTATAATGTGTTAGTTAATATAATAGAATGTTGTACCTTACAAAGTAATGAATATGAATAATTTAGGTGAAATATGGGAAAGATTTGTATTGACTTACATAGATCAAAGAAAGCATATCCAGGAGAACAATTTACCCAATGACTATGATAATGTAAATTAATATAAAACTAATAGGGAGCTGAACTCAAATTAATTGTGTTGACTAATCTTGGTCAGAGCAGATGAAACATATTTCCCACCTTTCATTACAGAGTCAGGGGGCCATGGGTATTAAATACTATATACTGTCAGACAGGATTGCTTTGTCGGAAATTTTTTCTTGGCTGTTTTACTTTACCTCAGGGGAAAGTTCAAAGGAAAGAGGTTTGTATCAGAAAATGATTATGGCATAAAATTTGAAAAAAAGGAATCAATTTTATTTTTAAATAAGAACCAGATGTGACTGGTCAAAGTAGTAAAACTCTTGACAGAGTGGATACCTGAGTAAATATGCCAGGTGTTTATGACTTTGTTCCCCTGGATTATGTGTGTCCCTGAGGGGCCCTTGAGCAGTGATCAATGCTACAAGTTGTTATAGACCTTAAACCAAAGTATTTACAAAAACATTGGACAACGATAAGGCTGCTTCTCAAGATCAGCAATAATGACATGATGATACCATCTTCTAAGCACTTCTTTATTCTCTTACGCATGCCTATGTTTTAAGATTCTAGCCGATTATTTCCGACATTAGGTCTTCATCTACTTCACCTGAGTATAAGTAATTTAAGCTGTCTCTATAATACTTTAATACTCAGTCTCAAGGAAATAGTAAAGGAATGGTACAGAAGACCAAGTATGCTCAAAAGCAGAATGAAAAGAGTTATACAAAGTAATGCAGATCAATAAAAGCCAAACTAGAAGAACAAATATACAATGACTACAATAAAACAAATAAAAACAAAATTCAAAGGCAGATAAGCTCGGATCCAATATGCAGACAAATCTTAGTTAGAAAGGAGCTGTGAAGAAACACAGTACCTCCTTTTGTTAGAGAGGTGGGGACTATAATCATGAAATATTCCATATCCTGTCAGATTTATTCTCTAAATCATTTGACTTTGTTTTTGTTTTTGTTTTGTAATAAAAATAGTGGTACGTTGATGCAATATATTGGGATATTCCTTTGGTATAAATAGGTTTTTTTAAAAAATAAAAAAAAACACATTTTATTTTAATTTATTTAATATTTTTAGTTTTCAGCACTGATTTTCACAAGAGTTTGAATTACAAATTTTCTCCCCATTTCTACCCTTCCCCCCACTCCAAGATGGCATATATTCTGGTTGCCCTGTTCCCCAGTCAGCCCTCCCTTCCCCTTTTCCCTTACTTTCTGGTAGGGCAAGATAAATTTCTATACCCCATTGCCTGTATATCTTATTTCCTAGTTGCGTGCAAAAACTTATTTTTTGAACATCTGTTTTTAAAACTTTGAGTCCCAAATTTGCTCCCCTCTTCCCTCCCCACCCACCCTCCCTCAGAAGGCAAGCAATTCAAAATAGGCCACATGTGTATCATTATGTAAAACCCTTCCACAATACTCATGTTGTGAAATATTTTGCTCCTTCCTATCCTAACCCCTTTTATTCAATTTTTTCCCTTGATCCTGTCCCTTTTCAAAAGTGTTTGTTTCTGATTACCTCCTCCCCCTATCTGCCCTCGCCTTCTATCTTCCCCCCTTTTTTATCTCCTTCCTCCTTCTTTCCTGTGGGGTAAGATATCCAATTGAGTGTGTATGCTTTTCACTCCTCAGGTCAAATCTGATGAGAGCAAGATTCAACCATTCCCCCTCACTTGCCCTCTCTTCCCTTCCTACAGAAGTGCTTTTTCAGGCCACTTTAATGCGAGATAATTTACCCCATTCTATCTCTTCCTTTCTCCCTCTCTCAATATCCTCTCTCAAGCCTTAATTTGATTTTATTTTTTTTAGGTATCATCCCTTCATATTCAACTCACCCTGTGCCCTATACATATATATGTATATACATATAGTATATACATATATATGTATATGTATGTATATTCCCACCCTAATACTGAGGTCTCATGAATTATACATATCATCTTTCCATGTAGGAATGTAAACAAAACAGTTCAACTTTAGTAAATCCCTTATGATTTCTCTTTCTTGTTTACCTTTTCATGCCTCTCTTGATTCTTGTGTTTGAAAGTCAAATTTTCTATTCAGCTCTGGTCTTTTCACTGAGAAAGCTTGAAAGTCCTCTATTTTATTGAAAATCCATATTTTGCCTTGGAGCATGACACTCAGTTTTGCTGGGTAGGTGATTCTTGGTTTTAATCCTAGCTCCATTACCTCCAGAATATCATATTCCAAGACCTTTGATCCCTTAATGTAGAAGCTGCTAGATCTTGGATTATCCTGATTGTGTTTCCACAATACTCAAATTGTTTCTTTCTGGCTGCTTGCAATATTTTCTCTTTGATCTGGGAGCTCTGGAATTTGGCGACAATATTCCTAGGACTTTTCTTTTTGGGATCTTTTTCAGGAGGTGATCAGTGGATTCTTTCAATTTCTATTTTACCCTCTGGCTCTAGAATATCAGGGAAGTTCTCCTTGATAATTTCTTGAAAAATGATATCAAGGCTCTTTTTTGATCATGGCCTTCAGGTAGTCCAATAATTTTTAAATTATCTCTCCTGGATCTACTTTCCAGATCAGTGGTTTTTCCAAAGGGATATTTCACATTGTCTTCCATTTTTTCATTCCTTTGGTTCTGTTTTATAATGTCTTGATATCTCATAAAGTCACTAGCTTCCGCTTGCACCAGTCTAATTTTTAAGGTAGTATTTTCTTCAGTGGTGTTTTGGACCTCCTTTTCCATTTGGCTAATTCTGCCTTTCAAGGCATTCTTCTCCTCATTGGCTTTTTGCAGCTCTTTTGCCATTTGAGTTAATCTATTTTTAAGGTGTTATTTTCTTCAGCATTTATTGGATCTCCTTTAGCAAGTCATTGACTTGTTTTTCATGGTTTTCTTTCATCACTCTCATTTCTCTTCCCAATTTTTCCTCTACTTCTCTAACTTGCTTTTCCAAATCCTTTTTGAGCTCTTCCATGGCCTGAGACCAATTCATGTTTTTCTTGGAGGCTTTTGATGTAGGCTCTTTGACTTTGTTGACTTCTTCTGGTTGTATGTTTTGGTCTTCTTTGTCACCAAAGAAAGATACCAAAGTCTGATTCTGAATCTGAGTCCATTTTCACTGCCTGGCCCTGACCCCAGTCAACTTACTTGACCCTTGAGTTTTTCAGTGGGGTATGATTGCTTGTAGAGTACAGAGTACTTTGTCCCAAGCTTGAGGGTCTGTGCTGTTGTTTTCAGAGCTTTTTCTACACAGCAGGCTCTGCCACACCAGTGCCCCTCCTCCCCCTAGAACCGCTAACCCCAGACCGAATTCAAATCTAAGCTGGCTCTGTACTGCTGCTCAGATCTGCAACTTAATTCCTCCCACCATGGGCCTGGGGCTGAAAGCAACTGCAGCTGGAGCTCTGGAAGCAGCCACAGAGCTACACCACTTATGCCACTCCCTTGGCAGTGGCCAAGCCACAAACTCTTTTCACTCTGTCCCAGAAGCTTTTCCCACTAACCTTCTCTGTTGTCTTTGGTATTTTGGGGTTGAGAAGTCTGGTAACTGCTCACTGATTCAGGGTGCTAGGGCCTGTTCCGCCCAGCTCTCGTCTGGTTGGTCCAGGTGAGGCTCACAGTGGGCACTGCTCTACTCTGCTCCCAGTTCCATGCAATAGACCTTACCCCGCGACCATCCAGGCTGTTGTGGGCTGGAACCCTGCTTCCCTCTGCTATTTTGTGGGTTCTGCAGTTCTAGAATTTGTTCAGAGCCATTTTTTATAGGTTTTTGGAGGGACTGGGTGGAGAGGAGCTCACCCAAGTCCCTTCTGTCCAGCCATCATCTTTAAAAAAAAAAACTTTTAAAAATCATAATGAAGACTTATTCCTTTATCACACAGTTATTTATAGAGAAATAAACCATTGGATACATCTTCCCAGTTCTTTGACATCTTTACAGACAAAAGCAAAACTCAATTAGCAAATACTCTCCTTTGGACACACCTTACAGCTGTAGACATTATAACAAGTTGTAACTTATCTACATAAAATTATATTCATTTGTTGAAGTTTAGGGGTGCGGAGACCCCAAAATAGTGACAAACGTGTCCTGCCCAAATGAATTTGACTCAAGCCTTCTTTCGGCCAAAGAAAAGCACAGTTTATTAAGGATCTGCCATATTGGGCAGACTCTTAGGGAATCTGAGCATTTTTGACGCTTGTATTGGCAAATAGCCAGATTAAATCTGAGCACTTCCATGGAGGCCAAAGTGGATCTTATATACAGAAAGACTGAGGGAGTTGGCCAAGTAGTCTGGAGAAAGGGGGTCTAGGGAGGATCTTGATGGGAGTGGCCATGTAACAACAATGTGGCTAGCAGCTACTGTAAGCTGTATAAGACCAGGCTGCCAGCACAGGTTCTTTGATCTGCTTTTCTAAGGAAAGTAACTTTAAGGGATTAATAATTTCAGTTTAGTCAAACATGCATACAACATTCACTTAGTTCGGGGGGAAAAGATCAGCCCCCTGAACCTCAAGGCAAATACAAACAGAAATTACAAACATCGACAGACCGACCTTGTCTGATTCAAATCATAGTTCATGGTGGGGGCAGAGTTCGACTTGCCCAGAGTCTCAGCACCCATATATTTTCAAAGAGCGTACCCCCAAAAGTCAAAGGCCCATCTCAGATCTTATATACCCCTCTCAGGGCCCTGGGGCACTTGAGGCTGACCATTTAGAGTATGAGAAATCAATGTGGGAAAGCTCTAACCACCAGCACCACATCACATACAATTCAATGATTCTTGATTGTCTTAGTGCTGAGAAACACTCTAAGGCAAAAGATCCCACTTTACCTGCCCTATTCAAACCTAGGCCAGACTCATTTTTTTTTTTTTTTTTTTTTGCTGATTAATGTTACAGGCCAGTAGGCTGGGGTGACTAGAACAGGTACCAGGAACCAAGAGAATGGGGTCTTAGATAGGATCAAAGATGGGAAGTAGCCAAAGGGCAATCTGCGGGGACAATAAAGGACTAGGCTAGGTTAAGGGTAATAGAGATTTGGGCATAGTAATAATAAGAGGCTAAAAGCCTCAGGTGATTGCCAGATCAAGTGGGAAGATTCAAGGAGAGTTCAGAGGGTTCCCAGAGCCTAAACTCCATCACACTGATCTGCTTAATCTTCTTATTACCAATCATTCACCTCAATAAAATTCATTCCTCGAAGATCATCACGTTTCACAATTAAAGTGCTAGCTATCAACAGCTAAATTATCTTTCCTATTAAGATATCTTAAAAACCTGTTCTACATTTCTGTAACTTATAAACACTATTAAGTTAAGTTATTAATACAAGTGGAAAATAGATTATCAATTTTACAACATATGCTACTAAATTTTTCCCTTTGAGCTTTGAATATCCAGTTCCCAAATAGGTATAAATGAAATTCATCCTAATACTCAGCTCATACTCATTACCCTAGAAAGGAATCTACTGTGTACCTTCTGAAAAATGACAAGGAGAAATGCTACAATTGATGCATAGAATCAAAATTTTAGGGAATCAAAGCATTACATCTGAAGACAAATGAGCAAAGTTCAAGCCCCCATTCTACCACTTAATAGCTAGATATGTAACTTCAGACAAGGCATACAATCTCTCTGTTTATTGGTTTTTTTCATCTATAAAGTAGAAATATAATATTTGCTCAGCCTTCTTCACCTGGTTATTGTAAAGAATAATAAGATAATATAGATAGATCACTTTGTAAAGTACAATTACCAAGTAAAATTTTGTATTCTTCTTTTTATTAGTCGATGGGGGCAGACAAGCTTTGGGGTGGGATTTACTCTTTGTATTTCAGTAGACACCAAGTAAACCAGGAAGCAATAATAACAATAATGGTACTATAGGGCCCATCACCCTAAGGTGATAAGAATGATAAGCAATCCCTCACCAAAAAGAAGCAAGAGGATTGGGATACATTTCTTAGAGCACCTGGTCAACAGACCAAAAAACTACAGAAATACTTTTTGGGACAAATAGACATTATTACACTGAGCAATATAAAGGCTGATAATATACATACATACATACATATATATGCACACACACATACACACACACACACACACACACACACACACACACACACACACACATATATATATACACATATACATATACATATACATCATTGAATTTACCTGAAGTAACCAGAAGTGATTTGCCTCTGGCTGCAGTCTATGCAAAGAGTAAAATCCACTATAGAACCAAAAGTTCTTCACAAACACAAGCAACATCCACGTTAGTTAAACCAAAATTATGTCAACAAAGAAGCGTTGAACAAGTGGCTTAGGTATGTGGATTTGTTTCTGGAAATGGAGAGGTTTATGATAGTATACGTTATGCAACAAAATGGCAGAAACTGTACAAAGCATCAATGCCGTTGGAAAAAAATTAAGTAGTAGCTCCTAGAAATATGTGACCCAGTGGCTAGAATTATATATCAGAAGTTCAATATCTTTCATTGACTAATAGAGGACAAATCCTCATATTGCAAATACAGGTGCCAAAATATTCTGGAGAACTCAACCGATAAGGTATATAGAAACCAGAACATTTTCATACATCAAATTGTTCCCTGAAATTGAATGCATATGACAGTGATCTATGAAATATTGATTTTAATAAGTCACTGTGCCAAATATTCATAAACTCAAGATATATGAAACAAAAGTCTTCCAAAACATAGAGAGCTAGGAGAGAAGATGAAAATCATGTGGGATAAAACAAGGTTCATATTATCCCTGTAGTTTCATCTGCCACTGGGATTCTATAAGGAATGACTGCTGAGCATGAACTCCTCCTGCGCAGTGATTCAAATGACATTAAATATCAAATAAGAGTAGCTGGATAGTGACTTTTGCCTGGACCATTTTTATCTGAACCTCATTAATAAAAGATGAGAATAAGATCAACATAAACATACTAATAGTAATAATAATAGTAGTATAGCAACCTGCTCCAGAAATATTTCTTTCTGAACTTTATCAGAAGAGATATGACTCACCAAATAATAATAATGACTCAAGATGAGAGCATAAGAACAGCAACAACAGCAATAGACTGTTTCCTCAGCTGCAAATTCCCTAGTACCATGTATTCTCATCTTCACCATGTCCATTTTCCATATTGCTGCTGCTACTCCACTGTACAACCTGGACCTCCAGAAACCATTTCCAGTAAGAGTTAAGCCACTCAGCTCTGACATCTCTGAGACCAAACATCTTCATCTTCAACTGGACCATTCTCCTGTCCTTATGTCACACAAGCACTTTGCCTTCCTTTCCCATGTCCATATTTTACTCTAATAACTATAATCAAATCAACACCACAGTTATGTCTGGAGAGTTTTTAAATGGACTCTTCCACTATGCATCTCTGTGCCTTCTCAGACCAAAACACTCCTCCCTGTTCACCATTCTCTTATATGTGTTAGCTCCCTCTATTAAAATTCAAGTGCCTTATGGCAAGGACTGTCTCACTTTTGTGTGTATATCCCCAAATTTTAACACAGTACTTTGTCCATAATATAGTCCTAATAAAAGTGTTTTGTTCTTTCAAAAATAGTTCAAATTTATAGAGCATCTTAGTGTTTATATATGAAATGCTTTGTATGCGCTATATCATTTGAGGCAATATTAGGTAATGTTGGAGATATCAGAAACATATCGGAGACTTGGAAAAAATGCCATAATGGGCACTGGACTTCCAAATATACAAAAATCAGCTTCTTGAGGCATCACTATCTTTGATAGCCAAGAACAGGTTGAGAGTGAGATAATTTGCTTTTTTCCCCATGCAACTTTGAAATCAGATTGCTTCCCTAAAATGGTAATTAGGTACCTGGGAAATGAAAAGTTTAGAAGACTGGGTGAGCAAAGTTGAACCTTCAGACCTTACTAAGAGTGAGGACTGCTTCTATCTGAACTTCTAGTAAATACCTAATTACCAGGCACCACTGTTCAGGAATTCTAAAATTCATGCTCTTAAGATTGTCAAATTAGAAGATTAAAGAATATTTAGACTAGTGGCTTGAAATCCAAATTCAACCTGTTGCCCATTTTTGACTATGAGGCTTGCAAGCTAATTTTCCTTTAAATTCCAGTCTTAGTTCATGCTGAACAAAAACAAGCAACAGGCTAGCTTTGGGCCATGGGTTGTAGTTTTCAGATTCCCAATCTAAACCAACCCTTTTACTTTACAGATGGGGAAACTGAGGCCCAGATTTGCCCAAGTTCTCATATGCAATGACAACTGTAGAGTTCGAAGCCAGGTCCTCTGACTTCAATGTCAGTTTTCTTTCCAATATAGTATTCCATTTTCATTTTCAATGTACTATAGAGTCCTGGAAAGTCAAGACTTCAGAATTTACCTTAATAGCGGCCATGCAGGTCTGGACATCTAGCCCTGTGCTTTCCTGATTTTCATACAAATTTTGAAAAATATACTCTAATCTCTAAGTAATCCTTTTCTGTCATGGAAAAAAATATGAAAAGAAGAAGGATGGGGGCAAATCTCTGAGAGATTTATCAGTTTTATAGTCATTCCTCTCTCAAAAGAGAAATTCAAGCTGAAGCACTAAAACTTAAGGCTAGGAGCCATGACCATCTAGTTGAATTCTATTTCTACCATATGCTTAATATTTAGAGCAGTTAGGTCTTACTCACCCCTATGAAATCACTTAAATCTTTTACAATTCTACCAGGTATAAGTGGTAGTGTAAGGCCAATCAGCAAGTTAAAGATCTTTTCAGCCCACTGAATAGGCCTCAGGTGGGGACAACAGAGGGAGGTAGGCTGATCATGAACTCCTGCCCATGGAGGCAGGCCCACACCCTTTCAGTAACTAGGTGTGAGGCCCCATGCCCATACCCTTTTGCTTGTTAGGCAGAAGCCCAAAGGGGAGTTGCTAAGACCAGAACCAATAGTATGTGCACTGAGCTCTAGTCAATCAGATGCCAGCTAGGACTGTATACAAAGATAGCCCAGAAGTGTGAGCAGCAGAGCTGAGAGCAGCAGGATTCAGAAGCAGACATCAAGAGGACATTGAGGCAGCGAGAGCTACAGGAATCAGAATGCAGCCTAAGGAGAAGGAGCAGGAATTCTGAGTCTACAGAGCTGCAGAAGAGAATGCTGAGCAGAGAGTTAGGATTTGTGAGTGATTGTTTACAGGAAGGTCCAAGCAAGGGGGGAAGATTACAGGATGACTTGGCTCCTTGCTATAATATTGTATTACAATTTCTTGTTGCTACATTGAGGTGGACTTACTGGCTTTGGAATATTATTGCTACTATATGGAATTGGAATTACTGGTCCTGGGATTGGAGTCTCTCATGTCTAAATAAATGTTATACTTCCTCTGCCTTCTACCTAGAGAATTTCTTATATTTCATGATTCAGAGCCATTCAGGCATGTTCATGGTCATCCTTGAGGTCATGAATCTTGCCTTACTGATATACATGGTATGCTATTACAAAATGTGTGTTAGTTCATTTTCTACAATTGCAAACATTCCTGAAGATGGAAGTAAGCAACCTTACAAATAGGCAAAGGATGGAATATTCTGAGAGAAGGCATCTCTTCCTTGAGGAAACTGGGTTTTAAATTAGAATATTCATGAAAATTGACATGGGTCCACGTAAAAGTATGAGAGGACATAAAACAAAGTGGGTGGCAAGTCAGAATGTTAATAAAATAGAAGATCTAAAATGAGACTAGGTGATGACATGTTGAATAATGCATGTCTCATAGAACAAAATTCATGGTGAATGACTCTTTGAAGATGACCCCTGAGTCACTATAAGTATCTAGCCTTTCGCTTTCTCCTGAGCACTACTACCATACTACATTCCCTCTGTAACAACAATGTTGCTAGCATCTACTGCGGCTGTGAAAGACCAACAGCAACCAGCACACAGGAAGGGCTGCCAACACAGGTTCTTTGAACTGCTTTTCTAAGGAAAGTAACTTGAAGGAGTTAACAATCTCAGTTTAATTAAACATGCATATATCATTCACTTAGCTCAGGATAAAAGATCAGTGCCCTGAACTTCAGGGCAAATGCAAACAGAAATTACAAACATCGACAGACATACCTTGTCTGATTCAAATCACATCTCGTAGTTACTAGAGAAGTGCCAACATCTATCTGAGTTACAAAGCCAGGGAGAAGGGGGTTCAGCGGCTTGCCCAGAGTCTCATCACCCACATTCTTTCAATGAATGCACCCCCCAAAGTACCCCCAACCTTAGATCTTATATACCTGTCTCAGGGCCCTGGGGCCTGGAGGATCACATTTAGGGTGTGGGAAAGCTCTCAAATCACCAGCACCACATCATATAATTTGTTTCCAATGACTCTAGATTGTCTTAGTGCTGAGATACGCTCCAAGACAAAAAGATCCCACTTTACCTGCCCCATTCAAACAGAGATTACCACTATATCATCTATTGGACATTATGAAATGGATGCTATATAGATATCTCAAATACAATATGTGTAAAATAAAACTTACTATCTTTTCCTTTGAATCTACTCTTCTTTTCAACTTCCCTGTTTCTATTGATGGTACTACCATGCTTCCAGTCTTCTTTGGAGGGAGTTAATCATTATAGTCTTGAATAGGGGTTCTTAACCTGTCTTATGAAATGGACCCCTTTGACATCCTGGTGAAGGTTATGGACCTTCTTAGATTTATGTCTTTAAATGTATGAAATAAAATACACAGGACTGCAAAGGAAACCAAGTATATTGAAATATAATTATTAAGATTATTAATTTCATGAACTCAAATTTAAGAACCCTTGGTTAAATACTGTTGGAGCCCTTTTCAACATGATACAATCTCATTTCTTTACTCATAACTTAGCCACCATTCTCTGGTTCATGTTGGCATAGCACCTTTCTCCCCAACTCTTTGCCACCTAATCCAAAACTCTGGTGGGACACATGCTTGATTCTCTTGGGGATGATCCATCCTCTCCCCTGGAATAAATGCCCTTTGCACTGCTTTTTCTCCCATCATACTGTGGGGCTCCTATGTCCCACTCTTCCCATCTCTGTGTGTCATTTACCAAACTCTTTTTGCTCCGGTTAAGAGAAATCCTTGTTACTATGATCTGGATAAAGCAAAAATTAAATATGAATTGAGTCTCTATTTCTTCTTTAATTCCATTGTCAGTTTTTATACCCCTAAATAACAGTCTTAGCCCTTATTTGATTTGTCACCAAAATAGATTTAAAGAAAAAGCTCTTTTTTGGTTGTTCTTTTGTTCATCATAAGCACCAGTTCATCCTGAAGCTTAGCCCTCCTGACACTTTTATATGACTGTGCCAATCTTATGTATTTATCCTCAGTTGCCTATTCTTTGCTTTCATATATGTATATATATATATATATGTATGTATGTATATATACATATATATAGTACATATATATGTTAAAAATCTAGGTTGACATATGTGTGTATATATATATATACACACATACACACATACATACACACACAAATACAGAACTCATGCATTGGTCTTTTTAAATAGCTTCATTTTTCTTCTGTACTTCTTTGTGTCATTCAAGCTTTATTGTTGAGAAAAGTACATTCCTCTTAAGCTGTCTTCTCCAGTCAAATTTATCCTTCCTCTGATCTTAAAATCTGCTCTCTATAAATCTAGAATATACCAGATGATACCTAATATCCTTGTCCTTATCAAGCACAAGCTTTATGACATGTGGTCACTTCTTCCCAAGTTTCTGAATCTGGCCCTGACTTAACAGGTCTCTGGTACTTCAGCAACTTTGAGTAAATTGAAATTAACATCAATCAGGAAAGAATGTGTTACCCGGCAGACTCTGCTCTTCTGGAGCTCATATATAGTAGTAGACAACTGACTATACAAAGCAGAATATGATAATACAGTTATAAACCAAATTATATAGAGTTCACAATTATATAAAGGATGGAAAAGTTTAATGGATTAGGTGGCATTTGAGGTGTACCTTCTCTGAAAGTCTTATATAAGAAAGATGCTATCTAATTTTCTCTCTTTACTGTTATTTATTCCCCTTTTGAGCAGTAAGAACAAAAATTAACTAAAACCATAATGTAGAAGATTTTTTAAGTGGCCTATGTTAGTAAGACATCTGGATTCTGTTTTAGTGAATTTTTGAAAAATTAGTAATAAGAGAAAGGTAGAGAAAAGAGCTCAAATGTTAAAGAGACCAAAGTTCTTTGAACTACAGCAGGGCTGTCCAAAATATGGCCTGCGGGCTGCAGGTGGCCAGCAGTGCAATTTTATGTGGCCTGCCTGTGGGTTTTAATTTTCACGAGCAAAAAAACAAAATAATAATTTGCATGGAACATGAATTAGATTTTTCTAATTCCATCACTAATAAATAATCTCATTGATGTTAATTTTCTTTGGTGTTTTTAAGCAGTGTTATAGACAGAACACATCACACAGAATTTTCAATCGATCTGTGGGATGCGTTCCGTCTGCATGATGCAGACAAGTCAGTATGCACCTACCTTTATACTATTGTATTGTCGCTTTGTTCTTTTGTGTTTGCTTTCGCGCTTTGTGCCTTAGCCTGTCATATTGATGATGCAGGTTCCCACACTTTCTATTAGTGCACTGTATTTTTTATTCTGGGTGTGGCCCTCAAATAATTATGTTAGGTTAATGCAGCCCTAAGATAACCTAAGGTTGGACAGCCCTGAGTTACAGGATGGACTTAAAAGTAGATTTTGACATTCTCACAATGTACCAGAATGATAGCACTTCTATATAACTATGTTGCCCAGGGTATCTGGATAAAATTTCCTGTTCATGTATCATATATTATTCTGAGATATATCTAAAAGAGCTGAGAAAACACATTCTAATATCATCATAATTTGGAAAGCACCTGGTAATCTCTTCTAAGTTTGTAATTCAGAAATGTAAATTATAAAATGTCCTCGTGAAAACTCAGGTTTATTCTGGAACCCTGTACCTTGTCATTAAAAAAGGTTATTTTTTGCCAGACCCATTGTAATAGTTCCCATGTCCCTGCCACAAACTATTCTCAAATTCTTCCTAGACCCTTGAAACACTACCCCACACTCAATAGCCTTTCAATCCAACAAGTAATCAAGAAGCATTCATTATCATGCGCGTGCGTGTGTGTGTGTGTGTGTGTGTGTGTGTGTGTGTGTGTGTGTGTATACCAGGCATAAATATAAACTCTGGAACCACAAAGACAAAAGTTAAACAGTTCCTGACCTCAAGGAGTTTTCATTCCAAATATGGAGACAAATTAACATATTTAGGTTTATCTAAGACACACAGAAATTAGATGAGAAGTAGCTTTGGAAGGGAAGGCTCTAGCAGCTTGGAAGAAAGGGAAGGAGGACTATGCTTAAGCTAAGCCTTGAAGGTAAGAAGGGATTACAAAAGGCTAGAGATGGGTGTATATTATTTACACATATATTTATGCATATATAATACAGATATACTATGCATCTATACATATATATACACAAATATACACAAGAATAACAATTAACCACCAACTTGTGAGGGGTTAAGTGGCCGAGGAAATAGAGTGCTGAGTCTGAAGTCAGGAGGACCTGAGTTCTAATCCAACCTCAGATAGTTAGTACCTGTGGAAATCTATGTAAATCACTTCACTTCTGTCTACCTCAGTTTCCTCACCTGTAAGAGAGGCAAATATTAACACCTCCCTCTCAGGATTGTCGTGAGGTTTAGTCAAATAATATTTGGAGGTAGCTAGTTGGCACAGTGGATAGAGCTTTGGGCCTAGGGTCAAAAAGAGCTGAGTTTAAATTAGGCTTCAGATACTTGCTAGTTGTGTGACCCTGAGCAAGTAACCTAATTTCTGTTTGCTTCAGTTTCCTCAACCATAAAATAGAGAAATTAGCACCTAGAATATCTTATTGTGTGGAAGAAAAAAGCATTATTTGACAAAAAGTGCTGGGAAAACTGGAAAAAGTATGGTAGAAACTCGGCATAGACCAACATCTCATACAATATACCAAGATAAGGTCAAAATGAGTCAAAACACTTACACATAATGGGTAATACCATAAGCAAATTAGGAGAGCATGGAATAGTTTATTTGTCAGATCTATGGATGAGGGAAGAATTTAGGACCAAATAAAATATAGAGAACATTATAAAATGCAAAATAGATAATTTTAATTATATACAGATAAAAAGTTTCTGCACAACAAAAATAATGTAATCAAAATTAAAAGGAAAGCAGAAAACTGGGGGATTGAAAAAAGTATCTCTGATAAAGGCCCCATTTCTTGTTTATAAAGAAAACTGAGTCAAATTTATAAAAATGCAAGTCATTCTCCAATTGATAGTCAAGGGATATGAACAGGCACTTTTCAGACAAAGAAATCATAGGTATCTATAGTCATATGAAAAAAAATTCTAAATTACTATTGATTAGTGAAATGCAAATTAAAATAACTCTGAGGTACAACCTCACACGTAGCAGATTGGTTAATATGACCCAAAAAAAAAAGAGAAAATGATAAAAGGAGGGGATGTGGGAAAACTGGGTCACTAATGCACTGTTGGAGTTGTGAACTGATCTAACCACTCTGGAAAGCAATTTAAAACTGTGCATACCCTTTGATCCAGGAACACCACTGCTAGGTCTACATCCCAGAGATACCCCGCAAAGGGGGGAAAGGACCTATCAGTACAAAAATATTTATAGCAGCTCTCTTTGTGGTAGTTAAGAATTGGAAATCAAGAGGATACCCATCAACTGGGGAATGGCTAAACAAATTGTGCTATACGATTCTGATGGAATATTATTGTTCTATAAGTAAGGACAAGAAAGATGATTTCAGAAAAAAAAACCTGGAAAGACATATAAATTGATGCAAAGTGAAGTGAGCAGAACCAGGAGAACATTGTATGTGGTGATAGCAATACTGTTTATGATGCACTATGAATGACTTATCTATTCTTAGCAATACAATGATCCAAGATAATCCCAAAGGACTAATGATGAAGCATGCTATCTGCTTCCAAAGAAAGAACTGATACTATCTAAATATAGATTGAAACATGCTATTTTTCACTCTCTTTCATTATTTCCTTGATTCTTTTCTTTTATTTGAGTCTTCTGGTACACTAATATGGAAATGTTTTACATGATGGCACACCTTTAAACTATATCATATTGCTTACCATCTCAGGAAAGCTGGGTTGGGGTGGTGGGAGGAAGGTGGGAGGAATTGGATCTGGAACTCAAATTAAAAAAAATAAAAGATTGTTTTAACATTTAATTGGGGGAAAATAAAATATTTTACGTATCTAATACACACATACATATGCACACACACACACACGTGTGTGTGTGTGTGTGTGTGTGTGTGTGTGTTTGGGGGGGAAGAATTCCTCATTCTCACAGTGCCTAAACCAGCCCCTCTGAGTTGCTTTGTGTTAGAACAGAAAGCTGTTCTCTTTGCCCAAGAGTTTAGGAATAGTCACCTAGTACCTGGAGTTCTTTTCTCTTGCAGAAAAGAAAGGATCACATCCCTGGTCACATCCCATAGCAAGGAGGAGAATTTCAGTGACATACAGTAGTCAATACCAATCCAGGGATAACTTTATTATGCCAATGTGAAGTGTTGTTATGACAATTATCCTGGCAACTGTTTTAGTATGGCTGAAAGCAATAATGAGTAACATTTGAGCTAGTAAGAAATCTAAGAAATGATTTATTTATATGGTACTCAGTGTTTGGAACATATTATTGCCATGGAAATAATTAGGGATCCTAAGGAAAGGAATACTAAGAGAAATATTACACAGAGAGAGAGAGAGAGAGAGAGAGAGAGAGAGAGAGAGAGAATGAGAATTTTGGTAAGTTCATAGGAATTATAGTAAGTCTACACTGTCCTAATTTAGAATACTAATGGACCAACATTTCTTCTCCCATTCAAGAAGTATGGACAGTTTACACTTCTCTCAAAGATCATGAGTGAAATGAGGCAAATAGTTGTTAAATATAGCTCATCCTAGGCATCTTGGAGTTCATATCTGTATAGTTTTCTAGAAAAGAATTACAAATTGTCAATGACAATGAACCTAAATCATTAATCATAAGAAAAATTAAAATTAAAATACTCTGAAGTTTCACTTTACAAGGAAAGAAGGAAGGAAGGAAGAAAGAAGGAAGGAAGGAAGGAAGGAAGGAAGGAAGGAAGGAAGGAAGGAAGGAAGGAAGGAAGGAAGAAAGAAGGAAGGAAGGAGGGAAGGGAAGGGAAGGAAAAAGCATTTAAGTGCTTACTATGTGCCAAGTACTGTGCTAAGCACTAGGGATAAACACAAAAGCAAAGATAGTCCCTGTCCTCAAAGAGCTTATATTCTAATAGGTGGAATAACCCATACAGAAGAATAATGACCAGGGAGAGTTGTTTTTGCTTTATTTTTCCAGTATCATTTTTAGATTTAGCCACCACCACCACCACCCCAATCCAGCATTCAATACTCTCTTTTTCGCTTCGTCTATGCTTATCTATCTTGCTTTGTTACAAGGCTGGGGGTAGAGCTATATCTAAAAATGATAGGAATAAAAATATTTTTAGAAAAGAAAGTAAATACTCAGATTGTTTAGGTATGAAGCTTTTATATGCCCTCTACATCTTTGGCTACTTAACTCTCCTAATCCTGAACCATGATGTTCAACATATTTTTATCATCCTTGCCTATGCCCATCATCAATTAAAGTCAACAATTATCTAAGTATGAATCCGTCAATAAACATTTATTGTTTACTATGTACCCGTCACTTTACTGTGCGCTGAGGATACAAAAGAAAGGCACAAAGCACTTATCTTGCCCTCAAGGAGGTCACATTCTAATGGGAGAAACAACACATAAATAACTAGGTACATAAAACATAGAGTAGACAAAAGGTAACCTTAAAGGTGAAGATATTTACTGGTAGAGGGGAGAGTTAGAAAATGCCTTCTGCAGAAGGTGGCATTTGAGCCAAGTTTTAAAGAAAGGCATTATAAGTAACAGAGATAAGGTGTCAGATGCTCCAGAGAATTCAAGAAGAATGAAAACTGAGAAAAAGACAATTAGGTTTGGCAATTGAGACATCAATTGGTAAAGCCAGACTGCAGATGATTTAGAAGTTATGGAAAAGGGAGGACAGAGAGGTAGTGAATATTTATTATATTTTGGCTGAAAAGGGTAGGAGAAATATAGGAGGATAGCTGGTAGAAATGGTAGGATTAAATGAGGTTTGTTTGGTTTTGTTTTTTTTTCTTACCAAGATAGGAGAGAAATGGGCAAGTTTGTAGGTGGGGAAGGAACTTGTAGATAGCAAGAGATTTAAGATATGCAAGAGAAAGAGGGGGAGAATATAAGCACTATCTACTAGAAAAGAGGGGTGAATGCAGACAGTTTTGTTTTTGCAGGTAGAAGGATGACCTCTTCAGGAGACACTGCACTGAAGAAGTGTGTGTGTGTTTGTGTGTGTGTGTGTGTGTGTGTGTGTGGCCAAAGAATCTGGCACCAAGTGGACAGCATTCTGGTAATGAGCCTCTCTGTACTTTGCTATGTTGGTCCTCAGAAAGGAAATATTATCTTTTGAAGCCTTCCAGCGTGGTGCAACATGTTAGAGGTTGTACTCTGTTTTTTGTACAATAACCTAGGGTCACCTCTAAGCAATATTGAGCCACTGGCATAGAACTTTATGGAGAACAATTTATCTAAGCAAAGACATTTTTAAAAAGACAATGAGATTAGAGTTGGGGGCATGTGAAGTAGGTTGCAATACAGGTTAGCATCATGGTATTGTCAAAAGGAACAAAATCATAAAAGAAAAGTAACATTTGACTGTTTTTATAAAACCAGCAGGACTGTTGTAAGTATTCACACCATCCACTGAAAACTGAGCTATAATTGAACCAGAGAATCATAGAAATTTTAGAGCTGGAAGAGACATAGAGATTCTCTAGACCAACGCCCTGATTTTATAGGTGGGGAAACTGATCTCAGAGAGATTCGGTAAGTTCCCCAAGGTCGCATGAAAGCAATAGAAATTAAAAGGAAAACACAAATTTGAGTGTCCATTTTTCAGTTGATGAGTTTAGTTTTCCTTTTCTTCTGATACTCTAATACACTAAAAATATTAATTCATTTCTCTCTAGTACTGATCTCCATGTGACAAGAACCAAAGAATCAATAAAAAATGGGGCTGGGAGTGGGGATAGTAAAAAATTCACTAAGGATATAATGATAATCATAATTGCCAATATTCTATGTCTCCCCAGATACTTCTTCAGAATTTTGAAGACTGCAGGTTTTGTATAATGTACACACCAAGGTAGCTGGTTACTATAACCAGTTCCCAGCTCTCCCTGAGCATTACACTTGAATGTCCTTCTTATGACCTTCTCATCACCAACACTGTCTTCTGTTTACCTAAACACGATAAAACTTATGGATGCTCCCTCACAGCAAACATTGGCATTTAACAGACTATAAGGAGAAGAGACAGACAGGATGTGAGAGTGATAAAGGCAATGTGTGTGGTGCAGTGTGCTAAACTGTTCATAGACTTATCCTTTCCAAGCTAAATATTCACATTCAACAAAAGCAGTGCTCCCAAGGCAAAATGACTACCAGAACAATTAATATCAACAAATTAGAGCTCTTCTCTGAGCAAGAACAGTTTGTTGCTAACTTGGAAGGAAAATTGAGCCGACACACAGTTGGCAACAGTGGAGCAGAAAAGGAGTAGGCAGCTTTCAGAAATTTGGTGTATAGTACTGCACTTGGTCACCTGAGTCAGAACACTCACAAACACCAAGATTGGTTTGATGAAAATAATGGAGAAATTCAGAAGCTGCTAAATGAAAAACAAGAACTCCATAGGGTTTACCAGGAAGATAGTCCATCCATTTCTAAGAAGGCTGCATTTGATTCCATCAAATGTAAAGTACAAGAAAAGTTTAGAGAGATTCAGGATTCTTGGTTCAGTACAAAGGCAGATGAAATTCAATTTTATGCTGATAGTAACAGTCCAAAGTACTTTTATGATGCCCCGAAGGCTATTTATGGGCCAAAGACCTATGGTGCATCTCAAATACTCAGTGCTGATGGAGCCACATTGATTAGTGATAAAGACATGATCCTGGGGAGATGGGCTGAACACTTCCATAGTTTTCTCAACAGACCATCATCAATCAATCAAAAAGCCATTGACCATTTACCTCAGGTTGAAGTCAATCCCTGCCTAGCTGAAGTTCCAACTGAATAAGATGTTTTAAATGCCATTAGGCTCCTTTCATGTGGCAAAACACCTGGTGCTGATTCTATTCCAGCTGAGATTTACAAGGTTGGGGATCCATTGCTCATACAAAAGCTAGCTGAAATTTTCCAGGTTATATGGCAAGAAAAGGTTCAGGAGTTCAAGGATGCCTCCATTGTCCATCTCTATAAAGGTAAAGGAAATAGATTGTCCTGTGACAACCACAGAGGGATCTCTCTCTTAGTCATTGCTGGTAAGATTCTTACCAGAGTCTTCCTTAATAGACTGATCCTTCACCTGGAAGATGACCATTTACCTGAGAGTCAGTGTGCCTTCAGAAAGGGCTGAGGAAAAGTCAATATGGTGTTTGCTGCCCAACAACTCCAGGAGAAATGCCAGGAGCAGAACAAAGATCCGTATACAATGTTTATAGATCTGACCAAGGCCTTTGATACTGTTAGTTGTGAGGGCTTATGGAAAATTACATCAAAATTTGGTTGCCAGAAGTTCATCAGCTTTGTATGTCAATTTCATGATGGCATATTTACCTGGATTCGAGATAACAGACAATGCTCTCATGCCTTCCCAGTCACCAATTGAGTGAAACAAGGCTGTGTGTGCACTCCCATGCTTTTTAGCAAGATGTTTTCAGCCACGTTGTCAAATGTTTTCAATGAGGATGAACATGGCATCAAAGTCAGCTACTGCACTGATGGTAAATTCTTCAATTTGAGAAGGCTACAAGCCAAGACCAAATTGGAGGGAGTGCTGGTGCATGATTTTCTGTTTGCAGATGATTGTGTACTCAATGCAGCCTCTGAGGCTGAGATGGCATGAAGTATGGATCAATTCTCTGCTGCTTGTGCAGCAGAGCTGCACTTGCTTATGCTCTCACTTATGAAAATTGCGAGATCGTTAACTAAGTTATCTGGGATTATTGTTATCCCACAGCAGCTCTAAGGGTACACAGGGTAGACACTCCCTACTTGGCGTTAACAAACAACACCAAGAAAACACAGGTGCTCTGTTAGCCACCACCACAGCACCCATACATGTAACTATCGGTTACAGCAAGGGGAGAAGTTTTGAAAGCTATGAATGAGTTCACTTACTTTGGTGTAGTATACTTTCCAGGCATGTACACATTGATAATGAGGTTGACACTCGCATTGCCAGAGCTAGATCAGTGTTTGGGAGGCTCTGAAGGAAAGTATGGAAGAGAAGAGGTATTAGACTGACTACCAAACTGAAGGTCTACAGAGCCATTGTGCTGACCTCACTGTTGTATGCCTGTGAAACCTGGACAGTCTACCAGCACCATGCCAGAAAACTGAATGGCTTTCATTTGAATTGTCTTAGGAAGATTCTTAAGATCACCTGGCAGAATAACATACCAGACACTGGGGTCCTTACTCAAACTAAACTGCCAAGCATTAAAACTCTGTTTCAGAGAGTGCAACTCCAAGGGACTGGCCATGTTTTTTGAATGCAACACATGTACTTGCCAAAAAGACTATTTTATGGAGAACTCACACAGGGAAAGCATTCACATGGTGGTCAGAAGAAGCAATACAAGGACACTCTCAAGGTCTCTCTCAAGTACTGTGGAATTGATTGTGTGACATGGGAGTCATTAGCACAGGACAGCTCAGCATGGTGTGCCCAAATCAGATCAGGTGCTGTGCTCTATGAGCAAAGCAGAATTGAAACAGCTCAAAGGAAACTGGATACACAAGTTTGGAGTATCCACCTGTTGCAACAATCTGCTAGCGGCTGCTAGCTGCCAACACAGGTTCTTTTGATCTGCTTTACTAAGGAAAGCAACGTTAAGGGGTTAAAAATCTCAGTTTAATCCAACACACAAATATCATTCACTCAGCTCAGGGGGGAAATCCAGCACCCTGAACTTCAAAGCAAATACAAACAAATTACAAACATCAACAGACGGACCTTGTCTGATTCAAATCTCATTGCGCAGTTACCAGAGTTTAATAAAGTCTGAATATCCAGGTTTACAAGCTGGAGGGCTCTTAACTACAGCTGCCCAGAGTCTCCACATCAGCACTCCACCAAGAGTGAGAGCCCTAAGCAAATAGCTCTGTTCTCTCTTTTTATACACTCTTTAGCCATCATCAAATGACATCTGAGCAACCAGAACTCAGAACTATTGGCTCTGGTCTTAGGAACTCCCCTTAGGACGCTGAGGTCAGCTTCACACCCACACAGGCTTAGCACCTAGTAGATAGGGGTTTGGGCCTGGGGTTTGGCACCTAGTAAGACTCAATCAAAGACACCCAACTTAATTGATATTACACCACCCCAAATGTTCACACAGGTTATCTGCAACCAACCTGTGGAAGAATATTCCGAGCTCATTATTAGCTTTATCAGCCACAGTCAGATACACAGAATCTTGACGGTAGCATAGTGATGTCATTTTGGTCCTCTTTGAGAGCAAAGGACAACAACCAACCAACCAACCAACACTTGAATATAAGAGTAAAAACAAAAATTATAGCGATTGATGACTTTAAAAAATAAGATGTGGCCTTGATGCTAAACAAGAATTCAAATAAATTACCCATAATTTTCTTGTTCCATGGTTTAGGATTCTAAAAAAATTTAGATATTGAAGAGTTTAAAATGTCTCAATAAGTTAAATGGAATAGTCACTTCAAGGACTTTTAGAAGAGTTTATTTTGAGAAAATCTATTGGAACAATATAGGTTAGCATTGTTCAGCTTGGCCTCTGTATTAGGAGGGCAGAGTTTATAATCTCAAAGAGGATCATAAACATGTCTGAAAGGTTCGGAACCGCCGGATATAAGAAACTCTCAAAGTAGAAGGCAGAAGAATCAAAACATTTATTTAGGCTCCACAGTAACCAACCCATGAACCAGCAACCCCATTTTGATATATTGATCAAAAGCTTCCAGGCCCAATAAGTACGCCTTGAAAGAGTAACCAGGAGGCTACAGAGAAGCATGATTGCGTAAAGCAAAATCATGTTTCCCCCTCTATGGTAATAAGATTACCCACTGGACTGAAGTCTTTGTTCAGCTTCCTCCCGTAGGTCAGCTCTGCTACTGGCAGCTCCTGCTTCAGCTGTGGCTGTGGCTGTGGCTGTGACTGCAACTGTAACTGTCGCTATAACTGTCGCTGTAACTGTCGCTGTAACTGTCGCTGTAACTGTCTCTGGCTCCAACCAGAAAAGGAAAAGAGGATCTTCAAGCTGTCCTCTCCCCTCTTATAGAGTTTTTGACATCATCAAGCACCGCCTGAACGACCAGGGCCGATTGGTTCTTGACTTGGCCCCTCCCCCTAGTGTAGCCGTTAACACCTCCCCTCAGCCAGCCCCATGACTCATCACACAGGAAGTTGTCTGGTCCTGCCCCGGAAGAGCAAGCCACAGTGTCCAGAGGCTCAATGAGGTAAGCTGAGTCATTCAAAGAAAACAAAGGCCATTCTGGCTACACTCCACCCCTTGTTATAGGATACATAATCTAATCAGCCATGTATCCTAGAACATACATTGTGATCCAATTACAAAGGAAACTAAAATATATCATTCATTATAAAGCAAAACATATCATTTGGTGACATTCCTAAATATTGGTTTACGATTCAAATGTGATCCACCCCTAGGTCCCAGCAAGATAATCTCTTCAATCAATCATCCCCAAAATAATTATTAATAATTCAAATGTCCACCCCTAAATCCTTGTATCCATTACATAGGATCAATAATATCATAACAATAAAACAACACAGCAAGGATAACACAGAATAAGTAAACTGAACACTATCATCATTTCCACCCCCCTTGAACGATTGGGGCTCAAAATCTTGGGGTGAGGGGTGAAGGTCTCATTTTCCATAGCTTCTTCATGCTGAAATTGGATGTAGAGATGGCCCTGCCCCCAAAAAGTCCCATTCCAGAGGTCATTTCTTTAACGAGCTGGCAGGAATTCCAAGAATACTACATGCTTAGGCAGTCACCGGAAAGTGCAGGGTGCTTAAGCCTGAAGGAAACAAAACTAGCAACAAGGTTAGCCAAAACAAAGGACAAAAAGAATAGACAAGTATGGACTATAATTCTTCAAATAAAATCATCTCAAGTTTGGTTGAGATTTCAGTTATGCAAAGATCCAACATCAGAGCCAAACTCAGGTGGGAAATGTTTCTTTTCAAAAGGAACATAATGAGGAAGCCAAGAGGATCCCACCCTAGACAGAGACTAGGATTGTCCTCCCAGCCTTTCCCCAGATGTACAAGTTTTCATCTGTTAATCACACAAGGTCACCTTCACTCTGAGTGGCTTGTGGGCTTGCAGGAGCAGTTCTTATTTCCCTATCTCTCCTGTTATCAAGGCCTTTATCTCTGTACATTCTATATAATTCATTGGTTGGAATGCCATCTATCATTTCAAAACCTACCCCTGCTCTCAATAGAGCAGTAAACATTTCTTTCCTTGTTACTCTCCTTTGGCGCCAAGTTTGCTGGTTATTCACCCTTCTCTCTCGAGGAGATCTATCCCTTCCCCAGTCACCTAAGTCATGTAACTGTAAAATCTTATTTATCACTGTTGTAAGACGGCTCCCTACTTCTCCAAGTAATAAATTCAAAATTAGTTGTTTATAAGCAGGGGGAGCTGTCCTAATTATTAAATTCCTATGAGGCAGTCCCATTGGATCATTGTAATATTTGTCTGCAGTTCCTATCATAATGGCAGTCTTCATTACCTCCTCCTTTAGTCTCATGATACAATCTCTAAGTGAATACCAGGGTCTGTGCTCAGTGGGCCACATAGAATCAGTAGCATATCTCTTATTGCATCCCACAGCGACTAATGCCAACAGAGTAGTCCTGCTATCACCATCTCCTTGCTGATGATGTTCCCTAAAAGCTTGTTGAACTAGAGGATCATGGCTGATACCTATGAATCTCATGCAGTCTGTCCTATCTACTGATATTCCACTGGCCCCTTGATCACTGAGTCTTACCATCCAAGATATCAATGGTTCTCCTATTCTTTGGCTGAATCTACTCAAAATATCTGTGACCTCTTGCGGTGAGAAATCTTCCTGAATTTCCCTTGTAACTGAATCTTCACCTCGGGTTTCTGTCTTCCTCCTTTGTATGGGTCGAGCCCTTGTTTGATCATTTAACCATCTCCTATGCTCTGTGTGAGGCACATCCTGAACCCCAGTAGTGTTTTGTGCCTCAGCCCCTAACATTGTGTCATTCTCTCCCCACTCACTTCCTCTGCCACCATGGCTAGGACGAAGCAGGCAGTCAGGCTCTTTCTGGGCTGGGTTGAAATGCACTCTGGGCTTTTTTGGTCTCCTGTTGCTCTTAGCCACATTAATAGAAAAGTTCTCATTTGAGTCAGTTTGGTCTCCTGCTATCTGAGATTCCCCTTCTTCCTGTGGGGTAGGAGTGCCCCCATGTCTTTCACTTAATCTCAATCTTTCGTATACTAGCCGGTAGGCTGATAACACTATCCAGCTTTGCCTAGATAGTGATGCCCCTGACTGAATCCCAACTTCTCGTAAACACTTTTCCAAATCCCTAGGATCTCCTCTCCGTAGCCTTGGTTCCCAGTTTTCACAGGGTCCAGCTTTTTTAGCCAATTCTTTTGCTAGGGAGGAATAAAATGGATCCTCCCATCCTGGGATATTCATCTCTTCCTCTGGAATTGTTCTGCTTCTAAATAGAGATCTTATACCTAGCGGTCCCATCTGGGTCGCCAAATGTATTAGGAGGGTAGAGTTTATAATCTCAAAGAGGATCATAAACATGTCTGAAAGGTTCGGAACCGCCGGATATAAGAAACTCTCAAAGTAGAAGGCAGAAGAATCAAAACATTTATTTAGGCTCCACAGTAACCAACCCATGAACCAGCAACCCCATTTTGATATATTGATCAAAAGCTTCCAGGCCCAATAAGTACGCCTTGAAAGAGTAACCAGGAGGCTACAGAGAAGCATGATTGCGTAAAGCAAAATCATGTTTCCCCCTCTATGGTAATAAGATTACCCACTGGACTGAAGTCTTTGTTCAGCTTCCTCCCGTAGGTCAGCTCTGCTACTGGCAGCTCCTGCTTCAGCTGTGGCTGTGGCTGTGGCTGTGACTGCAACTGTAACTGTCGCTGTAACTGTCGCTGTAACTGTCTCTGGCTCCAACCGGAAAAGGAAAAGAGGATCTTCAAGCTGTCCTCTCCCCTCTTATAGAGTTTTTGACATCATCAAGCACCGCCTGAACGACCAGGGCCGATTGGTTCTTGACTTGGCCCCTCCCCCTAGTGTAGCCGTTAACACCTCCCCTCAGCCAGCCCCATGACTCATCACACAGGAAGTTGTCTGGTCCTGCCCCGGAAGAGCAAGCCACAGTGTCCAGAGGCTCAATGAGGTAAGCTGAGTCATTCAAAGAAAACAAAGGCCATTCTGGCTACAGCCTCTGAGGGCAAAAGTAGGAGAAACTGGAAGTAGCAGAAAGGTGGATCTAGGCTTGTTGTAAAGGAAAATGTCCTAAAAATTACAGTTGTCCAAAAGTGGAATATGCAGCCCATTGAGTTCCCTCACTATAGATCTTGAAACGAAGGTTTTTTGAGTAGGTTGTAAAAGGAATTTTTTTTTAAGTATGTTTGGTAGGTATGAGATGGCCTCTGTTAGCTCCTCAACCCCTGACATTCTGCTATTCTGTGATAAATATGTTGTTATAAGGTGATTTGGAAAAGTGAGTGATGAAACAAAGGATATCGAATTCCTTGCTCCCTTAGTCAAATGTAAGCCCGTTTCTTCTCTGTGCGCACAATAAAAATATGCAAATATGTCACATCTCAAATTCTGGAAAGCTCCACAGAATTAACAGTAATAGCTAGTATTTATATAGTGTTTTAAGGTTTGCACAGTGCTTTACAATTTCTCATTGTATCCTCACAACAGGATCATGTTGTATCCTAAGACGTAGCTATTATTATTCTCATTTTACAGATGAAGAAACTGAGGCAAATAAGGGTCAAGTAACTACCACTTACAGGTAGTAAATGTCTAAGGCTGAATTTGAACTCACCTTTTTGACTCCAATTCCGGTGATCAATCCACTGAGCCACCTAGCTGCATCTAATGAAACACTCATGTGGAAGGAACAGACAGTATTTTTTTTAATGATCTTAGTCTTTAACCAATAAAAATAGGGGTTTTATGAAAATATTATTTTGTGGACCTAGTCTTTAGCAATCAGATCCTAGAAATCAACCACTTCTGTTTCCTTATCACTTGCAGACCCCAGAACAAAAGTTTGTTTAGGAGGATAGAATATAATGGGCCTTTTTTATTACCTTGGTTTTAGTCTCCTAAAGTAAATTAATTCAAGAATAAATGATACATAACCAAACTTGTGGAAAAAGATTATACTTTTCACCTTGATCTCCAGTGACCTAATTTCCCCTTTTCATAATTGAACAAAGTACTTTCTTGTCATAATCACAGCTTCCCAATGTTTCCGTGGAAGTTAAAAATAGCCCATCTACCTTAGACATGTGTACATGTACATGTATACATATGTGTGTGTATCTCTATATATATATACATATATATGTGCCACTTTCTGAACTCTCAATCTCTCTCTCTCTCTCTCTCTCTCTCTCTCTCTCTCTCTCTCTCTCTCTCTCTCTTTGTTTCTCTGCTTCTTTTTCTGTCTGTCTCTCTCTCCCCACCCTCATTTTGGTAGTATGGGGGTGGCAGGGGCAGCAGGAGAAGGGGGAGATGAGAAGAGGAGGTTCTGGTAGGAAGAAACAAGAAATATTTTCCGGTTTAAAGGTCAGAGAATTAGGTCAGTGCAATAAGTGAAACGGTAATAAATGCTAAGCCTTGTCGGAAAAGACCAAGTGACTGGCTAATTACTGCCTAGCCTACTCTTCCCAGCCTCACATTTAGTGAAGCTACAGTAGTTTAGTACCTTGGTCCTGCCAAAGCCAATTACCAAAGCCAATTTCATGCATGGACAGCACTGATTTTACCCTTTCTCTCCTTCCCCCTCCCTGCTTAAGCCAGAGCCAATGTATTCTCGAGCTTTCTCAAACGCAGATTAACAAACGGACATGACAGTTTGGCTTCAATTTAAAGAATGTTTTGCTATCATTTGTGACGTTTTTGTTTTATCCCAATTATATGGACATGTGGTTCTTGCCAACCAGGGAAGTTTTAGAAAAATGGAAACATTTGAGCGTCGTAGGGCAGCAGAAGTCCCCCCAAAAGATAAAAAAAAACAGGACTATAGGAAAGAAAGAGAAGGAACAAGCAATAATTAAGCACTTACTTTGTGCTGGGCACTATGCTAAGTATTTTATTAATATTATCTCATCTGATTCTCACATCAACCATGGGAAATAGGTGCTATTTTTATCATCATTTTATAGACAAGGAAACTAAGGCAAGCAGAAGTTGTGTCTTGCCTAGGGTCCCACAGCTGGTAAGTGTCTGAGGCCATATTTGAACCCCAGTCTTCCTGATTTCAAGGCCACTATCCTATACACCGCACCACCTGACTGTAAGGTTTGAAAACATTCATAAAATATTTAGTGAGGGTCTGAAAATATTAAGCCACATTTCAGAGGCAGGCAATGTGATGTAGCATAAGAATACTAGACTTTGATAAAATCCTGCCTCTCTCAGTACCTATATCAGTATGGTCAAATTACTTTAGGATAATAATCCCTGAAATGCCTGCCTCACAGGAATGGAAGATCAAATAAAATAATATGTGCAAAGTACTATGTAAATATCACTTACCCTGAGTTTATGGACTCTCTTATCCAGAAATAACCCCATGTTCAGGCTTTTTGGCTGGAGTCCTAAATGACTACAGGAAGATTGATTTCTATATACATAATTTCTATGTAAAGAAGAAAACTGTATAAATTTCAGATTAATAAAAAAGGACCACTTCAAATCCTACTGGATCTAGGCTAGGGATAACTAATCATGTTTCCTTATACTATATAAAGATGAATTATAGCTGTTAATTATGTTTATAGTTCTGCACATAGTATCTAGAATTCTATTTATTCTTGTAATGTATTTAATATTATATGGAGATGTTTCATAGCTAAAAAAGATGTGTACATGCTTCTCAAGTGGATGCACATATTCTGTTTGAACACTTCTAGTAAGAGACACTTAACATGTCACAAAAAATTCTATTCCAATTTTTTTTAGAATTTTTTTTTCCTTCTGAAGAACTGAAATCTGCTCTGACTTTGAACCACCAGTCCTAATTATAAAACCTCTAAAGCTACTTAAAATAAGACTGATTTCTTTTCTAATAGTTATTACCCTCAGCTCATCACTCCCCCTAACCCAGCATCTCTAATCACTCATTGGAAGTTAAACATGCCCACTTTATAGTATGAAATGGTTTCTAGACCTTCATATACTTATTGTCTTCTTTTGAACACAATCTAAAAATCACTTTCTCACACTTAAGTATAATATTTCAGATATGATCTGACTAGTGAAAATATAGTACAGTGGTTCTCCCACACATCTATTGAATTGGCAAAGATGATTTTTAAAAATAGTAAATGTTGGAGGGTCTGTGGAAAAAATGGGTGCACCGATACAGTATTAGTGGAACTGTGAAAGGATCCTACTATTCTGGAAAGAAGTTTGGAATTTTATATAAAAACTCAGTAACTAGGGCATTCCCTTTGACCCAGTTATGCCACTTCTAGACCTATACATTAAAGAGATCAAAAAAGAGTCAAAAAAGTGTATGTACAAAAATATTTGTAGCAGTTTTTTTATGTAGCAAAAAAGGGAAACTAAGAAGATGCCCATCAATTAGGGAATGACTGAACAAATTGTGGTAGATGAATACAACAGAATACTATTGTGCTATAAAAAATGAGGGAAAAGGTGATTTCAAAGATATATGGAAATATTTGTATTATCTCATACAGAGTAAAGTGAGCAGAACCAAAAGAAGAATTTATCTATAAAATTACTATTATAAAAACAATTTTGAAAGGCATAATGACTCTGATCAAGTAAATTATCAATCACGATTATAGAGGAATGATAAAGAGCTATGCTCACCCCATAACAGAGAGATGATGGGCTAATATGTGGAATAAGAAATTCCTTTTTGGACATGATCAAAATGGGAATATTTTTGCTTGATTGCACTTGTTTTTGTTGTGTGTGTTTTTATATGATTACGTAATACAGAGAATCTTCATTTTCTTTCTTTTTCCTTCCTACCTTCTTACTTTCCTTCTGTCTTTCCTTCTTCCTTTCCTTCTTTCTTTCTGTCTTTCCTTCTTCCTTTCCTTCTTCCTTTCTTTCTTCCTTTCCTTCTTCCTTTCCTTCTTCCTTCCTTCCTTCATTTCTTTCTGTCTTCTTTCTAGTGAATAGGGTAGATGAAAGGGAGAAAAATATTAATGCTTGATAATTGAAAAAAATTAATTAATTTTTAAAAAGAATATATTGGGGCCATTTTTACAGTATTTTAACAATTCTACTTCTAATAATGGAAATTATGGTTGTATTCAATTTCTTGACAGTCATGACATGCTGCTAGTTCATACTGTACATGTAATCATCTAAAATCATTATGTATTTTTAAATGGTGTTAAACTACCTCTTTTGTTCATTCTCTATTTGTGCAACTATTTTTTGGAACCTAAGTGAAGAAATTTGCATTTATCCTTAAGTTTCTTCTTGTTAACCTAAGGCCATTTTCCCAGCCTGTCGAGATCTTTTTAAATATTGATTCTGTTACCCAGTGTTTCAGCTTTCTCTATTTTGCATTAAACTAAAATATGGCTAAGCATTGTTTTTCTGCAAAATATTTTTTAAAATATTGTACAGAATAGGACTAATAATAGAGACTTGTAGAGATAGACATAAAGAACTCCTTTCAGGGTTATATCCTTCCACCAATAAATTCAATCTATTGGAATCGAACTATTTTAACCATCATCAATCCCACATTTTCCCCATTCTTCCACAAGTATATGATGAATAAATGGATGAAAAAGTTTTTATTAAGCACTTTTTTTACATGCCAGGCCAAGTATTGGGAATAGTTATACAATAAACAAACATTCTAATAGGAAAGGACACCACATAAAGACGAAGAGGTGGGCAGAAAACCATGTTTTTGTCTAAGAGGTCATAGGGGGTAAAGAATAAAGACAGTCATCATTGGACAACTGATTTATATAGTGCTTTCCAGGAATGGTATTGTTGATTTTGTTGTTATCCCCAAAGTTAGAAGTAGAAGGGTCACAGATCAGTAGACAAAGCACAAAAGGTTAGTTGGTATAAAGATAGCTAGAAAATAGAAATCTGGTGTGTCAATTGGGGTAGAAATGGTGATGTCTCACCAAACAGAATTCCAAAGAACCAGAGTGGGAGTTGGAGTACCAGGCTGGATATGTAGCTTAGATCACTAGAAGAACCTTTCATGGGAATGTCCAGAGAACTGCACTGTGAGGGTTTGGGTTGGATTAAAAATAATAACATCTCTTCATTCAGAAGCTCAGGGACCCAGGGTAGAAAATGGAGTGCAGGGTTGGACTGGAGACTAGTTAGTAACATGGTAATTCCTAAGGCTTTGACACAGTATAATTGGGGTCTGGGTTGGTCTAGAAATGTAAGATCACCCTTACTTCCCTTACAGATTCTCTGTTTTTCTCTCCATAATGGCTATGTCAGACTTTGTCTTAGTTCCTCAGTCCTCACACAGCACCTCTGTTTTTACTCACTGGACTAAGGTCCTTGACTCATGCACCAATGAAAAGATAAAATTCAAGACCTTTTTCTTAGTCTCCTCCTCATCCCACAACCTCTCTGCCTCCATTCACAGGCCTGGATACCATCTTTCACTATTTCTTTCTTTAGTATGTTTCTGTTGAAAACATGACCCATCTCCTCACCAAGACTTACCGCTTTACATGTACCCTTGATTCTATCCTGTCCATTCTTCTCTTGGCTATTACCCCTTCTATCATCTTCCCCCTCACCAGTTCTAAACAAATCTTTATCTACTGGTTCCTTCCCTGATGGCCACAAATATACACTTCATAAGAGACTGAATTAACAGATTAGAGTTGTAAATGATGTCAGACATATGTTAGAGGAGTAAAAGGGGAGAAGAGAAGCCTCTATTTTATTCAGCAATGTATGAGGCAAAGTTCTCGACTGAAAGGACAGAGAGAAGTGGTGTGGTAGGCTTGTGAAGAGAGGAGAAGACTTGGAACTGCCACTATGGCAACTGGGATTGAAAATCAATATGAGAAGAATAGAAGGATTATTACCTTCCTACTATGAGACTCCAGCTGAGATTAGATAACAAAAGTTTCTAACGGATCCAGTCATTAAGACTTTGTGATTTCCTGTTGCTACATTGAGCAGCATATGAATCAGAGTGAAGGAGGTGGATACAGGGAATAACTTACAGTTTGAGTTTTGGGAAGACATAATTGGCAAGAGAATGAGGGGGGCAAGGGTTTTGAGAGAAATGAATAATGTACAGTTGAACTGATTCACAGAGGTCAATATTGGAAAAAGGAGTAAAGTGGAGCCAGTAGTAGCAGACCTACTAATAGAAGGAACTCATGCCAGGTTGAAGGCCTGGGAAAGCATTGAGGGGTAGAAGAGTTAACCTAAATTTTCTGGATATTTCACTTCATATTTTTTTCAGTCAATATTAAACATAGTTACTTCAATTTCCCCCTTCTTTTCTTAGATGCACCTTAGATGAGACTGACCTGCTGCATAGAGAACTAATTTGAAAGTTTCCATTCTAGGTGGAAATGTAAGAAAATATTTTCTCCAGTCTTGTAATATAAACAATTCTGTCAGCCTTACTAAAATCACAGGTTGATTAGTGTGTCATGATTAAAAACAGGAAAGTAAATTTAATGATCTGGAGTACACAATAGGACTCAAATACTTGTAGTTTCATTGACATGTAGAATTCCAGAGTTGGAAAGGGCTTTATTTGATTCTTTACTTGCAGTTAATTATCATTTTGCTCTTTTTAGTTGTGAATTTAAGGAAGCAAATGACCCAAACATTATATAAATTATTATTTCAATTAACAAGCATTAAAGAGAAGCATTTTTTGGACATGGCTATTGTCTCACACACTATTAAGATGTATTTTTAGCAGAGACTTAACAGAATGTCAGAGGGTTGGCTCAATAATAATCACAAGTTAGTTCCTTTCTGGGGGGAGTGATGAGCTGCCTGAGCTTTTAAAAATGAATGTACATGTTTATGGGCTGCTATAAGTCTGTTTTCACTTTCTACATCTTCTGTGGAGTGAAATAAAAGTAATTCCATACTATACACATACACACCTACATATATGTGTATAGATGTATGCACACACACACACACACACACACACACAAACATGCACTGACTTGCTTTATCAATCTGAGGCATTTTCACAGAGATAGAAACCTTCAGAAATAAAACCCCTTTACTGTACCATACCATGATTCTAGATTGTCAGTCAATTCTGCTCTTGAGAAATAGATCAGGGAAAGTCAGCCACTTCTTCCTGGGGCCAAATATGCTGGCAAATGCCTGAACATTTTCTGCTCTAAACAGTCTATAGATTTTAAGCAAAGAAAAAGGAGGGGAAAATAAAAGAAACAGAGGCCCTATTAGCTCCCACCTGGAGAAGTGGAGGATAATGCATCTGGATTCTGAATTCAGTAATAAAACCATACACTGAAAGGTACCCAGGTGCCAAACCCTTGAGAATGTGATATTGGAGGAAGAGAATGTAAAAAAAAATCAGTTCAGTAACTAGTACAGAGACCTCAGCAGGAGAGAAATGAGCTGAGTCAATTGTGGTGGAAGGGGGAGTTTATGGTGAAGGAGTTCTGAGTGAAGCCATGATCAGAAGAGGCTAATACCAAGTGAGGGAGTTATAATCCAATACCTAGACAAGGTAAATACACAAACAGATAATTTTCCTCAACCTTATGAATTCAAAAATATGATTTCAACAGACGATATGTGTCAAGAATACTTGATTTCAAGTGCTGCCTCAGATACATACTGGCTATGTGACTCAGAGAAAGTCATTTCACCTGTTCGTGGTCTCTACATTCTATAAGACAGTAGTTCTCAAACTTTTTGGTCTCACACCCCCTTTATACTCTTAAAAATTTTCGCAGAAACTTAACACTCTTAAAATTAGGGAGAAACTTTTGTTTATTTGGGTCATATCGATAAAAATTTACTGTATTTTATATCAATAGTTGTAAAAATTCAAAATATTTAATAATTCATTCATAAAAATAACAATAATAAACCTATTGCATGTTCACATAAATAACAGTTTATTGAAAAAAAACTATATTTTCTAAAAGATAGTGAGGAGAGTAGCATTGTTTCACATAATTTTAGAAATCCCATTAATGTCTGGCTTAATAGAAGATATAAAATTGAAGTATATAAAGAACAGACTATAGTTATGTAATAAGAAAGGAGTATTTTAAGAGGCAAATAAGTATTATTATAAAAATAGTTTTGACCCCCACAGAGGTCATCAGAGATCCTACAGGGTCTTCAGATCATATTTTGAGAATTGCTGCTCTAAGAATATAAATTGCAGAGAAAAGTGCTACATGTGTAGAAGGAATTTTCTTATATGGGGAAGGGAAAAGAAGAGTATCTACTACATTCTAGGTACTATTTCTAAGTGCTTTACAAATATTATTACATTTGATCCTCACAATAAACCCTCAAGTTGCTCATGCCAATGAAATTATAGGTTCAGGTCCAGTCCCTCTTCCTTATTTATTGATTTGTAATTGAACTGACATCTGACACAGCCACAAAACAAGAGAATACTAGAAAAGTTTCATTAGTTCACCCTAACCCAATACAATGCAATACTGTTTGTGAAGCACCTTCTATACAGTGTGCAGGGATTAGACTAGATGTTGGCAATACAAAGAAAACTGCCCTCAAAAAACGTTAATTTTCCTGTGGGTGACAAAGAAAGGAAATAAGCATTTATGAAGCACCTACTGTGTGCCAGGAACTGTGCTAAGCACCTTACCAATAATATTTTATTTGATATTCACAGCAATGCTAATACGTAGGCACTATTATTATCCCCAGGAACCTGAGACAAACTGAGGTTAAGTGACTTGCCCAAGGTCAAATAGCTCTTACGTGTCTGAGACCACATCTTCCCAGCACTACATCCACTCCACCACCTAGGTGCCTCCCATAGAGAAACAACATATACAGAGAGAAGTAAATACAAAACATATAAAAAGAATAAATACAAAATAATTTCAGGAAAATTTCCATGAACAACTGGACAATATGATAAAGTCCATAAAGCATAGAACTTGGGAGTCAGGAAGATGTGTACTAAAATGCTGCCTTAGAAACTTATAAGGTGTATCAGTTGACCAAGTTTCTTAACTTCCCTGAGCCTCAGTTGACTCATCTGTAAAATGGGGATTAATAATAGAGACTACTTCCCAGGGTCCTTGTGATATTAATATATATAGATTAGATAATGTATGTAAGGTAATATACAAAATAATTCACTATATAAATGTAAACTGCTACTATTGTTTTTATTTACAACAATTCAATAGGATTTATAAAAATATTATTTCCCTTCAAAAGTGTTAGTTTCAGGACTTCTCTAACCATCTACAGGAACTCAATGAAAACCTCTCAGTGAAATGAAAGCTATTGACTATGTACTACTGACAGAAAAAAAAAACCTCAAGAAAACAATCCCACTTTGAAGTATCTCAGCCCCTCCAAGGGGAGGTAACCAGTAATAAAGCTTTTCACCTCTGGGTCACTGATTTGCATCCTGAGCAAGTTTCCAGTTTCCAAAGTTGTTGCCATCTGGGGTTGAAGGGATGACCTGGGTGAGGTGAACTGGCTTCTGTCCTGTTTCCAGAGCACAGGTGTCCACATAGCAATTATCACTGATTGGCACTCTGCAGACATTTCAGAGAAACAGGACAAAGGCTAAACAGACACGGAGAGAAAGCCAGAGTTTTGCTCCTGGCAGTTGCTTCTACAGGACAAGGTTGGAGCCATGTAATCACTGAACCATTTTGTGAACAGAGAAGGATGACTATTAATTCAACAGGGGGGAATTAGAGTTAATTTAAACTTGAATTTAGGCCCAAAGGCTTTCAGCACTTTTAAAGAGAAACTGTTTCAAGTGAATCAATTTATAACCTAATGGCCATTGCATAATGCTGATTTGCAGTCATTATAAACCAACATGAATTCCTCAGATAGAGAACACGGCTCTGAAGCAAGTAGTGTGATAATCCCACAGGCAAACATCCATGAAATACATTTGCTATACTAGATAGGAACTCAACTATGAGCTTTCATTCCCTTTTGTTTAGAAAGGGACTCTATGCATCCACATTTTTCCCAAATGCACTTGAAATATTTACCCCTCTGTTTCTTAAGTAAGCATATACAGAGGCTAGAACTTGATGTATACTGAACAATTGTTGGAAGGAGAGGGGAAGAAAAAGAAAGCTAGAGACAACAAATAAAGAGAGGAAAATATTCTAGAATTTTAAATTTGCCAAAAATAATCAAAAAATGAATTATTAATACATAAATAAGCAAAAGAGGTGTGTTTCTTTATAATTCCCTTAACCTTCCTACCAGTGACCTTGAGGAAATTACTTAACTTCTCTGTATCTCAGTTTCCTCTTCTATAGCATGAGGGGGTTATAGTAGATGACTCTAAATCCATGATGATTATGATGATAGAAGCTTATTGTTAGAAGGTAATTCAGGGACCATCTAGTCCAACTCACACCTATCTAGAAATTTCTTTTACAATAACCCTGACAAGTGGTTGTATAGTGTTCTCATAAAGACTGATAATAATGTCCCAAGATAATTCTTTCCCCTTTTGCATAGATATCTGTGTTAAGAATTTTTTTTTCTTTAAAATCAATCAATCAATAAATATCTGTTAAGCACCCATTACATGTCAGGCACTGTGCTAAGTACTGGGGATTAAAAAACAAGAGGCAGAAGGCAGTACCCCACCCCAAAGAACTCTCAGTCTAATGGAGAGACATCAAATAAATACAAACATACACACATATACAACAAACAATTATATGTATGTGTATGTATCTTGATACATACATTTAAGTTCCATATATGATAAATAGGAAATAACAGAAGGAAGGCACTGGAAATAAAAGAGTTTAGGAAAGGATTGCTGTAGAAGATGGGATTTTTAACTTAGATTTAAAGGAAGTCAGGGAAGCCTGTAGGCAGAGATGAGGAGAGAGGGCATTCTAAGAATTGGAGACAGCCAGAAAAATGTCCAAAGCCAAGAGATAGAAAGTCTTGTTCAAGGAGCAGCAAGGGGGCTAGTGTCTTTTTCTTCTTTGTCACTTGCACCCATCATGGATATTCTGATCCCTAAGGACAAGGAGAACTGAAGTAGTAGTCTTAGGCCTATGAATACTCACTTCACTTTATCCTGGGTAAGTCATGAGTCTCATTTTAGTGATCAGACAATGGGGTATTGGCCTAGAGTAGTATGATTCTGATTTGAAGTGCCAGAAATCCCACTTTCAAATCATACATAAATATACTTCCTTTTATGGACAAGATAAGTGAAGGAAACAAACATTTTAAAGTATTTACTATGAGTCATGTACTGTGCTGTACATTGGGGATATAAATAAATCAGAAACAAGAGAAGTCCCTGCCCTCGAGGAGTTTACATTCCAATGGGAGAGGACAACGCAGGAAAGGGAGCTGAAAAGGAGTGGAAAGAGGAACATGCACAACAGAGATATACGGAGAATCACAAGCCTAGCCAGGAGGAAAGTGAAAGACGGCCAGCTTTGATCCATCCCTAAAATAGAGTCTCTAAAGAGAAACTCACCAATGAGGGCCAACATGGAGGAGAGATGTTCCCAGATGCAAAGGCCTTAAGCTTTATGGGAAGTTCAAGGCAGTTGAGTCATGATAGTGAAGTCCCAAGAGTGAGCAGCACAAGGGAAACTTTCACATGACAACTTTCCAAATACTTGAAGAAAAACATCTTGTCTCTCTTAAATATTCATTTTCTAATAAATAATTAGAAAGTCAGTCCAATGGAAGATTTCCAGTTCCTTCCACTAATCCTCAGGTAGCATAATATTGAGATTCATCATCATTTTGATCATACTCTTCTAGAGATTCTTCAGTTTACCAATATCCATTCTAACATGTGGCATGAAGAAGTGAATACAATATACTAACTGTAGTCTAACCAGAATAGAGAACAAATGAGACTATCATCTATCTTCTAGACATTATTCTTCGACTAATGCATTTGGATCATATAAGCTTCTTTGGCAGCCATATCAGTGTAATGAAAAGTATTTGAGGGTAAAAACTGTTTTATTTTTATCTTTGCATCTGCCAGCACCTAGCATGGTACTTTGCACATACTAAGTGTTTAATAAATGAGGTCCTAAAGCAGAAATAATATTGACCTTTCAACCTAGAGTTTCTTTTATAGAACCTTGAAAACAATATCTTCATTCAAACTTGATTTCTATATATTGAATCTTCTTTTTAAGTTTATGTTTTTCATCCCAAAAGGTATAAAACACTGCAAATCATAACTGACATTCAAAAGATTTTGCAAGGGCTTCTACTTTACTCTCTTTATCATGTCAATTTTAATCTAAGGATTATTGATAGAATCCTTGGACAGAGACAAAGAGAAATTAGAGTTCTGAGGTGCAGAGTTTCAGTCATTGCATCTAGACAAACAGCTAAAAGCAAGATTTTTTCAAATGTTTCCCATTTCAAAGAACTCTCTCAAACTCCATTTATTCTTGACTATTTGGAATGGACTCAGCAGCCGTACTTAACAGTTGTCTTCAGCCTCATCCTGATTTTTTAAACCACTTTCAATTAAATTAAGGCTGCAATCAGAGTACTTTTCTATAGTGGTAAAATTTAGGAAATGAAGTAAATGCCAATTGATTAGGAGAAGGCTAAACAGAATGTAGGATAAGAAGATAATGGAAGAAATGATGAATATGAAGAATTCATAAAAGTTTGGGAAATTTTATATTAACTTTTGTAGTATGGAATAAACAGAAAGAGGAAACAAACATACACATTGGCTATGACAATGGAAATGGAAATAATAATAACAAAGTCCCCAAATTTTATGCTTTGTACTTAAAATCACCAAGATTGACCCCGAAGAAGAGAAGGGGATTATGTGTGTGTGATGTTTTATATGCTATCATTCTTAGTTAACATGTTGGTAAATTTTCCAAAACAGCTTTTTTACATCATCATCATTATTAATATCATAATTACAAGCAATAGCCACTATCCCACTGAAAATTTGGTGGCTTAATGGATAGAGCACTAGGTAAGTTAGGAAGACTTGAATTCAAATGCAGCCTTAGAGCAAATCATTTAATCAGGTTGCCTCAGTTTCCCCAAATGTAAATTGGAAATAATAATAACACCTACAACCCAGGGTGTTGGGAAGATCAAATGAGTTAATGTTTGTAAAGCACTTAGCATAATTTCTGGTATATGCTGGTCTCTTAATAAATGCTTTGTTTCCTTCCAAAGTAATATATTTGGAAATGAAGGTGATGCAGGTACAAAAGATATCAATAAAAACTAAATAATTTTCAATTCTCTAAGTGTTATACTAGAAGAAAGAAAGAGAAACAAACAAACAAAGAAGCAAAGAAAGAAAAGGAAGGAAGACTTGCTTTTAGAAAATCTATAGAGGATGAACTAGCACCCTAATACTTTTATTCAATTATAAAAACAGTTATTTTATATATACCTGTTCAATAGTCTATAGAACATTAAATATAAGAGAACAATAACATGATAGCAACTTTTTGCAGGGCTGTTTGTACTTTAACTCCATGGCAAAAGGTAAGAAATAGTCAAATTACAATAATAAGAGCAATTGAAAAACCTCTAAATCATTAGTAATTAGAGGAAATTCAGATAAAAACTACCCTGAGGTACCACCTCACATGTGTCATATTGATTAAGATGGCAGAAAAGGAAAATGACAAATGTTTGAGGGGATGTGGGAAAATAGGTATACTAATGCATTGTTGGTAGAACTATAAACTACTCCAACTATTCTGAACAACCATTTGAAACTATGTCCAAACTGTGAATACCCTTTCACCCAGCTACTAGGTCTATGTCTCCAAGGTTATCAAAAAAATAAGGAAAAGACCTGTGTATGCAAATATATTTATAGCATTCCTTTTTGGGGTGGCTAAGAATTGGAAATTCTCATTGACGTGCATCAATTGTGGAATGGCTAAACAAATTATGGTATATAAATGTTCTGGAATATATGATTTAAAAAAATTATGAAAGGGATGGTTCCTGAAAAACCTAGGAAGACTTATATGAACTAATGCAAACTGAAGTAAACAGAAACAGTATGATGACAAGTAAAGTGGGACTTTTGTTGTCTTTTGTTTTGGAGTACTTCTCAGCACTAAGGCAATCAAGTGCCTTTGAGTCTTGCCTTTGTTTCAGTCAAGAGTCTTTGATTGAATTGGGAGTCTTTGATGACTTGCTTAAGTCACAGGAAGGCCTAGGTTACATGGGTTTAAGTCACATGGTTGTGATCCCCTCTGACCCTGAAGAAGGGTATATATACTCTGAGGTTAGCATTTTTCTTGGGGACTCACTCACTGGAAGAGTGTTTTGTGATTTGACCAGAAGAGACCTTGGGTAGCAGATAAGGAGCCCCCTGGCTTTGAAAAACCCAGATGTTGGTGTTTCTGTCTCTGGAAGCTATGTATATAATGTCTTGGACAGACAGCTAGAAGCCTGTCCACTGATTTGTGTTATTTTGCTCTGTTTATATAATTTCTGCTTGTAATTTCTGTCTGTGTTTTCTTTGAAGTTCAGGGTGCTGCCTTTTCCCCCTAAAATAAGGGAATGATATACGTATGTTTAATTAAAGTGAGATTATAAACCCCTTAAAGTTGCTTTCCTTAGAAAAGCATATCAAAGAACCTGTGCTAGTAGCCCTCCTGTGTGCTGGTCTTATTGGCCTTACACAGCCACAGTAGAGGCAAGTAACAATGTTGTTACAACACGAAGAACTATCTATACAGGAAAAACAATATTATAATGATAGTCAACTGTGAAAGATTTAGTTGGATTGATACAATGATCAATCACAATTCCAAAACATTAATGATGTAAAATGCTACCCACCTCTAGAAATAGAACTGACAGACCCTAAGCACAGACTGAAGCATTTTCCCCTTTTTTCTTACTTTTTTCCTGCAATATGGCTAACGTGGAAATGTTTTACATGATTTCACATGTATGATAGATATTTTATTTCTTGCTTTATCAATTGGTGGGGGAGTGTGTGTTGGTAAGCAAAATTGGCTCTTAGCACTTAGTTGGCTTTTGTTTCCTTTGAGTAATTCAGTTTATTTCATTGAGCCTCACTAGGTGCTAAGTCCCAGGCCCAAACCCCTGTTAGGTGTAAAACCTATGTGGGTGTGGATTGGTAACTAAGGTGGGGTCCAAGGTGGGTCTAACTAAGGGGAGGTGCTAACTCCAGAGCCATGCCCACCTTGAGTCTTACTAGGTGCTAAGCCCCAGACCCAAACCCCTATTAGGTGCTAAGCCTATGTGGTAGTACCAAGAGGTGGTGCTAACTCAAGAGCCAATCATAGCAGCCTAAGTTCTGGTCATTCAGATGACGTTTAATGACGCAGGAAACCTTATAAGAAGAGAAGACAGAGGCATTTGCGCAGGGTTCTCACTCTTGATGGCGTTTGGAGATTCCCAGGCAGCTGTAGCTAAGAAGCCCTCCAGCTCATAAGCCCAGGTGTTGGGACTTTGTTAAACTCTGGTAACTATGTATTGGGATTTGAATCAGACAAGGTCTGTCTGTTGATGTTTGTACCTTGTTTGTATTTTGCTCTGAAGTTCATGGGGCTGGTCTTTCCCCCTGAACTAAGTGAATGATATCTGTATGCTGAATTAAAGTAAGCTTGTCAACCCCTTAACGTAGCTTTCCTTAGTTAAGCAGATCAAAAGAACCTGTGCTTTTGCAGCGTGCTGGTAGCATTCTTGTTGTTGGGCTTATGTTGGTCTTTCACCCCCACAACAGCTGCTAGCCGGATTGTTGAAACAGAGTGGTGGGTGGAGGGAGAGAAGTTGGAATTGAAAATAAAAATAAGATTAAAAAAAAGAACTTACACTTACCAAGTCCAAATTTTATTTTTATATTTATGGAGAAAGACTCCCCAGGATAAAAAAACAACACCTCTAATGTATTCTGGAGGAGCCAGATAGTCTGATAGTATACCAATGTATCAAATGATTAATGCAATTTAAAAAAACAATAATAATGGTTTCAATTTTTTCTCTTTTCCATGCTAGACAGAGGCTTTTTCCTTCAGCTAAAAAGCATGGGATCTAAGTTCTCGTTAAATTCTTTCTGATTTCACAGAGAAAAAAGCTGAAGGATAAGTAAAATTAAGAAAACTATTGTTTCCTTCAGTGAGTTAGAAGCCCAATCAAGATGAAATCTCACATATCTTTAATTTCTATTTCATTTCTAAGGCAAACAAACCATGCCATGACATGATTTTGTTGTGCCCTGTCCCCTGAATTACCCTCCATCTTGCCCCAGCTTGCCCCACCGTTTGTGCTCCCATCTCCACAGAAATAGTCCTGCCCTAGCTTGCCCCACTGTTTGTGTTCCCATCTCCATGGAAATCAGTTTGTATTTTTTTCCTTTAAATAACCTGACCGTACCTCTGCTCGGGGCTGTTCAATTTGAGTCTTTACTCCGAACAGTCACTCGCTTGAATAAATCTACATCAAAATTTATATCCAGGTCTCGCTCGCTTTTTTCGGCACAACAATTTTAGTTATGATACTATGTTATCAAGAATATACTACAGTATATTCTTATAAAATTGTTCAAGTTTTCATATAAGGAAGCCTCCTTACAAACCTCAACTAATTAATCTTGGCAGTAAATTGAGGTGCTACTCTCAAAAACATTTTGTGAAAAGATTGACTTTGTCAACAAATCTGCTGACTGGTAAGTTTGTACTCTATCAGTATTAAAATTACATAGAATTGAAAGGTCATGAGAAATAAAAGTATAGCGAGAAGCAGTAGGTAAGGTGTTTATTAGAAATGCATTTATTGAGCCAAGATGGTACAGTGAAAACAGAGACATACCTGAGCTCTCTCAAATTCTTTCAGATACTGTATTGGTGACCAAGATGGGCTCTTAGCACTTATTAGACCAAGTGCCCTGGAAGAGTTTGGCCTTGGTTTCCTTGATTACGTTAGGAGTCTTTGATGACCTCCTAGCCTCAAGGGAAAGCTTAGTTTACATGGGTTTGAGTGACATGTTTGTGACACCAGAGGCTTTTAGACCATGTGGGCTTAAGTCCCATTTTTGTGATGAATTTAGGTGTGACTCACTTTGACCCTGAGCAAGATATATCAAACCAGAGGTTGGCTTTATTTTTTTGGAGGTCTGAGCTGAAGCAGGAGTGGTGCTTGACTCTAGGCCAGTCGTTGTTAATAGCTCCCCGGCTTTGATGTTGAAGCTTCTCTGGTAACTATTAATTGAGATTTGAATCAGACAACGACTGTTTGTTGAAGTTCAGGGTGCTAGCTTTTTTTGCTGAACTAAGTGAATGATATTTGTGTGCTGGATTAAAGTAGGATTGTTAACCCCTTAAAGTTGCTTTCCTTAGCAAAGCAGATCAAAAGAATCTGGGCTTGCAGCATTCTGTGTGCTAGTTGTTGTTGGTTTTACCCAGCTGCAGTAGCTGCTACACAGATTGTTGAAACAGACACCTCTTGAGTAGTGAATCTGAACAGTTTTGAGAGAGATAGAATACACTAACAGACAGAGTATGGCAGGTTTCCAAGCCAGGAGAGTCCAGAAAGATAGGGATATGTTGTGCAGGGCCGGGAGAGCACTGGGCGCAGAACCACCCCAGAGCACCATACAGAAACAGGAGCAGGCTCAGCCCCACAGCAGCTGTGGGGGCAATCCCTAGGCCTCTTGGCACAGGACTAGATTCTGTTGGAGCTAGTGGAGACAGAAGCACAGAGCATGCAGTGGCAGCAGAAGCTACTCCTGGAGCTATTAGCCCAGTCTAAATGTTTGAAACTCATCTTCTTGAATTCTGGGAGCCATGATGACTCAGTAAACTGATAAAGAGCTCTTATCCTTCCCTTGAATAAATCCAGAGAATATGGCCCTAGGAGAAACCTTGGAATAGAGGAGCCAGAAGTGGGGTTCAAAAATCTTTTAACTTGGGAGGCTGTGGGCCCCTCTAGTGGTAATGGAAGGAAGCCAATGGAGGGAGGGAGAAATCCCAGAAAGCCCCATCTTTGAAGAACAGTGGCAGCTCCTGAGACCCAGGGGCGTTGGAGCCAACAAGCACCATCAACAGGACCCCAGGTGCCTTTGCACAGCTAGAGGAATTGGCAGACACCAGTGCAGACCTACTGCTAAGACCACCATGCTATACAGTGCAGCCTTAGGGGAAGAGGAGACTCCCAGCAGCCAGACCACCCCTCCACTACACTTCACACAGTAACTCCCCAGGGAAACTCAGAAAGACTTCACTGAGCCTCCATCCTTGGCACACACCAGCCAGCTTCATCTCAGCATCAGAGGAATTGCAGCAATATATAGCTTCTAGCAGACAAAACCAGAGACCACAGTACACAAAGCCAGAAACCAGGCCCTTAGATCCCAGCACAAGAAGTTTCAGACAGAGCCCCATGGGCCACAGAAACAGATATCCACTTAAAAAGCCAGGAAAAAGCAACTTCCATGAAGAAAGCTAGAAAATTAAAGAAGACCAGTGAATAGTTTTATGGGGACAGAGAAGACTGAAGCAAGAATTCAGAAGAGGACTGAATTGAAACTCTACCTACATCTGAAACCTCAAAGGGGAATATAATATGGTCTCAAGCCCAAAATCATTCCTGGAAGAGCTGAAAGAAGATTTTAAAATCCAAATTAGAGAGGTAAGAGAAGAATCAGAGAAACTAACAGGAGAAAATGAATTCTTGAAAAATAAAATTAGCCAAATAGAGAGATGCAGAAGCTATCTGAAGAAAATAATTCTTTAAAAATTAAAACTTAGAAAAAAAATTAGAAACTAATAACTCTAGAAGGCATCAATAATCGATTGAACAAAATCTAAAGAATGAAAAAAATAGAAGAAAACATGAAATATCTGATTGGAAAAAAACAATTGACCTAGAAAATAGATCCAGGAGAGATAATATAAGAATTATTGGTTTTCCAGAAAGCCATGATGAAAAGAAGAGCCTGGACAGTATCTTCCAAGAAATCATTAGGGAAAATTCCCCCAAAGTCCTAGAACCAGAGCATAAAATAGTCATTGAATGAATCCACTGATCACCCCCCAAAAGAGATCCCAAATTGAAAACTCCAAGGAACATTGTAGCCAAATTCCAGAATTATCAGGTCAAGGAGAAAATACTGAAAGCAGCCAGAAAGAAACAGTTCAAATATTGTGGAACTACAGTCAGGATCACATAGGACCTTGCAGCTTCTACATTAAGAAAAAGGATGGATTGGAATAAAATATTCCAAAAGGCAAAAGAGCTTGATCTACAGCCAAGAATCAACTATCCAGCAAAACTGAGCATAATCTTTCAAGAATGGAGATGGACATTCAATGAAATATGAGAATTCCAGACCTTTCTGATGAAAAGGACAGAGGTCAATGGAAAATTTGATCTTCAAATGCAAGACTCAGGACAGGTGTAAAAAGGCAAATGGGAAAAAATGTGAAAAAGGGGAAAAAACCTTGTTATTCAACAAGGGCAAACTGTTTAAATTCCTATATGGGAGGATTATATTTGCTAATTTTGAGAGTAGTATAGTTAGTACGACATCTAAAAAGGATGACAGAGGGTGTGGGTATAAATTATTGATGTGATGATAAAAAACTTAATTAAGGGATGAAGAGCGATTGTAATGGAAGAAAAGGCAAAAAGGAGGCAGAAAAGGGTAAATTACATCATATGAAAAGGTACAGAAACATATTATTCTAGAGGGAAAGAAGGGAGGGAGAAGAGCAGTGTTTGAGCTTTACTCTCATTGAATTTGGTTCAAGGAGGGAATAACATATTCTATTAAGTGTATAAATCAAACTTGCCCTATAGGCAGTAGTAGCAGAAAAGGGAAAGAAAAGAGAGGTGTGTGGGTAGACAGGAGGGAAGAAGTAGTAAGGAGAAAGGGTAAGACAAGGGGGGCTGAAAAGGAGGAAATCCTCCTTTGAGGAGGGGAAGGGAGAAGGGAGAAATAAAAACATAAATGGGGGAATGGGATGCAAGAAAGACACACATAGTAATCACAACTCTGAATGTGAATGGGATGAACTCTCCCATAAAACAGAGGCAGATAGCAGAATGGATTAAAAACCAAAATCCTAAAATATATTGTTTACAAGGAAACACATCTGAAACAGGGGGATACACACAGGGTAAAAAGGTAAAAGGCTGGAATAGAATATATTATGCTTCAGCTGATGTCAAAAAAAGGAGGGGTAGCAATCCTAATCTCAGACAAAGCAAAAGCAAAGATAGATCTAATTAAAAGAGATTAGGAAGGACACTATATCCTGCTAAAAGGTACCACAGACAATGAAGTAATATTGTTACTTTAACATATATGCACCTAGTGGTATAGCATTCAAATTCTTAGAGGAGAAATTAAGGGAGCTGCAGGAAGAAACAGACAGCAAAACTTTACTAGTGGAGAACCTTAACCTCCTCCTCTTTGAACTTAATAAATCTAATCTTAAAATTAATAAGAAAGAATTTAAGGTGGTGAATAGAATGTGAGAAAGGTAGATATGATAGACCTCTGGAGAAAATTGAATAGGGATAGAATATATTTTTTTCTCAGTGACACATACCACTACAAAAAATTGACCATGTACTGGGGCATAAAAACTTCACAATTCAGTGCAGAAAGGCATAAATACTCAATGCATCCTTTTCATATCATGATAAAATAAAAATTATTTGTAATAAAGGACTGTGGAAAGATAGACTGAGAATTAATTGGAAACTAAACAATCTAATCCTAAAGAATGAGTGGGATAAAGAACAAATCATATGAACAGTCAATAGCTTCATTCAAGAGAATGACAATAATGAGACATCATACCAAAATTTATGGGATGCCACTAAAGCAGTTTTTAGGGGAAGTTTCATATCTATGAACACTTGCATGAATAAAATAGAGAAAAGGGAGATCAATGAATTAGGCATGCAAATGAAAAAGCTAGAAAAAGAACAAATTGGATATCCCCAGTTAAATAACAAATTAAAAATACTGTAAACCAAAGAAGAGATAAATAAAATTCAAATCAATAAATCTATTGAACTAAGAAATGAAATTAAGAGCTGGTTTTATGAAAAAGATAAAATTGATAAATCTTTGGTCAACTTTATTAAAAAAAAAAGAAATAAGAAAACCAAATTACCAGTATCAAAAATGAAAAAGGTGAATTCACCTCCAATGAAGAAGAAATTAAAATGATAATTAGGAATTATTTTGCCCGATTTTATGTCCATAAATTTGACAATCTTAGGGAAATGGATGAATATTTACAAAAATATAAATTGCCCAGATTAACAGAAGAGGAAATAAAATACCTAAATAACTCCACCTCACAAAAGGAAATTGGGCAATGAACTCCCTAGCAAAAAAATCTCCAGGGCAAGATGGATGTACATGTGAATTCTATCAAACATATAAAGGAAAATTAATTCCCATACTTTATAGACTATTTGGGAAAATAGGTTAAGGAGTCCCACCAAATTCTTTTTATGACACAAATATGGCACTAATACCCACACCAGGAAGAGTCAAAACAGAGAAAGAAAATTATAGATAGACCAATATCCCTAATGAATATTGATGCAAAAATTTTAAATAAAATATTGGCAAAAAGATTGCAGCAACTTATCATGACAATAATACACTATGACCAGGTAGGATTTATTCCAGGAATGCAAGGCTGGTTCAGTATTAGGAAAACTATCAGCATAATTGATCATATCAACAACTAAACTAGCAGAAATATATGATTTTCTCAATAGATGCAGAAAAAGCTTTTGACAAAATACAACACCCATTCCTATTGAAAACAATAGAAAGCATAGAAATAAATGGAGCATTCTTTCAAATGATAAGTAGCATCTACCTAAAACCATCAGCAAGCATTATACAGAATGGGGATAAGCTAGATGCATTCCCAATAAGATCAGCAGTGAAACAAGGATGTCCATTATCACTCCTATTATTCGATTCGGTATTAGAAATGTTAGCTTTAACTTTAAGAGAAGAAAAGAAATTGAAGGAATTAGAATAGGCAAAGAGGAAACTAAATAATCAATTTTTGCAGATGATATTATGATTTACTTAGAGTATCCTAGAGAATCAAGTAAAAAACTACTTGAAATGATAAACAATTTTAGCAAAGTAGCGGATATAAAATAAACCCACATAAGTCCTTGGCATTCCTATATAACTATATAACTATTACTAACAAAGTCCAACAGGAGGAGATAGAAGGAGAAATTCCATTTAAATTCACTGTAGACACTACAGAATATTAGGGACTCTGCCTGCCAGGACAGACCCAAGACCTAGATGAACACAATTATAAAACACTTTTCACAAGAATAAAGTCAGATCTAGAAAAATGGAAAAATGTTAGTTGATCATAGTTAGGTTGAGCTAATGTTGTAAAAATGACGATTTTACCTAAATTAATTTACTTGTTCAGTGTCACACCAATCAAACTACCAAAAATTATTGTGCAGAGCTGGATAAAATAATAACAAAATTAATCTGGAAGAACAAAAGGTCCAGAAAATCAAGGGAATTAATGAAAAGAAATGCTAGGGAAGGTGTCCTAACCATACCAGATATTAAACTGTACTGTAAAGCAGCAGTCATCAAAACTACTTGGTACTGGCTAAGAAATATAGTGGTGGATCAGTGGAATAGGTTAGGTACACAAGATGTAGTAATCAATGACTATAGCAATCTCCTCTTTCATCAACCCAAAGTATCCAGCTTCTGGGTTAAGAATTCACTATTTCACAAAAACTGCTGAGAGAACTGGAAAATAGTATGGCAGAAACTGGGCGTAGACCCATATCTTACACTGTATACCAAAATAAAGTCAAAATGGGTTCATGATATAGGAATAAAGGCTGATAATATAAGCAATTTGGGAGAGTGAGGAATAGGTTACCTGTCAGATTTATGGGAAAGGGAAAATTTCATGACCAAGCCAGAGATAGGGAGTGTAAGAAAATGCAAAATGGATAAGTCTGATTATGTTAAGTTGAGAAGTTTTTGTATAAACAAAGTCAATACAAGAAAGATTAGGAGGGAAACAGAAAATTGGGAAAGAATCCTTCCCAGTATCTCTGATAAAGGCCACATATCTAAAATATACATGGAACTGAGTCACATTTATAGGAATACAAGTCATTCCCCAACTGAGAAATGGTCAAAGGATATGACCAGGCAGTTTTCAGAGGAAGAAATTAAAGCTCTCTATAGTCATACAAAAAAAATGCTGTAAATCACTATTGATTAGAGAAATGCAAATCAAAACAACTCTCAGGTATTGCATCTCTCCTGTCAGATGGGCTAATGTGACAAAACAAGAAAATGATAAAGGCTGGAGAGGATGTGGGAAAATTGGAACATTGCTACATTGCTGGTGGAGTTGTGAACTGATCCAGTCATTCTGGAGAGCAATTTGGAACTATGCCTAAAGGGCTGTAAAAATGTTCATACCCTTTGACCCAGCAAACCACTTCTAGGGCTATATACCAAAGAGATCAGACAACTGCGAAATGGACCCGGATGTACAAAAATATTTATAGCACTCTATTTGTGTTGGTAAAGAACCGGAAATCAAGGGGATGCCCATCAATTGGGGAATGGCTAAACAATGCACAGCAGAATAAAGTCTTTTGCTACAGTTTTCAGTATTTTTCAATGATAAATCTGAAAAACACCATAACAGTGACCTAATAGATTCCCCCTCATTTTACAGATGAAAGAATAAATGACTTCTCCAAATCTCAGAACTAATGACAGATTCTCAATTTTTCCAACTCTAAAATGAGGATAATAATAGCACCTACTTCCCAAGGTTGTTGTGAGGATCAAATGAGATAAAATAAAAATTGTAAAGCACTCAGCACAGTGCCTAACACATAATTAAGGCTACATAAATTTTAGTGATGATAATGATTATGATGTGATGACTAAATTATCACATAGGGTTTCTAAAATTTTACCTGTGCTCTTGCCATTATAAAACTCAGTGTCTCTTGCAGTCTATGTTAAACTAAACATCCAAGTGGGTATATTTGTCAAAATTGTTGTGAAAAAAATCATTCTTAATGCAATGGTTTGTTGTTGTTGCTATGTTCCTTTTTTTTAAGTCAGTGGAAGTGTTTTTGTTTTTATTCAATAGTAGGCCAAGGCTGCTGGAATAACAATGTCTGGACAGTGAAACAAAAATCAATAAATTAGATGTAGGGATGCTTACATCATCCTGGGCATTCCTGTCTAGATTAGTGCAAATTCTGCATTGATGATCAATCAATCAACAAGCATTTATTAAGTACTTGGGCAAGACACTATGCTAGAAACTGAGGATACAAATACAAAAAAATGAAGCAATTCCAACTGTCAAGAAACTTCTATTCTATTGAGAGAAACAACAATTATGCATATAAGTACATGAGAATAGAATCAACAGAATAAAGAAAAAGTAAATACAAGGCGATTGAATAAAAGATAGTTAGGGAGAAAGGGCACTACAGGTTGAGAGGATAGGAAAAAAAATTCTATTAGAAGGTAGTGCTTGAACTGCCTCTTATCATGACTTTGGAAATCTACTTTACTGAGGATGAGATTTTCAAAATCACAGTTTTTTAGTACAATTATCAATGACAGGGTGGCATGGTTAAAATGCTGACAGGGACACAGCAGGATTGGTTAGAACCCAACACTGGGGGGTCTTAAGATAATTGCAATTTGGTTGGCCCAAGACAGAATTTAAAATGTTCTCCAGACGCTGACCTGTCACTTTGGCCAGATTGTATATCAGCATTGGATGCAACGAGTCGGAGAAGCAGAAAATCAAACATGTCATCCATCTAAGCATAGAAAAAGAAAAAGAAAACAAACTCAGGACTCTAAAGTTCTGACTGGAGAAGAATTCAGCCTGCTTACATGTTATATACCAGTACAAACAATTGTTTAAGAGAAAATTCTCACTGTGATACAACCCCCAAAAGATTTTTGTTTTAAAACCTTGTTGTAATTTTGGTTTGAAAAATTTGGTCAAAATGGTATCCTATGGTGGATACAGAAAATTCTTTCTAATTACAGTTTGTACCACAGGTGAATCATGAAAGTCCAATGCTGTACTTGGAGCAAAGTCAACTGCTAAAGAAATTAATTTTGTATGTAAATTCAAACATACATACCTGATGGAAAGCCCAATAAAAAGAATGGAGATAAATAGATACATGCATAAAAGTGGACAGGAATTTTATGCTAAAAACAAATCACTTGGGCTTGTGTTCTTTCAATACCTAGATGTAGTTATTGTCTCTAATTATAATTTTCTTTTTCACCTGCATGAGTCAACATAAGAAAGTCAAAGGAAATAAATAACTTGAAGGCTGGAAAGAAAAACTAAGCTTATCTTTTTAATTTATTCTGTTAGTGTGAGTAGAATAAACTAAATGTAGCCATAAGAGAGCACAACAGCTAGGATTTGAGAAAAGCTACTCAAAAGAACTCCTAACATTAATTCAGTCTGAAGGATAGTCTGAGATCCTGAACAAATTCAAGAGTAGATAGACATAGAATGAATTTAAAGCAATTTTCTACTCAAGGCTAAAGAAAAACTAGGATTGAATTAAACTGTAACCAAATCAGTTAAGGGTTAACTAGAAAGGGACCAAATTCCAATATGATATAAACTTCCTTAAACATTTATTATTTATATGTCATTTTTCAAATATACAGTAATTTTATTGACATATAGCTGTTTCAATAGAAAGCCATTTTTCTTTTAAGGGGAAGGGCACATTGGGCCTAAAAATAATATAATTCTGATCTCTATCTCAGGGTAACACTCTGCTTAATCTTATGGCTACACATAGGTGGTATTTGAGACCATTTGTCCAAGAAGCCTACCACCACCTTAGCTGGCAACACACTGTATTTTTAGATTTAAACTTGAAGGTATATAAACCTCTTAAAAGTTGAATTTCTTTCACTACTAGGCTTATATATCAAGCAGGTATTTGATAAGAAGAAAGGCCCCATATACACCAAATATTTATAGCAGCACTTTTTGTGGTAGCAAAACATTGGAAACAAGTAGATGCCAATTTCTTGAGGAATGGCTAAAATAATGTGGTACATGATTGTCATGAAATATCACTGTTCTATAAGAAGTTATTAAAAATGAATATAGAAAAGTATAGAAAGATTTACACAATCTCATGCAGAATGAAGGAAGTACAGCCAAGAAAACAACAGAGACAATGATTACAAAAATGTAAATGGAAAGAAGAACCACAAAACAATCCATGTTGCCACAGGACTGTAATCTTTGCTACCAGGTATCAACCAACTGAGGGTGATGGACTCACTCAACCAAGCCAATCACTAAATCCAACACCAATAGGTTTAATTTTCTATTGTGGTGGAAAGGAGAGACTAACCCATCCAGTTCAGAAATAAATGGAGCAGGTTAAAGCCTTTATGTTAATCAGTTCTTGAATCAGACCCCTAAGTGGACACTGAACTTCACACATGTACATCATAAAAATATCTAATCTCAGGAAAGGAAAAAGTGAATGGTTCACAATTATAAACAAAAACAAAACAAAACAGTTATGGCCCCAAAGAAGAGAAATGAGAAGACAGCCTCCACCCACTACTTTGTAGAAGTGGGAGATACATAAGAGTATGGTGCATTCCATGTGTTTGCTTTTGGAGGGGGGAAGGCAGGACAATTGGGGTTAAGTGACTTGCCCAAGGTCACACTCCATGTGTTTTAAAAGTTTGGATGCATTAATCAGATTTGCCATTTTTTTCCTGCTCTTCATCTTTTTCTTTGCTTATAAAATATTACTTGTTATACGGGATGGCTCTCTAGGAAGAGGTAGAAATGAACACTGGTAGAAACTTTGATAATATAAAAATAAAAGATGTCAGTAAATTTTTATTTTTTAAAAAAGGTGAATGTCCAAACATTAACATATAAAATGACTGAAGTAATAACACTTTCAGTGTTTTTTCCCCCAGGTGAGATAACAGATAACCAAACTCTTTGATACTTTCTAGTCCTACCTGTCCTCCAGACTGATCGGTAAATTTTTTTTAAAAATCTCAAAAGCTGTCGGTACTCTATTCAGAAATGCTTAGAAGACATGAAAAAAGGAAGGGAGAAAGGAAGGGAGGGAGGAAGGAAGGAAGGAGGGAGGGAGGAGGGAGAGAGGGAGGGAGGTCATCCACCTTGCTTTTATTCATCTAATAAAGTAAGATCTAGGTCTAGGCTGTCAACTCTAGCTGCCTAGTGCTTGCCTTTCAAACATGTAACCTAGAAAATCAAGATCTCTGGTTAGTGTGAGCATCAGCTTTCTGAAAGGTTGCTGCAAAGGCGACTGGTTCTCCTGTGTCTACCTTCCATTTTTTCTTATTTAATGAATTAAATAGAATGTAGTAGGTGACAATCAAATGTTACCTGGTAAAATACAACCGAAGTCAAATAAAGAAGAAACAAAGAAGTAATTTATGTAAAGCCTTTTGTAAATCTTAATGTATTTTATCAGTCAGCTACTTTTTCCTCATTCTCATCTTATACTCAATGGAGTTCATATAGAGATGGTCCTTGGACAAGTTCTTTTCCTACCATTGTTTATTTAATAATAATAATGACTACATTTATATAGCACTTTAAGGTTTGCAAAGCATTTTATGTATCTTATCTTACTTGACCTTCATAATTCTGTCAAGTAAATGCCATTATTATTATCATTTTACAGATAAGGAAACTGAAGTTGTCAAAGGGTAAGTGATTTACCCAGGATCATGTAGCTAAAAAGTGTCTATGGCAGTGACTTTGTTTTGTTTTGTTTTGTTTTTTTTGTTTATAATTGTGAAGACCTAAACTCAGGTCTTTCTGCCTCCTTGTCTAACACTCTAACCACTATACTACCTAGCTGCTTTCCATGTCTAATATTGGATAGACTATTGTACAGGTGGATAAAATTATTGGATTTTTAAAATTATGTAAAAGTGTTCATCTATAAACTCATCTGTAGGCTCACTAAAACTGTCTGTGACAATTTAAATGTTAGAACCATGGGGATGACATGTAGTTGACCCAGACATTTGTCACCTTTTGCCTTTATTGCAATAGCCTACCAGTTGGGCTCCCTGTTTCCAGACTCTCCTTTCCCAATGCATCCTCCTTACAGCTGCCAAGTGATATTCCGAGAATATAGGTTTTTTATTAAACTATTACTAACTTGATCATTGTCTCCCTCTTGCCACTAAGGTAAAATACTAACTCCTAACTCCTCTGTTTTAGCATTTAAATGCCTTCACAATCAACTTTCATCTGACTCAGATTTCTTATGTGTTACTCCTTAGCATGCACTGGATGTTACAGCTAACCTGACCTATTGACTGTTCCATGTACACAATGTTCTATTTCCTGCTTTTGTAAATTATTGAATGCTCACCTCCCTCTCTTCAATCCTACCTCTGGAAGGCTCTATCTTTCTTCAAGGTTCAGTTTAGGTGACCTCTTGTGTTGAGGTTTTTCTGAATCCTCCCAGTTTTTAATAACCATCCACCCCCCCCCACCAAAAAAATGTGTTTATTTTGTACATTTCTTGCATTTAGTTCTCTATGTATATTACTATATATGATGCACAAAGACTAAGTATGCATATCTATAAACACAAATGTGACCATGTAGAGAGATAAATGATATCTAGATGAGAGAGAGAGAGAGAGAGAGAGAGAGAGAGAGAGAGAGAGAGAGATGACATAAAATGTTTTCCTGAGAAATAGTACAGTAAGGTTACTCACTAGAAAGAGACAGGCCCTCACTCTCTGAATAAATACACTTTCAGTTAATTTTGCAACTTTCCAGAAATAAAACTGATTTTTATTTCAGGAAAATAAATCATTCATTACAATATTCTCTGCTGAGCATTTTGTTTTGGCAAATATGAAAAATGGAGCAAATCTGTTTTCAATCTCTATCTTTTCCTTTTAATGCCACGAATTAATTAGGATCTTTAACACTTTCTAGAACTTCCCATTAAGCAGAAAATGAAAAAAAGGTTTCAATTTCAAAAAATGAGTCCTAAACCTGAGACTTTATCTTTCAGAATTGATTTTTTTGATCCTAACCAACACACAAGGAAAACCACCATGATGGAACAGTTAATCTTATATCCTGACTTCATCTGAAAAAGCTCTATCATATTCATTAACTCAGAGCAAGAGGCCTCAAGGCTTAGTCACAGACAACATTAGGTCATCAGCATATGAGGATATCATATTCTCCTGGTCATTAATCTTAATTTCAGAAATTAAATTTGAAGATTTAATTCACTCTTCCAATATTTGGTCATACCAAAGGCAGCAATGAGGAATAATCTAAACTAACTGTCTTTTCAAGCTGAAGTATAGCCGCTAGTATGAATCCACAAAAGGAGAAGCTTTAGTTTATGCTAGGCAGATTTAAAAAATGGAAAATGGATAGGTCTCATTATCGTACTATATAATAGTCAAATGAGAACCTACTATGTATCAATCTGTGCTAAAGGAAAGTGCAGTACGGACCTACATTAAAAGACCTATTTTCTACATTTAAAAAGGTTTTCATTGGTTTGTTTATAAATTTATTGCCCCACTTTAGAAAAATGAACTAGAGGCAAATTTACATAACCCAATGTGACCTACAAAGTCCTTGTCTTCAAGAAATTTATAATATAGTTGAGGGGAGCAATACTATGAAGAAACTAAAGTTTATCACCTGATTCTAAGTCAAGAGAGATCTTAGAGATCAGGTCAAACTCTCTCATTTATAGATGAGGAAAGAGAGGGGGAAAATAAATTGTCTAAGACCACACAAGTGGCAAGAGGCTGAGCATAGACTTGACCCAGCAAGGATTTTAACTTACACATCTAGAACACTGTAGATCTTTCTCCATGTGCCTTAAGACACTCTATAATCATAAATCATGGGTGTGACAGAGACAAATATTGTCACAGACGCTTAGAAGAGGGCAAAATCATTATGGGCTCATGTGTTCCTCCACATGAGTCTTCACAAAAGATCTAGAACTTAAATTGGGTAAGCATAGAGGAGGAGAAAGTGCATTCTAGGGGGATGGAACTAAGTGAATAAACACACAGCACTAGGATCTAGTTCTAGAGTTGTCTGGGTAGAAAGGAGGGTATCTGCAGGAGAATCATGAGTGTTAAAATTATATAGGTTCCTGACATTTTTAGAACAGTTATTTTAATTTAAGCTTAGCCAAAGTACTGATCAATACTTCCAGAAATACTGATGAAACTCCCTGAAAGCACCTTTAAGGGGGCTTTGCTATCCACATTTATTAGAATAGTCCCATATGATAAGATTTAAATATTGATCCTCTCTTTGTATCTTGGAAGCTAGATATGTTCCCTCTTGTTAAATGTAGTCACGCTCCCAGTTGTGCCCCTCAATCAAAAGGCTAATTAAGCAGATCCAGCATAAAATTCATTTCCATTCAGCTGATCAGCATGATCATATATATAGTATACTATACATACACACACATATTCATAAATATAGTAAATTATATGTAGTATGTATGTGTATATATGTACACATGCATACATCCACATATATTGTTATATCAAGTCTTCTTTAGAGACAGATGATAAACTGATATGTATGTCTGTATGTATAATGTGCATATATATATATATATATATATATATATATATATATTAGTTACAGCATTAATTGGGGAGGGGAGTTAGTAGCTTATGACAATAAAAAACCTGTTTAAGACTTAATGGGTCTTTAGTATCCCTAGCACACTGCTATGATGTCATAAACAGTACCTTAGTGGTGTATCCTTAAGTGTTTCATTGTCTATCTGGGAGTGATTTGGAAATCCTCGCTACTGTTAAATTATTTTTTCTGGGGGGGGCGGAGCCAAGATGGTGACTGGTAAGCAGGGACTAGAGTGAGCTCCGTACCGAGCCCCTCCAAAAACCTATAAAAAATGGCTCTGAACCAATTCTAGAATGGCAGAACCCACAGAACAGCAGAGGGAAGCAGAGCTCCAGCCCAGGACAGCCTGGATGGTCTCTGGGTGAGGTCTGTCACCCACGGAGCTGGGAGCTGGGAACTGGGAACGGAGTGGAGCAGAGCCCAGCCTGAGTGGCGTGGAACAACCAAACTTGGAGTCAGGCGGATGGGGCCCCTAGCGCCCTGAATATGTGAGCTGCGGCAGTTACCAGACCCCCTCAACACACAAACACCAAAGACTGCGGAGAAGGTTAGTGGGAAAAGCTGCGGGAGTGGAAGGAGTTCATGGTTCGGCTTCCAGCCCCGGGGGCAGTGGAGGTGGGGCAGCTACAGTTTCCGCTGCTTCTGGCCCCAGGCCCACCTGGTGAGAGGAATTAAGTGGTGGATCAGAGCAGGAGTGCACAGCCTGTTGAAGATCTAAGCCCAGCCCTAGCTGGGGGTTCTTGGGGAAGGAGTAGTGCTGGTGTGACAGAGCTGGCACCTCCCCCCCAAACGTGGAACATAGAACTCGTTAGTCTACAAGCAGTCAGACCCCACTGAAAAACGCAAGGGTCAAGTTAGTTGGTTGGGAATATGGCCAGGCAGCGAAAGCACACCCAGATTCAGTCTCAGACTTTGGATTCTTTCTTTGATGACAAAGAAGACCAAAACATACAACCTAAAGAAGACAACAAAGTCATAGAGCCTACAACAAAAGCCTCCAAGAAAAACATGAACTGGTCCCAGGCCATGGAAGAGCTCAAAAAGGATTTGGAAAAGCAAGTTAGAGAAGTAGAGGAAAAATTGGGAAGAGAAATGAGAAGGATGCGAGAAAACCATGAAAAACAAGTCAATGACTTGCTAAAGGAGACCCAAAAAAATACTGAAAAATACACTGAAGAAAACAACACCTTGAAAAATAGACTAACTCAAATGGCAAAAGAGCTCCAAAAAGCCAATGAGGAGAAGAATGCCTTAAAAGGCAGGATTAGCCAAATGGAAAAGGAGGTCCAAAAGACCACCAAAAAAAATTAGATTGGAGTAAGTGTAGGCTTTATGAGAAATCAAGATATTATAAAACAGAACCAAAGGAATGAAAAAATGGAAGACAATGTGAAATATCTCATTGGAAAAACCACTGACCTGGAAAATAGATTGAGGAGAGATAATTTAAAAATTATTGGACTACCTGAAAGCCATGATCAAAAAAAGAGTCTAGATATCATCTTTCAAGAAATTATCAAGGAGAACTGCCCTGATATTCTAGAGCCACAGGGCAAAATAGAAATTGAAAGAATCCATCGATCGCCTCCTCAAATAGATCCCAAAAAGAAATCTCCTAGGAATATTGTTGCCAAATTTCAGAGCTCCCAGATCAAGGAGAAAATACTGCAAGCAGCCAGAAAGAAACAATTTGAGTATTGTGGAAACCCAATCAGAATAACCCAAGATCTGGCAGCTTCTACATTAAGAGATCGAAGGCTTGGAATGCGATATTCTGGAGGTCAATGGAGCTAGCATTAAAACCTAGAATCACCTACCCAGCAAAACTGAGTATCATGTTCCAAGGCAAAATATGGACTTTCAATAAAATAGAGGATTTTCAAGCTTTCTCAGTGAAAAGACCATTGCTGAATAGAAAATTTGACTTTCAAACACAAGAATCAAGAGAAGCATGAAAAATTAATCAAGAAACAGAAATTGCAAGGGACTTACTAAAGTTGAACTGTTTTGTTTACATTTCTACATGGAAAGATGATGTGTATGATTCACGAGACCTCAGTATTAGGGTAGCTGAAGGGAATATGCATATATATACATATATTTATGTATATATAGAAGTGAATGTGTATGTATGTATATAAAAAAATATTTTTTCTATGCAATGACACCTATCCTTAAATGTGTTCACCAACCTATTTAGGAAAACTATCCTTCTCCACTTCCTTTTATTTTACACAAACACACACACACACACACACACACACACCTACAGACACATGCACCCACTCTAATCTTATTCCACTGTGTTATTTTTTTTTCTGGAAGTTATAAGTCTAAGAAAATCCCCCATATTTTGCAATAAATGCTGAAGCCTGAACCTCTGTTTCATCAAGGGAAAATTCTTCTACTTGGTCCACACAATGTCAAACATTCAGATATTTTGAAATGTCTTGATGTTTAAATTTCTTCTTTTTCATCCAAATATTTTATCATATTACATAAAAAGAAGTCTTCATATAGAAGTAACTGATTATTGAAAGTCACTTAGCCTGGATGACAATATAATTTAGAATCTTTAAACACTTACATTTTCTGAATGTTGTATATGTGTAAACACAAGTAAGATGAGGGTGTCAATTAAGTAAATCAATCAAATAAACCTACTTAATCTAAAATAACTAATGAGGTACAGTGCCTTCACACTTTAACTAGGTAAAAACATATCTCAAGCAAGCAAGTAATGACTTTAGAATTCATACAAAGATCCTTAAAAGCCATTGAACAAACTGAAAAGATTCAGGGGGTCATGGTAGTAGTCTTCAAATATTTGTTGGGCTATCAAATAGAAAGGAAATGAGACATTTTAATCTAAGGGGTAAAAGTAGGGAGAATGACTGGAAGTCACAGAAAGGCAAATTTTGGCCTAAAATAAGGAAAAACTATCAAGGTATTATTCCAAATAGGATTGAGATGCATCAGAAACTGTGAGTTCCTTATACTGAAGTTTTTTTAACAAGAGCAAATTGGTCTCTTCTCAAGGCTATTACAGAGAGATTTTTGATGTGGGTAAGAGATAGAGTAATTGAGCTCATAGATACATCTCAGTTCTAAGATTATATGACTCTAAGAAGACTTTAATGAATGCTGTCCAGGACTTATGTATCTCAGATAAGGTTACCACAGAATCAAGTTATTTTTCCATATTTATAAATTTGAACTTACAAGGGTTTGCAAGGTGGAGTGTCAAAGACCAGAAGCCAAAATGATGGAGTAAGCAGAAAATCAATGTCATGCTACCATATTCACCTCCAAACAGGCATAAATATCACCCCAGAACAAGACCCAGAATAGCAAAGGCAGCAGAAAGACTGGGAGGAGCCTTCTTTTAGCCTAAGAAACTTGGAGGATTGTCAAGAAAGGTCCACCTCACTGAGATAAAAGTGAAGCAAAGTCCAATAGAGGAAGCATCCCAGCAAGTCAGCAACCAGCCCCAGTTTAGAAAACCAGTGGGAGATCCTAAGCCCCAGTAGGGATGAGCAGGCAAATGCTAACAATAGGACACCACCACCCCTCCCTGCCACACACACACCACACACAGCCCACCTGCCTCACCATAGCAAGGGGAAATGAGAGACTCCAGCCCCGAGAATCACCACATGTTTCAGTGCAATCCAGGGCAGACCAGTATCCTCCAGATGCCAGACCTCCCTTTTTTCAGCTCAGCTCCAGGAAGGCAGGCATCCTCCAGCAGCTAAACTTCACCATGCTTCAGTGCAGCCCAAGGCAAACAGGAAACTTCCAGGGGCCAGACCTCCATGTGCTTCAGCATAGTCCTGAGCAATGCAAAAAAAAAAAAAACCACCTGGCCTCAGCACACACCAGTCACCACCACTGCACCGGGTAATCTACCAGACTCCCACAGCCTCCAACTGCCAGGCCCCAAGTCACCAGCACACGAAATTAGTGACCAGACCCTTGGCTCCAAGCACAAGAAGTTTAGGACAGTGCCCCTATGCTCCACCAAAAGAACTCAACTTTGAAAGCCAGGACATCGTCAAAAAACATGAGCAAGAAGAAAAATTAGTATTCAGCATAGAAAGTTACCATGGTGACAGAATACAAACTCAGGAGAGGACAACATTGTCAATATACCTACACTTGAAACCTCAAAGGGGAACATGAACTGGTCCCCAGCCAAAAACAAAGCCTTCTTGGAAGAGCTTAAGAAGGATGTGAAAAGTCAGGTAACAGCAGTAGAAGAAAAAAAATGGGAAAAGAAATGATAGATATGTAAGAGAGAGTCAATAGCTTAGAAAAGGAAGATCAAAAATTGACTGAAGAAAACAATTCTTTAAAAAGTAGAAATGGCCAAATGGAAAAGGAGGTACAAAAACTAATTGAAGAAAATAATTTCTTAAAATCTTAAATTGGACAAGTGGGTGCTAATGACTCTATGAAACATCAAGAATCAGTCAAACAAAACCAAAAGAATGAAAAAATAGAATAAAATGTAAAATATCTCATTGGAAAAATAACTGTCCTGGAAAATATGAATCTGACAATTTAAGTGAAATGGCTGAATATTTACAAAATGTAAATTTCCCATATTAACAGAAGTAATAAAATACTTAAATAACCCAATTTCAGAAAAAAAAATTGAACAAGCCACCAATGGACTCCCTAAAAAATCTCGAGGGCCAGATGGATTTACAAGTGAATTCCCTCACACATTTAAAGAAAATTTAATTCCAATACTATATAAATTATTTCAAAAATAGGTGAAGAAAGAGTACTAGCAAATTCTTTTTATAGTACAAGTATGGTGCTGATACCTAAACGAGGAAGAGCCAAAGCAGAGAAAGAAAATTATACACCAATTTCCCTAATGAATATTGATGCAAAAATTTTAAATAAAATATTAGCAAAGAAATTATAGTAACTTATCACAAGGATAGTACACTATGACCTGGTGTGATTTATACCAGGAATGCAGGGCTGCTACAGTATTAGGAAAACTATCAGCATAACTGACCGTACAGGGCCAGCTAAATGGCACAGTGAGTACAGCACTGGCCCTGGAGTCAGGAAGACCTGAGTTCAAATTTGGCCTCAGACAGTTGACACACTTGCTAGCTGTGTGACCTTGGGCAAGTCACTTAACCCCAATTGCTCTGCTTTTCCCCCTCAAAAAATAACTGGTCATATCCATAACAAAATTAACAGAAATCATATGATTGTCTCAATAGATTCAGAAAATGCTGCCAACAAAATACAGGACCCATTCCAATTAAAAACTGTAGAAAGCATAGGAATAAATGGAGTTTTCCTTAAAATGATAAGTATCATTTCTCTAAAACCAACAGCAAGCATTCTATGTAAGGGGACGAGCTAGACACATTTCCAAGGAGATCATGGAGAAACAAGGATGTCCATTACAACCACTGTTATCCAATATTGTACTAGAAACTAGCTTTAGCAGTAAGAGAAGAAAAAGTAAATGAACAGTTAAATAGGCAATGAGGAAACAAAGCTTGCACTCTTTGTGGATGATATGATGGTATACTTAGAGAATCCTAGAGAATATGCTAAAAAACTACTTGAAATGATTAACAACTTTAGCAAAGTTATAGGATATAAAATAAACCCACATCAGCATTTCTATATATTACTAACAAAGCCTAGCAGCAAGAGAGAGAAGGGGAAATTCCATTTAAAATAAGTGTAGACAATATAAATTATTTGGGAGTCTACCTGCCAAGACAAATCCAGGAACCATATATGAAAACAATTGCAAAACACTTTTCACACAAATAAAGTCAGATCTAAATAATTGGGAAAATATAAGTTGCTCATTGGTAGGCCAAGCTAAAATAATAAAAATTACAATTCTACCTAAATTAATTTACCTACATTGTCATACCAATCAAACTACCGAAAATTATTTTATGGATTTAGGAAAAAATAACAAAAAATTCATCTGGAAGAACAAAAGTTCCAGAATATCAAGGGAATTAATTAAAAGAAATTCAAGGGAAGGTGCCCCAGTCATACCATAGCTAAAACTGTATTCTAAAGCAGCAATTGTCAGAACTACTTGGTACTGGCTAAGAAATAGAGTGGTGGATCAGTGCAATAAGTTACACACACAAGACATAGTAGGTAAAGACTATAGTACTCTACTGTTTGATAATCCCAAAGACTACAACTTCTGGGATAAGAACTCACTATTTGACAAAAACTTCTGGGGAAATTGGAAAACAGTATGGCAGGAACTAGGTATAGACCAACACCTTACACCATATATCAAGGTAAGGTCAAAATGGGTACATTATTTAGACATAAAGGGAAATGCTATAAACAAATTAGAAGAGCAAGGAGAAGTTTACCAGTCAGACTTAATGCAGAAAAGAAGAATTTATGACCAAACAAAAAATAGAGATGCTCTTTTCGTGATGGCAAAGAGTTGGAAATTGAGGGGATGCCCATCATTTGTGAAATGGCTGAACAAGTTGTAGCATATAAACATAATGGAATAGTATTATTCTATTAGAAATGATGGGCAAGTGCATTTCAGAAAAACCTGGAAAGATTTACAGGAACTGATGCTGAATGAAGTGAGTAGAACCAGGAGAACATTGTACATAGTAACAACAATACTGTGTGATGAACAGCTTTGATAGACTTAGCACATCTTAGCAATTCAAGGATCTAAGACAATTCCAAAAGACTCATGATGGAGAATGCTATCCACATTCCAAGAAAGAACTATGGAGGCTGAATGCAGATCAAAGCATACTATTTTCTCTTTTTTGTTTTGTTCTTTTGTTCTGATTCTTCTTTCACAACTTGACTAATGTGGAAATATGTGTAATACGATTGTACAGGTATAGCTTATATCAGATTACCTGTAGCCTTGGGGAGGGGAAGAGGAAGAAGGGAGAAAAAAATGGTGCTCAAGATCTTATAAAAGTGAATGTTGAAAAATAAAAAAAAATGCTGATTTGCAAGTTCAATTCTTCATTATTATAAAGAGACAATGATGTGAGTTATTAACACATAAGACCAGTATCATTTTGCTTATTACATGATTACCCTGCTTCCCTTTCACCGTATCTCCACCAAAGTTCCTATGTAATTTTAAGAAAAATGGGGAGAAACCAGCTCAAGATTTCACATCCCTGAATGCTTGTGGCCAAATAGTGTCCAAAACAGGTGGTGGCCTTCTTCATTAAGGTAGCCAATAGTGACTGAAAATGTATTATGTCACCTTTCCTTCCAATTTGTATACAGAGTTAAGAGCAGCAATGTATAATAAGTAATCAATAGTTTTCTGAAAAGTACCATAAAAAGAGGTCCTTGAAAGCCAAGAGGGCAGAAAATTAATGGGGGAAAGACAGCAAATCCACACTATAATTTTATTTACCCCTTGCAAACTAGTGACTGTTTTGCCAAGATATTCTTAATCTTTTACTTTTCATTAACAGTGATCCAGTCTTTTGCACAATTTGCATTTGCATGAGTGTCCACATGCATATATATATATATATATATATATATATATATATATATATATATATATATATATATATATATATCCATCAGAAAGTTAAAGCCAATAGGAGAAAAATTCAGCTTAACAAAACATTTCAGTGGATCTGTTCAATAAAGATTCATTGCATTGGGAATTTGACTGTATTTGGCATAGTCCAAAATTGAAATCCTGTCCCTGTGTTTAATATACTGGAAAAATATGTGGTTTGTTGGTATAGGGAAATACCAGATAAGGAAATTCACTTTACCAGTATTGATCACCATGTTCTCTACAACTTACCATCTTGTTTAGATTACTGAGAAGTTAAGTGACCTGAAATGAGTCAAAGAATCAAAACGTATCAGAGATGGAACTTGAACTCATGTCTTTCGGACTCTGAGGCCAGTTTCCTATCCATTATGCCACAATAGCAATTTTCTTTGGTCCAAGTGGGTTAAATGACTTACCCTGGGTCACACAGCTACCCAACGCTTTTGAACAATTCTGTTCCTTGTTTCCCAGAAAGCATCCCCACTACAATGGAAAGAACGCTCCAATGAGTCAGAAGAACTAGATGGAAAACCTAGGTCTACTACTTGGGAGAACTGCAATGCCAGGATTGAACTAGCTGCTCTTGAAGCTCCTCATTTTTAAAACCATAATACTATGATCTAAACTGTTGCTCAAAAAAATATAAATAGCACTTGATGTACGACTGTTTTTGAAGGAAATTATGGCCTTGAATGGGAAGTGATTTAATCGATGTTCTCATAAATGTCCCTGGTTAGAGTCTATTATCTCATACATTCTTTTATAGTATTTTTTCTAGACTAATATTTAAGGTAGTGCAGTATAGTAGATAGAGCACTGACCTTAGAATCAGGAAGACATGGATCCCAGCCCCTGATATATATTGTCTCTGTGACCATAGGCAACTCTCTTATCCTCCCAGGCTCTATCTAAGACAATGTTACAGGTCAGTTGCCTCTCTGCTTTGGCAGATGGATTTTATATGTTCAGTATTCCCCACACCTGTAAATCACAGGAAAAATCAAATATCTCTGTCGCATATTTTAAAATGTTTTAAATCTCTTCATAACCTGGTCCCTTTGAAAGTTTCCAGTCTACATACACTCTCCTCCATGTACTCTGTGATCCAGTGGCACTGGCCTCCTTATTATTCCTTGAACAAAACAATCCATCTCCTTACTTAGAACATTTTTCACTGGCTGTCTCTAATGCCTGGAATTCTATCCCCCAAATTCTCTGGCTCCTGGATTCCCCTACTACCTTCAAGTCCAAATTAAAATACCACCATCCTGTAAAAAGCTTTCCCCATCCCTCAGTGCTAGAGTCTTCTCTCCTTTGATTTTCTTCCATTTTTCATATATATTGCACGTAGTTATGTCCATAGTCTTCCCCATTAGACTGAGAACTCATTAAGAGTGGAGGCTAGTTTTTATTTGTTGGTTGCTTTGTTTTTGCCTTTCTTTTCACCCTTGGGGATGCTTAGAAGAGTATATGGAACACAGTGGGTGCTTAATAAACGTATATTGACTTGTATCTCAGGATCACAGATTTTAGAATAGAAATAATGTATAAGGTCAATTAAAATAATTCATGCTTTACAAATAAAAAACACAGAGGCCCAGAAAGGCTAAATGATTTGCCAGGGTCACCCGGATTATAGGAAGAAACAGGTCCTCTGACTTCAAATCCAGGACAACCATACTGTTGTGTTATAGAAAAGTGAATTGTTATCATTGATAATGATGATCATTCTAATACCTTACATTTAAATAATAATAATAGCTGACCATCCATGATGCCAACTCAGATTCATCATTGTGACATAGAGGGAACCTGGGTTCACAAAGATAATAATGTCAGTAGACTATAAAGCTCTGTCTGGTTTGTAGATGTTTGAAAGGCTTCCAGTATGGTCCAAATGACAGATTGAATCCGTTTTCCAAGAATTAGCCTAGTTACATATGGGGATGCTTATCACCAGTAGACTGAGAAATTGGTCATGAAGTCTTTAACAGTCCAAGAAAAAAAGAAAAGAAAAAGTGCAAAATGACTTTCAGCCTTGTTTGGATGCCTTACTTCTGTTGTTGTGATGATAGCAGAGAGGCAGGAAGGGGGGAAAAGGTGTTAAGAATCAAAGGGGTTTTTATTTGGCAATCTATAAACTTTAATTTAGTTGTTGGTGACTAAGTATGAGATCCTTGTTGAATACATAAATGGACATACTGCCAGAATCATATTTATCTGGATGATCTCAATACAAATGAAACCAGAAGAAAGAATAGAGTTGCAACTAAATGAAAGGATGGTTCATAAACACTTCTTGGAGAGGCAAATGAAGAAACTCATGGAGATTTTTTTTGTTGTTGTTGTAGGTAACAGTAAACATCATTTTGCTGGGTAATTCACATCTTATATTGTTATACTTGATTATCATTTACAAAAAGACCACTATGAAAATAAATGCAACTTAGGCACCAACTTATACGGTAGAAGAGGAGGAGATACAAGACAAAGAAGACGACAGACCCACCCATAAAATTAAATCAACATATCCTTTCACATTTGGTGACTTCAATGAAAAAGGTCAGACTATGGGAGGGTGGAAAGAAATATGCTCAGAAATAAGAATTAGAAACAAAGAATGAGAGAGTCAAAAACTAGTGGAATACACAGAAGCACTTGTTTATCGAGGAAAGAATTGATTGTTTTTGTTCAGTCATTAAGATCTGTTCAGTTCTTTGTGACCCCACAAATGATAGCAGGCCACACCTTTCTATCCTCCACTATCTCTCAAAGTCTGTCCAAGTTCATGTTCATTGTTTCCATGATACTATCTATCCATCTCATCTTCTGCCATATCCCTTTCCTTTTTGCCTTAAATCTTCCCCATTGTCAAGGTCTTTTCCAATGAGTCCTATCTTCTTATCATGTGGCCAAAGTATTTAAGCTTCATCTTCAGTATTTGACCTTCCAGTGAATAGCCAGAATTAATATCCTTAAGTATTGACTGATTTGACCTTCTTGCTGTCCAAGAGACTCTCAAAATTCTTCTTCAGCACCACAATTCAAAAGTGCTTATTCTATGGTGGTCTGCTTTCCTCATTGTCCAAATTTTACAGCCATACATTGCTACCTGAAAAGACATAGCTTTAACTATAAAGACCTTCATCAACAAGATGATGTCTCTGATTTTTTGTATGCTGTCCAGATTTGCCATAGCTTTCCTTCCAAGGAGCAAGTGTCCTTTAATTTTATGGCTGCAGTTGCTGCTGCAGTGATCTTTGAGCCCAAGAATATAAAATATGACACTGCTTTTGAGCACTGAGAAAAATTACATGTAGAAAAAGAAATAAATTTCTATAGTTTAACAGGGTGAAAACACTTCCTTATATGGAACTCATTCCTGAATTAGTTGTTTTTCTACAAATTGCCAATTTCTGAAATGATTACTAAAACTTTTAAATAAAAATATCTGAAGCACAAACAAACCTTCCTTCCTAAATTGAATATGTATTATGAAAAAAGTATTTAAATGGAAGGAAGAATGTAGATACAATCAATAATAATATTAGTTAATAAAATACAATTATCATAAAAAGACAACCAAAGAAGCATTTAAAAACTCTTTACTTCTTGCCAGGTGAAGAGATAAAGCAACAAAGAGAAAGACTAGTTTAGCTTATAAACTAGTTTTGAAAATCTTACACAGAAAAATGATAGGTTTTGTCAGCAGTTTCACCTCGTGAAATAGAGAATCAGTACATGGTAAAACTAGTTTAAAGATAGATTAATAAGAGATCAAAGTAAATAGTTATCCTAAAGATTGTTGTTCAGCCATTTTCAATTGTATCTGACATTTTTTGATTCCATTTGGAGTTTTCTTGGCAGAGATACTGGTGTGGTTTACCATTTCCTTCTTAAGCTTATTTTACAGATGAGGAAACTGAGACGAACAGGATTGAGGGACTTGCCCAAGGCCATACAGATAATAAGTATCTGAGGCCATATTTTAACTTAGGAAAATGAGTCTAATTCCAGACCTAGTACTCTATCCACTGCACCAGCTAGCTGCCCAAGGACATTTAAGGCTGAAAATTGAAGAAGAAAAAACAAGAAGAAAAATTGAAAAGATCTGAAAAGATTCTGACTTTGTAGATCCCTCAGTCTTTAGGATTCTGGCTCAAGGCTAAGGAAATGTGGTCAAACCAAGTTGGGTTCTCTAGATGGATTCCTATTTTTCATTTTAATACAAAAATGCATAAAAGAGTCACCACAGAAGATCCTATTTCCGGGAGCCAAGATGGTGGAGTCAGCAGCAGATCACTGTAGCTCTCCTATATTCACTTCCAAGCAATCACAAAATAGTGGCCCAGAAAAAATACTCAAACAGTGGAGCCAATGGGAAGATGGGGTGGAACAATCTTTAGGCCCATGAGACTTAGAGGATTAGCAAGGAAAGTCCTTCTCACTCATTCGAAAGGAGGAGTGCATTGCAAGACAGGAAGTATCCCAGCTAGCCAGCAGCAAGCCTGACCTCAGCAAATCAGCAGGACATCCTGAGACCCAGGAAAGTGGAGTAGGCCAACCCTAGGACATGCCATGTTCATAGCCAAGTGAACAAAGAGGCTCCAGCTCTAAGAACCACCAATGCTTCAGGGTACCCAGGGGCAAATAGGGGTCATCCAGCAGGCAGACCTCCACATGCTTCAGCACAGACCAAGGCAAACAGGCAGCCTCCAGAGGCCAGACTTCTATGTCCTTCAGTGTAGCCTCAGGAAATAAAAAAAGACAAAAACATCCCACCAGGCTTTAGTACATACCAGACATCATCACAAGGACTCAAACTCAAAACCAAGTAAGCCAGACCCTCATGCACTCCAGCACCACCAGTCCCACATTCTCAACACAACACCAGATATGAGGGTCCCCCATGGGCCTCAGGGTAACATCAGTGCAATACCAGATAACGAGCCAGGGCCTGCAGCCACTGGCACAAGAAGCCTGAGACTGAGCCCATTCCACCATGGGGGCAGAGATCAAATTTAAAACAAAGGAACTAGGCCCCCAAACATGAGCAAAAAAAGAACCCTCCCCAAAATCTGACCATAGAAAATTGTTATAGTGAAAGGGAAGACCAAGACACAAACTCAGAAGAGGACAACAAAGTAAAAAACCTATGGGCAAAAATCTAAAGAAAAGGGGGAATCCCAGAAAGAATTCATGGAATAGCTCAAACAGGAGCTTAAAAATTATAAAGCAGAGAGAGAAGAAAAATTGGAACAAGAAATAAGAGTGATGCGAGAGAATTGGGGGGGTGGGGCAAGTGAACAGCTTGGAAAACTGCTTAGAAAATAGAATTGGCCAAATGGAATAATAACTACAAATGCTAATTAAGGAAAAGGACAACTTCAAAGAGAAAATTGGGGAAGTGGAAGCTGATGACGCTAGGAGACATCAAGAACCAATCAAACAGGGAGACAGAGCCAAGATGGTGGCTGGAAAGCAGGGACTTGCATGAGCTCCTTGCCAGGTCCCTCCAAAAACCTATAAAAATTGGCTCTGAACAAATTCTAGAACTGTAGAACCCACAAAATACCAGAGGGAAGCAGGGATCCAGCCCAGGACAGCCTGGATAGTCGCTGGATGAGGTCTATCATACACGGAGCAGAGGGGAATGGAGCTCAGCATGGGCAGCGGCAGAACCAACCAGGCCAGGTGCCAGGCAGAACAGGGCATAGAGCCCTGAATCAGTGAGCTGTGGCAGTTGCCAGACTTCTCAACCCACAAACACCAAAGACAACAGAGAAGGTTAGTGGGAAAAGCTGAGAGGGACAGAGTGAAAAGAGTTCACTGTTTGGCCACCCCCTGGGACAGCGGGGGTGGTGCAGCTACACAACTACATTTGCAGTTACTTCTGGCCCCAGGGCCACCTGGTGGGAGGAATTAAGTGGCTGATCAGAGCAGGAGTGCAGAGCCTGCTTAAGATTGGCATCAGGTCCGGGTTGGCGGTTCTTGGGGAAGGAGGAGTGCTGGTGTGGCAGAGCTGGCTATATAGAAGTAGCTCTAAAATGAATGGCAAGTCCCCTCAAGCTTGGAACAAAGTACTGTTTGCTCTACAAGCAGTCATACCCAGACGAAAAACACACATGTCAAGTAAGTTGGCTAGGAACATGGCCAGGCAGCAAAAACGCACTCAGATTCAGTCTCAGACTTTGGAATCTTTCTTTGGTGACAAAGAAGACCGAAACGTACAGCCAGAAGAAGTCAACAAAGTCAAAGAGCCTACATCAAAAGCCTCCAAGAAAACCATGAACCGGTCTCAGGCCATGGAAGGGCTCAAAAAGGATTTGGAAAAGCAAGTAAAAGAAGTAGAGGAAAAATTGGGTCAAGAAATTAGAATGATGCAAGAAAACCATGAAAAACAAGTCAATGACTTGCTAAAGGAGACCCAAAAAATACTGAAAAAATATTGAAGAAAACAACACCTTAAAAATAGACTAACTCAAATGGCAAAAGAGCTCCAAAAAGCCAATGAGGAGAAGAATGCCTTGAAAGGCAGAATTAGCCAAATAGAAAAGGAGGTCCAAAAGACCACTGAAGAAAATATTACCTTAAATTTAGATTGGAGCAAGTGAAAGCTAGTAACTTGATGAGAAATCAAGATATTATAAAACAGAATCAAAGGAACGAAAAAGTAGAAGACAATGTGAAATATCTTATTGGGAAAACCACTGACCTGGAAAATAGATCCAGGAGACATAGTTTAAAAATTATTGGACTACCTGAAAGCTATGATCAAAAAAAGAGCCTAGATATCATCTTTCAAGAAATTATCAAGGAGAACTGCCCTGATATTCTAGAGCCAGAGGGTAAAATAGAAATTGAAAGAATCCCAATAGTCCAAAGAAAACTCCTAGGAACATTGTTGCCAAATTCCAGAGCTGCCAGGTCAAGGAGAAAATACTGCAAGGAGCCAGAAAGAAACAATTTGAGTATTATGGGAAAACAATCAGGATAACTCAGGATGTAGCAGCTTCCACCTTAAGGGATCAAAGGGCTTGGAATACAATATTCCGGAAGTCAATGGAGCTAGGATTAAAACCTAGAATCACCTACCCAGCAAAACTGAGCATCATGCTCCAAGGCAAAATATAGATTTACAACAAAATAGATGACTTTCAAGCTTTCTCAGTGAAAAGACCAGAGCTGAATAGAAAATTTGACTTTCCAACACAAGAATAAAGAGAAGCATGAAAAGGTCAACAAGAAAGAGAACTCATAAGGGACTTACTAAAGTTGAATTGTTTTGCTTACGTTCCTACATGGAAAGATGATGTGTAGGATTCATTAGACCTCAGTATCATAGTACCTGAAAGGAATATACACACACACACACACACACACACACACACACACACACACACACATATATATATGTAAATGTATATACGTATATATATATGTATACACATATGTGTGTGACTATGTATGTATATATTTAGATGTGCGTATATATAGACAAAGGGCACAGGGTGAGTTGAATATGAAGGGATGATATCTAAAAAAATAAAATCAAATTAAGGGATAAGAGTGGAATATATTGAGAGAGGGAGAAAGGGAGGGATAGAATGGGGTAAATTATCTCACATAAAAGTGGCAAGAAAAAAGTGGTTCTGTAAGAAGAGAAGAGGGGGCAGGTGAGGGGGGAATGAGTGAATCTTGCTCTCATTAGATTTGACCTGAGGAGGGAATACCATACATACTCAATTGGGTATCTCACCCCACAGGAAAGAAGAGGGAAGAAGATAAAAAAGGGGGGGGATGATGGAGGGGAGGGCAGATGTGGGTGGAGGTAATCAAAAACAAACACTTTGGAAAGGGGACAGGGTCAAGGGAGAAAATTCAATAAAGGGGGATAGGTTAGGAAGGAGCAAAATATAGTTAGTCTTTCACAACATGAGTACTGTGGAAGGGTTTTACGTAATGATACGCATGTGGCCTATGTTGAATTGCTCACCTTCTTAGGGAGGGTGGGCAGGGAGGGAAGAGGGGAGAGAACTTGGAAATGAAAGTTTTAAAAACAGACATTCAAAAACAATGGGGCAATGGGGTGTAGAAATTTATATTGCCCTACAAGAGAAGAAGGGAAAGGAGGATGGGAGGGGAGTGGGGTGACAGATGGGAGGGCTGACTGGGGAATGGGACAACCAGAATATACACCACCTTGGAGTGGGCAGGTGGGTAGAAATGGGGAGAAAATTCGTAATTCAAACTCTTGTGAAAATCAATGCTAAAAACTAAATATATTAAATAAATTAAATTTATAAAAAAGAAAAAAACAAAAAATGTGAAAAAAGAATCAATCAAACAAAAATCAAAAGAATGAAAAAAATGGAAGAAAATGTAAAATACCTCATGGGAAAAACAAATGACCTGGGAAATATATCCAGGAGAGACAATTTCAGAATCATAGGACTCCCTGAGAACCATAATCAAAAGGAAGACCTTGTACAGCATCTTTCAAAAAATTACCAAGAAATACAGACTAAAATAAAAAATGAAAAAATCTACCGATCACCTCAGGAAAGAGATCCCCCCTAAAAAACTCAAGGAACATTGTAGACAAATTTCAGAACTATTATTTTAAGGAAAAAATACTACAAGTGGCCAGAGGGGAACCAAGAATCACTCAAGGGAAAAAAATGGTCATTCAACAAAATAGAAGTATTTCAAGCTTTCATAAGGAGAAGACCAGAGCTAAACAAAAATTTGACCTCTAATATCAAGACCCAAGAGAAGAATAAACATATAAAAAGGCAAAAGAAAACATGAGGAACTCAGTAGAGCTGAAATGTTTGCATCCCTTCTAGGGAAGATGAAACTTGTAACTCTTAACAATTGTACCATTTGCAGTACAGATAGAAGCAATATACATAGGCAGATGGTACAGGTATAAGGTGAATTTTAGGGAATGACATAAAAAAATAAGTCATGAGAAAGAGAAGTACAATAAGTGTGGAAGGAAGGGAGAGGTAGAAGGGGTAAATTATTTCACATGAACCAGCATAAAAAACCTATTACAGAGGAGAAAATGGGATGATGGGCGATGATCATCGCTTGAACCTTACTCTCATCAGTACTGGCTCAAAGAGGGAATCATATACACAATCAGTTGAATAAAGAAATCTGTCATACCCGACAGGGAAGTAGGAGGAGAGGAGATCACATAAAGGCAGGGGTGTGGAGTGTGGAGACTGACAGAAGAGAGGGCAGACCATGGTAGATAGAAGCAAAACACTGGTGAGGAGGGAAAGACTGAAAGGAGAGAGAGAGGACAAGCAAGAGGAAGAATAGGATGGAGAGAAATACACATTTAATAATCATTAGTGTGAATGTGAATGGGATTAACTTTCCCATAAAATGGAAGCAAATAGCAGAATGGATCAAAAGCCATAATCCTACAATATGTTGTTTACAAGAAACACACTTGAAGCAGAGAGATGCACACAGAGTTAATGTAAGGGGCTAGAGCAGAATTTATTTTGCTTCAGCTGAAGTAAAAAAAAAAAAGCAGGAGTAGCATTCCTGAACTGAGGCAAAGTAAAAACAAAAATAGACCTAATTCAAAGAATTAAGGAAGGAAACTACCTCTTGCTAAAGGGTACCATAGAAAATGAAGCAATATAAATACTAAACATACATGCACCAAGTGGTATACCATCCAAATTCTTAGAGGAAAAGTTAAGTGAGTTATCAGAAGAAACAGACAACAAAACCATACTAATGGGGGACCTCAACTGTCTGCTCATAGAACTTGAGAAATACAACAAAAAATAAACAAGAAAGAAACTAATAAGGTAAATAGAATATTAGAAGTCAGATATGATAGACCTTTGGAGAAAACTGAATGGGAACAGAAAAGAATATACTTTTTTTCTCAGCAACTTATGACAACCACACAAAAATTGGCCATGTAATATGGCATAAAACCTGAAAATCAAATGTAGAAAGTCAGAAAAATGTATGTATTCTTTTCAGATCATAATTCAATTAAAATTACATTCAACGAAGGTTAGTGGAAACACAGATTAAAAAAATTAATTAGAAATTAAATAATCTGATCATAATGAATAAATTGGTCAAAGAACAAACCATAGAAACACTCAATAATTTCATTAAAGAGAATGACAACAATGAGACAGAACACCAAAATTTTAGGGATGTGGCCAAAACAATCCTGAGGGGATAGAATAAAATAATAGAAAAATAATAGAATAATTTTTTCTAAATTATTACATCAACAAAATGGAAAAAGAACAGATTGATGAATTGAGCATGCAATTTAAAAAAAAAAAAACTAGAGAAAGAAGAAGTTAAAAATTCCCAACTGAACACCAAATCAGAAATCCTGAAAATCAAGGATGAGATTAATAAGATTGAAAGTAAAAAAACTATTGATAAATGTAGGAGCTGGTTTTATGAAAAAACTAAAAAGACAGATAAACCATTGCTAATTTAACTTAAAAAAGGAAGAAAACTAAATATCCTGTATCTAAAATGAAAAAGGTGAAATCACCACTAATGAAGAAGAAATTAAAGCAATCATTAGGAAATATTTTGCCAAATTATTTGCCAATAAACCTGACAATCTGAATAAGGTGGATGAATTTTTACAAAAATATAAATTACATCAACAGGTCAGGAAATAGAATGCCTAAATACGTCTATCTTAGAAAAAAATAAATTGAATGAGCCATTAATGGACTCCCTAGGAAAAAAGTCTTCAAGACCAAATACGTTCACAAGTGAATTCTACCAAATATTTAAAGAACAATTGATTCCAATACTATATAAACTATTTAGAAAAATAAGTGGAGTCCTACCAAATTCCTTTTATGATGCAAATATGGTGCTGATACCTAAACCAGGAAGAACTAAAACAGGAAAAGAAAATTATAAACCAATTTCCCTAATGAATATGATGCGAAAGTTTTGAAAAAAAATACTAGCAAGACAATTATAGCAATATGTCATAAGGATTATACACTATTACCAGTTGGGATTTATACCAGGAATGTAGAGTTTGTTCAGTACTAGGGAAACTATCAGCATAATTGACCATATCAATAAGAAAACTAATAGAAATCATATAACTATCTCAATAAATGCTGAAAAAATGCTTTTGAAAAAAATATACCATCCATTCCTATTAAAAACACTAGAGAACATAGAAATAAAGGGAGCCTTCCTTAAAAATAAGCAGTATCTTTCTCAAACCATTAGCAAGTATTATCTGTAATGAGGATAAGCTAGAAGCCTTTCCAATAAGATCAGGAGTGAAGCAAGGATACCAGTTATCACCACTTTATTCAATGTACTACCAGAAATATTAGCTATAGCAATAAGAGAAGAAACAGAAATTGAAGGAATTAGAATAGGCAGAGAAGAAACAAAGCTATCACTCTTTGCAGATGATATGATGGTATACTTAGAAAACCCTAGAATATCAACTAAGTTTTTCGAAATAATTAACTACTTTCGCAAAGTTTCAGGATATAAGATAATCCCACATAAGTCATCAGCATTTCTTTATATGACCAACAAAACTCAGCAGCAGGAGATAAAATGAGAAATTCCATTTAAAATAATTGTAAACAATATAAAACACTTAGGAGTCTACTTGCCAAGACAAAACCACGAATTATATAAACACAATTATAAAACACTTTTTACAGAAATAAAATCGTATCTAAAGAACTGGGAAAATATCAATTGCTCATGGGTGGGCTGAGCCAATAAAATAACCACAATTCTACCTAAATTGATTTACTTATTCAGTATCATACCATTCAAACTATCAAAGATTACTTCATAGAGCTAGAAAAATAACAACAAAATTCAACTGAAAGAACAAAAGATCAAGAATATCAAGAGAATTCATGAAAAAAAATCTAAAAGCAAGTGGTCTAGAAATACCAGATCTCAAATTATATTATAAAGCAGTAATCATCAAAATTATCCAGTATAGGCTAAGAAATAGAGTAGTGGATTAGTGGAATAGATGAGGTTCACAAGACATCGTAGTCAATGACCATAGTAACCTAGTGTTTAATAAACCCAAAGACCCCAGCTTTGGGGATAAGAACTCATTATTTGACAAAAACTGCTGGGAAAACTGGAAAATAAGAGAACACAAACTAGGTATAGACCAACATCTCATACTGTATACCAAGATAAGATCAAAATCAGTGCATGATTTAGATATAAAGGTTTACAACATAAGCAAATTAGAAGAGCACAGGATATTCTACCTGTCAGATGTATGAGGAAGGGAAGAACTCATGACCAAATAAGAGAGAACATTACAAAATTCAAAATAGATAATTCTGATTATACTAAATTTAAAAAGGTTTTGCACAAACAAAACTAATGCAACCAAGATTAGAAGGAAAACAGAAAGATGAGAAACAATCTTTATGACAAGTGTCTCTGAGAACCAAGTCAACTTTATAACAATACAAGCCATTCCCCAATTGATAAATTGTGAAATGATATGAAGAGGTAGTTTCCAGATGAAGAAATCAAAGCTATCTATAGGCATATAAAGAAGTTCTCTAAATCACTTTTGATTAAAGAAATGCACATTGAAACAACTCTGAGATACTACCTCATACCAATCAAATTGGCTAACATGACAAAAAAGGAAAATGATAAATGTTGGAGAGGATGTGGGAAAATTGAGACACTGATGTACTGTTGGTTGAGGTGTGAACTGATCCAACCATTCTGGAGAACAATTTGGAACTATGTTCAGAGGGCAACCAAGCTGTACATACCTTTTGATCCAGCAATACTACTTTATTGCTATATCTCAAAGAGATAATTAAAAAAGGGAAAAGGACCTGCATGTGCAAAAATATTTATAACAGTTAAATTCATGGTGGCAAAATATTGGAAATTGAAGGAGTGCCCATCAGTTGGGGAATGGATAAACAAGCTGCGGAATATAAATGGAATAGAATACTACTGTGCAATAAGAAATGAGGCAGCATATTTTAGAAAATCCTGGACTCATGCAAACTGATTCAAAGTGAAATGAGCAGAACCAGAGAAACATTGTAGACAGTATCAGCAATATTGTGTGATGATCAACTATGAATGACTCAGCACTTCCCAGCAACACAATGATCCAAGACAAAAAAACTCACAAAGGAAAATGCTATCCATATGCAGATAAAGAATTGTTGGACTCTGAATGCAGATGGAACCATATGTTTTTTCACTTACTTTATTCTTTCTTGTGTTTTTTTTTCCTTTTGATCTGTTTCTTCTTTCACAACTATGACTAGTATGGAAATATTTTTACATGATAGCACATGTATAAACTACATCAAATTGCTTACCATTTCAGGAGAGGGGAGGGCAGGGGGAGAGGGAGACAAATTTTGAACTCAAAATCTTATAAAAATGAAAGCTAAAAATTTTCATGACATGTAACTGGGGAAAAACAAAATAATATTTAAAAGAAAAAGAGCCACAACCCCCTTGAATATACCCAAAACTAATGGAATGCGATTTGGATAATACCATTTTGCTTATCAATGATTTTGATAGACACTCCTAAAAATTCATATCACTCATTGCACAAATGTGATCTTTTTTTCACAAAAATTATTTAGCAACTTATAGCAACTCACACTTTTATAGAAATATACAGCTTACAAAGCACTTTCCTTGAAATAATCCTAAGAGGTAGGTAGCACAAATATTATCATTCCCATTATACACATGCAGCAACTAAGGCTCAAAGAGACAACAAGACTTACTTAGGGTCATATAGTTAATAAATGTGAGAATGGGGTTACAAACCCAGGTATTCTGACTCCAAAGTCATATTTTCCACTATACTATGCTGTCTCCTTTTCATTGAAGACGAAAATGTGATTCTCCTGAAGTTAAAAAGGAAAAAAAAATCCAACCTGGTTCTTGTATTACTCCTGATCTAACCACAGATTTCACTTTAAAGTCAGCAAGTACATTGGAGAATGTTTTCAAGCCAGGGGGTTTTCATTCTGTGCTCTCCTTCAGCTATATCCCAGCACAAAAGGAGAAGAAAGAAGGCCCTCCCTCCCTAGTGAAGCACAATTTAGAGCAGAGCTGTAAGTTAGCAAGACGCTTTGATCTTCCCTCTCTTTCCTTTTAACAAGTGGTGTGGGAATGTGAGCTGTTCCCATCATTTGGAAGCATCCTGTGATCTGCAAGGTTATTTCTGAATTTGTTTCTCCTGCACAAAAAGCTTTTCTGCCTAAAATTAGATTTTGAATCTACTTCCAAAGCCACTAATCAAACATAAGATGAAGTTACTTAAGGAAGGAGGAGAAATTTTTAGAGCTTGAAAATCATTAGAAATAGGTCAGAGAGAGCTCCAGTGAAATTTCAGAAAAAAGTTCTAGTAACAAAGGTATTCTTGTTAACAAGCTTGAAAGTAATATTGCTTTCAAACAGGAAAAAAATCACCTCACAAGCAGCAAAATACAGCCTATAAAGTCAATTAATGAAGTAGAAATTTGTATCCATGCCACATCTAATGCACTTCCTGAAAAACCTCAGTGTGTTCAGTAATTATCAACTATATATTATACACAGTTATTATGGGCATTATTCACTGAGGGAAGATTTAAAGTTAGTTGTCTCTTTCACCATAGTTAGCAAAGAAATATTGGCATATATATGATCTGCTTAAATAGGTTAGAAAATAAGAGGAAATTTACTAACTACCCCTTTAATTATGCAAGCAGAGTTTCCATAATTCTAAAGGTAAATTCCAAGACATCCACTGATTTGCCCTGCACTCTTGCTGTAAATAGTAATCACAGTGTTGGTAGAAGAAAATGCTGAACTTAAATTTGCTAAATAACCTGTATTTTAATCCCATATTAAGTCACTTGGTAACTATCTAAAAGTTTTCCTGGTGGGATCTTAGTTTGGAAAGAATTTTTATTAATCTCTTTTGCTTTTTTGAAAACATAAAGAAAGGAAATAAACATAGCCATTTCAAAATTAAAAGACAACATGGGGTGAGGGAATTTTGTAACTAAACTTTCTAACATTGCATTCATCAGGCAAGTGGATCTCAGGAGGCAGTATAATCAGTACCAAGATATAGATTAACAATCAAATAAGCTCCTAGATACTCACTTACAAATGGAGAAACCATATGTTCTATTCTATGAGATTACATTATTTAAGTTAAAATTACATTCACCATTTCTTCAGCATCATTACAGAATCATAATATTAAAATGCTATGTGATCTAAATAGTGGCACTAAGATCCAGAACATTGAAATCTGATAATTTGGATTCAAATCAGGCTCTGCTATGTACTACTGGTATGACATTGGGCAAGTCACTCTCATTTTCTGGGCCTTGATCTCCTAGTCTATAAAATAAGAGGTTTAGATTAGATGATGTCTTACGTCCTTTCCATACATAAATTTATTGATCCAATGATACTCCAAAAGGTCTTTGTTGTTACCCTCTATCCTCTCTACTTTCCAGATCCTCTTTATGATAGTTCCTCCACTAGAATATGCCAATGAAGGCCGGAGTTGTCTTGTTTGCTTTTAGCATAGTGATAGTCGTATGTTGTGAAATCGTTTCAGTCACATCCAATTCTTCATGATGCCATTATAGGGTGTTCTTGGCAAGCATACTGGAATAATTTCCATTTTCTTCTCCAGATCATTTTATATATGAGGAAACTGAGGCAAACAGGGTTAAGTAACTTGCTCACAGGGTCACATAGCTAGTAAGTGTCTGAGGCCAGATTTGAGCTTATGAAGATGAGTCTTCTTTATTCCAAATTTAGTGTTCTATTGACTGTACCATATAGCTGCCCAACAGGCATATATAAAGTGCTTAAAGTTCTTAATAAATAATTTAGCTAGCTAGCTACCTATCCATCATCATTTATATTTATATAACATTAACATTTTAGCAAGAGTCTGTCTTTAGTACAGTAACAGCCTCCAAAACAAGTTATTCGTTGACTCAGAAGAATTAGGACATGATATTTTTTGGTCCCAGCCAATCATGAAATCATATACTAGGTCATGGAGGAGTTGTGATTTATGTCAGTGAAATAGATCATTTAAAATATTGAAATCAAAGCACATACATAATAAGGGCAAAATTATAAGTATTACCTACTTTTTTCATTTTATACATTCAATGTGACCATGAAAAGTTGAGTGAATATTTCCATATTGAATCATATTTTCTTAATGATTTCCATTATAATGTTGGTGGTACATTCAATTCAAAGGGGAAATGGTCCCCATTTATAATAAAAACAACACTTCAAGAACCATTATGTTTTCTGGTGCTTAATTTAAGTGAGTTTTGTTTTTAACGTGAGAGAGAAAGAGAGAGAGAATTGATGATCACATGATCATAAGACTTATATAATGTCACTTTTTACAGTATTAAATGAGTCTCCGATACCATGAGTCTGGCAACAAAACCCACCACAGAACTCTTCTGCAAAATCTATCTTCATTTCCTACCCCAAATAGTTCATAGGGACCTCTTGATGTTGTGAGACTCTTCCTCTAAATCATTTGACACCATAGGGCTGTGTGTTATTCTGTTATTCCTAACTCATATTTAAGCCCATTTTCTTTTCAGCCATATGTCTCTTCTTTTGAGAAATTTTATACTGCTTCTTATGTACAGTGATTGGTACCATACATCTGCCTATTTCCCTCTGGATGACCCCAAACTTTGATTCCTCAAAGAGTGCTGTGTTCCATAAACCACACGAATATAGTATCCCAGAAGAATTTTATTTCAAAAGAAAGATGGGGCTTTGTTTCAAGAAGAAACTTGAGGTCAATGAATGAACTGTACAATTTCTTAAGTGTAATCCAGCCTCCTCTCCTCCTCCTATTCAATTCTGGGCCTAGTTTATTGTCCATCTATGGTGTCTGTTCATAACATGTGAGCTAATGAACCAGCTGTATCGGCTGTCCATTCAATTGCATATCACAGTCTGGACAATAGGCATCCTCCATCTATTTGTTTCCTGTGTGCATTGTTAGCTTGAAGTCTTGAGTAATTACGGATCTCTTTTAGAAGGCTCTGCAGTGTTTCAAGGCTTAATGCAAACACTACACTGTCATTTGCAAACAGGAGCATCTGGAGCACTTTATCTATAGGGAATTTCTTTTGCATATGTACTCTATGCAGAACTGTTGTCTGTGATAATGGCAAATACTTTTGACAAGCATATATTTCTGTGTTTTATGCCTTGCTTGATATTAATGTGACAGGTGGTTTGGGTGGTGAGTGCTAGAGGTCCATCTAGCAATAGTGAATTCAGCCTTACTTGGTGGCAGCTATTACAAAGAGAGCAGATTGTCATGTAATTAGTCAATTACTTAACCAGCTGAAAGATGTGTAATATATTGTATGGCCACCACTTAGTGCTCCAGTAAGTAGCCTACTCTCTTTCATTCCTCACCACTTGTGCTTTCTCCTGAGACTACCAGTGACTAGGTGGCTCCAGGTACAATAATCTAATAATTTGGAAAATGTATCAAAATTGGCCCCAGTAAAATATGCTTTATAAACTCCCTCTCATCTAATTCGTTTTACACAATTTCTTATGTCCTTTCAATTCACATGATTTGACAGCTTACTCTTGATGACCATGTGATTTGTTAATACAATTATTTTAAGAAGTTTTTCCTTGCCCATTTCTTTCTCCTCCATCCTTCCTCCAAGCATATCTGATACCAGATAGAAGGGAAAGGATTTTTGTTGTTGTTTAGTCTTTTTTCAGTCACATACAACTCTTCAAGACCCATTTGAGGTTTTTCTTACAAAGATACTGGAATGGTTTGCCATTTCCTTTTCCAGTTCATTTTACCGTTGAGGAAATTGAGTCAAACAAGGTTAAATGACTTGCCCAGGATCACAAAGCTAATGACTGTCTGAGGCTACATTTGAACTCAGGAAGAGGAGTCTTCCTGATTCCAGGCCAAGCACTCTCTCTACTGCATCACCTAGCTGCCCCCAATGAAAGGATTGGTTAAGTTTTAAAACTAATAGATTTTTCCCCCAGAAAGTGCTCTGAAGAAACAGAGGAGGAATACACTGCTGGAGTGGATGTATACTTGACCTTACTACTTCCTCTGATACCACTCATACTACAGGTCTAGGTGCCAAGACAGACATTTTCTCTTTTCTCTCCTTTTCTCCAAACAGTTTTCCTTCTGCTACAAAACTACAAGCTTCATGGTATCTATTTCCTTTAGTTTTCTCTGGGTTCATGGATAACCTAACAAAGTGATCTCGGTTTTCAATCTCTTCTCCCCTGCTTGTGGCCAAGGAAGTAGTACAGTGTAGTCTGCTACTTTCTAGCCTTTCATGGGGAACATTCACTGTGAAGTTCCAGAATTAGGCCTTCCATCTTTCCAAGATGGTGAAAACTCTGAGCAGAAGCTCTTCCAACAGCAAAAGACAACAAAAACTTGAGGGCACTGAGGAAAATATGTTTACACATATTTCCTGGCTCACTGCTGTCTCTATTTCCTATTACTTTATTCACTGCTAGGACATCTTGGACAGATGGATTACATTCAGAATTAGAGGGTCATCGAGGAGCATTATCTTGTTTGTTGAATCTATTAAACAATATTTTGAGTTTATCATCTGGAGGCAGTGAGGTGGCCCAGTAGATAGAGCAATGGACCTGGAGTCAGAAAGACCTAAGGCAAAATACTTCCTCAAGACAATAGCTGGGTGACCCTGGGCAACTCTGGACAATGGCAAACCTCTGGAATATCTTTCTCAAGAAAACCCCAAATGGGGTCAGGAAGAGTCAGACACAACTGAAACAACTCAACAACAACAACCTGCCGATAATGTTCTAGTTTGGGTAGATACAAAGATGGAAATCAAACAATACATGCCATCGATGAACTTAAATTCTGATGGGGGAAAATTTACACAAAACAAAGATAATTTTCTGTTGAAAAGAAGGGGAAGTAGCAGCTGAGAAGATTGGAAAATGATTCATGTAGGAAGGGATGATTGAGCTGAACATTGAAGGAAGCCAGGGCTTCTAAGAATTGAAGGTAAGAAGGAATTACATTCCAAGAATGGAGGATAGCCATTACAAAAGCCTGGAGATGGGAAATCGACTGTCAATAAAAAAGGCTTACAGGATCACAGGATGGCAAAGACATGACAAATCATCTACCTTTTTTTCTTTACAGATGAGGAAACTGAGGTTTTAGAAAGATTTAGTGACATGCAAATTCACAAAGGTAGAGCAATATTTCTAATCTCAGTCCTCTTATTTTAAATATGATATCATTCCACTCTACTATTTAAAATCAAATTGGAAGAATAATTAAAGGGCTGCATAAACATTGGCACAGGGTCTCTGCTGATTCAATTCAATTCCATTAACTTTTTTGGCTTTATTCAAAGAATGAGAATATCATTCCATTCAGAGGTGACTACCAGATTCCTAGGCTTCTTCAGATCAATGTTAGTAAGAAATAAGTCTCTGGATGTGTTTCAACTACTGTAAGAATGCTCTTAATACATGTTTCTTGCATTAAATTGAACTTGGAGAATTAGAAAAACAAATGGGATAGTGCAGGGCCTTTATTTGATACAATTTTGAAACCATCAAGTGAGCATTCCTTGAATTTGACTTGGATTTATGCATTCATCCCTAAAATAAGTATCTGTATAATCTTTAGGCTGTTAAATTACCACATCACCACCCCTGCCAACCCCTCCCCCCCCAAATAAAACAACACGCCTACTATGATTCGGCTTTGACAGGACATGTAATCTCCTTATTTGGTTAACTATTATCATCCATAAAATGACCATACACAAAGCTAACAGTGAAGTTTTCTAGAAGGAAAGGTCAACTGGCTACAATTTCCACATTTTAAAAAATGTTTTTTGCATTTTCATTATGGAAAAGTTTTCAAATCAAACCTCCCACTGTTCATTGATGACTTATTATGAGTGATAAAATTAAAATATCCTCTTTGGAAATTAAGGGAAAACCAAAATGTTTATATGCACTATTTGCAATTATACATACCTATGTAAAATTATATGTGTCTGCAGTAAGTCTGTGCCTTCCAAAGTTTGGAAATAATTGGCTGTGAATTAACAAAGTTACTGACATTTTAAAAGGCCATACGCTATAAGGAAATGAGCAGAAATTTTGGCTAAGTTGTAGGTTGAGCTTCTAACAATTATATCTCTTCACAGATCCCCATAACTCTGGAAACCACAGTTGCTTTTTTTTTAAACTGGTTAAGGGGCACTAGTTGACCTTTCCCCATTTTTCTTAGAAGTGCACATCCATTAACTATGCCCTTCAAAAATGGCAAGCTGCACAGAGGCATGAAAACAACCTTCTTCTGTGGAGTTAGAGAAAGGCTAGGAATCAGTGATGCCACTTGCCATCTACACCCACACAACTCATGCACACTCTTTGCTCCTCATCCATTTCCTCATTATTTTATTTTTAATACAATGCTGAAAGGTTAAATGTGAAAAAAATTCACAATATGGCACAATTGCAGATTTAATCTAAAGAAGGAAACAGGAAATGCTAAAGTTCAATGCCTCATAGAAACACCGATGCTAATCTCTTAGCAAAAATATATTCAATGCCAAATCTCACCTGGAACAAGTATGCATGAAAGACCCTTTTGCACAATTTCCATTTTGTATTCTCAGATGCAACTTTCTGTCATTTTGCCAAAGGTTTCCTTTTTTCTCAAAATGCTTTTACTTTAAACCTAAAAATAGCAGAATTAACTGTATAGGAACCTTGTCAATCTCTGACTAGAGAGTCTACAGATGGTATAACTTTTGTAATGTCCATTTTTAGTCGAGGATAAGCTCCTCACACAACCAAAGATAACACAACCCCTGACATGTCCATGTTCTTTTCTGATATTGAAATATTAACTTCTACTTTGAGAGAGTGTCACAGGCTCATGTTGTAACAATACTGATCTACAAATGGAGAGATCACATTCCTTCTTCCCCATTTCAGTTCTGGCAGAAGAAAGAGATGCCACTGCTGATTAAATTCATGGATTGAAAGTGACACTGGGTTGGAAAGTTGATGTAAAGGAGGAATGGGAAGGGTTTTGGGAATGGGAAAGGGAGGACTAGAAACATTCTCACTTTTGTGGAAACTATAGTATTCCATTCAAGAGGTATTTATAGAGCACCTGAGAATGTGTAGAAAAGAGTAATGATTTTTAGTCATATGATCTGAGTTTGAATTGAAGTTCCACCAATTAGCTATGTGAATTTTAGCAAGTCACAACTTACACATCTCCCTTTCCTTATCTTCAAAATGAGAAGTTTGGTCTAGATGATGTTTAAAGTCCAGACTAACTCAAAATCTATGATCCTACAATCAGAACATTGTAGTCAAAAGGTATTGGAATGTGTTCAATTCAAAGGGTCTTATTGAATTCTTTCTAGAATTTCTATTTTTCTCATCCTCTATAAGAGACTTCAGCACATAAGCTAAAGTTATCTTCACTGTGGCCATTTTGCAAATATTCATCATGAGCACCAAAATGCAATATGGCCTAGCATTCCATAAAATTATATTTTTGTTCCCTTTATATAGGTAACAAAATAAACTACACAATTTTTTTCATTTGTCCCTCCAAAAAGAACCTATGACAATAAGCCTCAATTTGCCTCTTTACAACTTCTACCCATTGTTCTTCCTTCTACCCAAATAATGTAAGATTAACCTCATTTCAAGTGACAGCTCTTCAAATATATGAAATCAGCTATCATTTCTCCCCCTCCAGTCTTTGTCTTTCCTACAGGCTAAACATCCCCAGTTCCTTCAAACAATTTTCAAGTGATATGACCTTAAGGCTCTTTATTGATTCTAATTGTCCTCCTTTGGGTGCTTTCTAGCTTGTCAATATTCTTTTAAAGCACAGTACTACAAATGTGTTCTAATTAGAACAGAGTATAGAAAAACTCTTACTTCCTTATTCCTGGAACCTCTTTCTCTTTCCTGGAGGCAAGTTAACATTAGCATTTTTTGACTGTTGACTTATGATGAGTTGCAGTCTACTAAGACCTACAAATCTTTTTTGTTTCAAGTTATTGCAAAACATTCTTCTCTCCCTCATCATTTCCATCTTCTGGTCTCCCTAATTCCCTAACTCCTGGGTCTCTAGCACTCAGCTAAAATCCTACATTCTACAAAAAGCCTTTTCTGATCCCTTTTAATGCTAGTACCTCTGCTGTATGGTTATTTCCAATTGATCTGGAATGTGACTTGTTGGTTGTCTGCATGTTTTCTCCTCCATTAGACTGTGAGTTCGTTGGGAGCCAAGGCAAGTTTTGTTCTTGTTTTTATTGTTATTTCTTGCCTTTTTAATATTCCCAGTGTTTAGCATAGTATCTGGCACACATTAGGTACTTAATAAATGCTTGTGGATTTATTGCATGCTCAATGACCCAGATTATTATTAGTAAGAGTCCTAGTAATGGTTGATCATAAATAACAACTTGTAATTGACAAAATATTTTACATATTTATTTATCTCCTATGACCCTCAAAAAACTCTGTGAGATAAGTAATGAAGATATGCATTATTATTGCCATGTTAGAAGGGAAAACTAAAGCAAAGAAAGGCTAAAATGACTTATGCTAGGTTGCATAAGTCTAATAAAAAGCAGTATCAGGATTTAAGCTTAGACTATCTGACCACAAATTCAATATTCTTTCCATTGATCATAGCTACCAGCTAGGAAAAAAAGTAATAATCTTGGTTTGGTTTGTTAAGGAGTTCGAAGTATCTTTGGTACATTCAAGTAGCAAGGTATCATAGGCACTTAGAGATGTAGTTTGAGAACTCAAAATAGAAGTCAAGACTGGAGATTTAAGCTTGATCACTTTCTCTCCCTTGAGATCATATACATTAAGGGTTTGAGAAGATCTGTGCAAAATTTAGTCATAGTGAGAGGACCCAGTGGTGAGAAAGAAATTTAAGTTACATGAAAGAGAAAGGATAGTAACTAAGGTGAATTGTAGGGAATGATATAAAGGGTCTGGGAAAAGAAATTAACTGTAGAAGTAAGGATAACTCTTTTTGACAAAAAGGTGAGGATAGACTGGTTAATGATGCTAAGATGTGTTAAGGAAGAATAGAGAGTAGTGAAGGGGAAATGTGGACAGAGGGAACTCACATTGAATAATTGAAAATTTCTCAGTGCAATAGAAAGCCAGGTCCTTTCTTATAAATGTTGAGGTTGCAGAGGAAATGAAAAAAGGAAACTTTGGAACAAACACTGTGGGGAATGAGATAGAGAATTGATAAAGGTATGAAGTAAAAAGAATTGAGGAACAGCAATGACGGCCCCAGGTGAGGCACTGGATTTCATGATTTTCTCTAGTGATTCTCAGTCCCAATGGATCTGGAGTAAAGAAATCAAATGGTGGAGATTACACAGAAAACAAGTTTCAGGGGTTCTTTTTCTTTTCTCTTTTTTTTCTTACTACACATGATTTTATCGGTGATGTCATTAGAAACATCTAGGTGATTCAATGTTGAGCCTACAGTCAAGAAGGCCTGAGTTCAAATCCACCTTCAGACACTTCCTGTTACCCTGATGAAAACACTTAACATGTCTGCCTCAGTTTCATCCAATATAAAATGGGCATTATGATTGCACCTATCTCACAGTGTTGCTGTGAGGATCAAAAGAGATAATATCCATAAAACATTCAGCTTAGTGTTTGACAAATATTAGGTACTTGATAAATACTTATTCCCTTTCTTTCACCTCCCCTTCCCAGTGAGGGAATGATGGTTGGCAACTGCTCTGCAACATCTAGTCTTAGAGAATTGCCAGGGCACTGAGAAATCAAGTGATTTGTCCAGGGACCCATCAACAGTAAGAGTTAAATACAGTACTTAAACCCAAGTCTTCCTGACTCTTAGCCCACAGTCTTCTGTCCAGAGTGATGCTGGAGTAAGGTCAGACTGGCTCGAAGCAACCAATTGTTAAATTTTCAATATGAGAATTTACATGGCAGAAATCAACAAATGTTAAAGATCACAGATTTTTTAAGGTTCTGACTTAAGAAAATAATGGAGAAAACATTGATAATAGAGATTAAACTTAAAAGTGTGCCCTGCATACTTTTTTCAGAAAGCAGGTTGTTAAATATTTGCCAGCACCCCCCTGTTTCTGCCTCACAGAAGTCAGAAGGGCAATGGACTCTTGGTTTATAGGTCATGAAACATTAAAATCCTTCCCCAAAGTTCAGTTCAGATGCTGCTTCCTCTGTGAAGCTTTCTATGGAAGCTCAAGTTAAAAAAAACTCAAATCAATTGTGGAACCAACTCCTCATTAAATTTCCTGAAAATCCCATCTGTATCTTTCCTTTTCCTGTACCACACTGCATCCTGCGTTATATTTATTTGACTACATACAGTATCTATACTAGTATACTATAAACTCCTTTTTGGGGAAAAACTGTGACATTTTTAATCTTTCATTCCCAAGGTCTAGTAGAATACCTTTCATATAGTAAATGCTTAGTAAATATTTCTTAGATTGGATTGAATTAAAAAAGATTAAAAGTATCCAAACAAGGAGTTAAGCCTGGACATGGGGACAAGTGAAGTGAGGAGTAGAAGAGAGGAAGGTAGGGATAGGTCGAACAATAGGCCATGATAAAGGCAAAGAGCAAGAATAATCCATATGATGGAGTTGGAAATGTGGGAACATAGAAGCTCATAGCTGGAGCACAGATTGAAAGTTCTAAATTTGGGGATCAGTACAAATGTAAGAGATAGTACAATCTAAGGTACAATAATAGCTAGTTGGTATCTATATAATCCTTTAAGGTTTGCAAAACAGTTTACAAATATTATTTTGTTTTATTCTCACAGTAATCTTGCTAAGGCTATTCCAATTTTACATTTGAAGAAACTGAGGCAGACAGAGGATAAATGGCCTGTCCAGCATCACATAGCTAGTAAGTGTTTGAGGCCAGGTTTGAACCCAGCTCTTTCAGATTCCAGATCCTGCTCTCTATCTACCACCTGGCTTGCATAGGTACATCCATGAAAGTGAGTGAGCAAAATGAACATGGTAGGGAAAAGAGGTCATATGTTAGTACAAAATAACAGATAATCTAAAAATCATGTCTTTGTGCCTTTGGAATATATTGCATGCTTTGTGGAACAGGAGTTTTACCTGACTACTTATTTTTTAAGTTAGGATTTAAATTACTTTGTATTCTCAGGATTTACTATACATTCAAGCTGTTCTAGAAAGAGAGAGAATGTTATATTGTTTTGTTTTGTTTTGTTTTGTTTTAATGCCATGGATATTCAAATAAAAAGTGTTATCCACATTTGGATAATTGAGATTTTATGGAATCTCTTATTCCCTTAATAACTAAATGAATAATACATTTTTACTAATCGTATCATTATATATGCTTTTTAATGAATAATGATTAACTCAAATCCAGAATAAAAACATACACAGAAGACAAGAAGTTTATGAACAAAGGGAAATTTCACCCTTTTGTTTCAATTAAAATAATATCATAGTAGTTAAGTAGAACCCTTGTATGTAAAATTTTCATCATTAACTTTTTTGTGATATTTATGATTGACTAATTAAAACAATCTTATGTTGACTCCCATATAGAAGAGATTCATTTTATAGTATGCATTTATGTATGGTATGGTATGTGTGGTAAGTATTGAGGCATGTATGTGATGCTAAATTCTTATTTCAGGTGTCCATTTATATTTGTAGCTTTTTTTTTACTTTACCTTCAAAAATATAACCATGGTTCAGAGATAGCATCTGACAATGGCAGACAGAAAACAACTGTTCCTTGAATGGTTAATTTTTCAAATATGAGCACAGATACCAGATGGCAAAAGAAAAAAGAGGGATTCAAGTTGTTTCATTGTTCAGTGATAAGGATTTTTCCATCTGCTGGTTCAACACTAACTTAGTTTACATTCACTTAGAGCCAATATAATTAAAATTCCTCTTTGAAGTGAAATGCCCTAGAAGGAGGAAGAAACCTAAAGCAATTGGTTTTTAGGAAGTTACATATATCCTTTAAACAGCTAGCCCTTTTTGCACATACACACACAATGCACTTTCCACATAGATAACTTGATTAATTAGGATGACAAATTCCATTTGGGAATTTTTAAAGCCATGCACATTTGATAAATTCTGGGGCGGGGGGTACAAAGTATTTATCCCTTAGTCAGTAATTTGGAGGATAGAATTTAGTTGGACATCAGCTAATACAGAGCAATTTAAAAGCACATTTAGGTAAAACATTGTTCCAATTGTGATCCAAAAGTATAACTGTATAATTCTGATCATAATCTACAAATATAACTCCTTCCTAGTGGAAGGAGTAGAAAGATAAAAAGAAATACCATGGCGAGTGATTGTGGTGGTTGCTAGCTGACAAGGCCATGTATCAAAGTGGAACAGTTGGCCTATGAGTATTAAAAGATCAAATGTCATGGCAAGTGATACCATTTATCCTAGTAGCAGGGAGTCAGAGGACTGAATGAAGCCTAAGGTTGCAAGAATTGTATAGAAACAGTTGGAGTTCAAGATATTGGCCATAAAATAAAAGTTCTGAATTCAGGGAGACTTCTTGACTACTTTGTCAAGTTTTCCCAGTAGAACATTTTCTACAGTTATAGATCAAGAACTCAGCATTATCTAATCCAACACTTGATTTTGCAGAAACTGAAGACCAAAGCCTTAGCAACTTGCCTGTATTTGCATAAGATTTGATCCCATATCTTCTGGATGCCAAACCATTTCTTTTCTCTCTATAATTTTTCCCACATTCATCAATGTATATATCCAATTTCTAGTTCAATTCCCTCTCCCAGTGTTAGGCAAGAAAGGTTGGGGGAGAGGGAGAGAAGAGGAGGGAATAAGAATTTATATAGCACATTATGTGTTCTAGGAACTGTGCTACACACTCTTTAGAAATATTATCATATTTGATCCTCATAACAACCCTGGAAAACAGATGCTATTATTATTCACATGTTGCAATTGAAGAAACTGAGGAAAACAGATATTAAATGACTTACCCAAGATCATACAGCTAATAATTGTCTGAAGGTGGATTTGACCTCAAATTTTCCTGATCCAGGTCAAGCCTATCCTTTGTGTCACTAGCTGCCTCTAGCAGCTATATTGTTCCCCTCTCCTCGATCCTCCACTTCTTCTAATATCCTATAAAAGTCAAGCTGGAAATTAAAAATGCAGGCTTACTGCACCTAACATTATTGGCTGTATAAACACACAGTATTAATTGAAACAATATCCAAGAGGACAGTTATTTCCATAGGAATAACATTACAAATGGAAGAAGGTACATTCATCAGTAACCAAAATTTGACCTAAAAAAGCTTTAAATTAAGTAATGTAATTTGCAAAATAGGAAGACAGGAACTGTACAAAAAGGAAAAGCCTCATGAAATAAAACCCAAGAATTAAAATATTTAGAACTCTTATTAATCATTTTCATTCTCCATTCTATGACAAACCTGAGGCACAGCCACTATATGCAATCTGATACTATTTTCTTTAAGAATAGTTGTAATTGGGGGCAGAGCCAAAAGGGTGGAATAAAAGTAGGGATAGGGATTTGCTTGAGCTCTCCCCCAAACCCCTCCAAATACCAGTAAAAAAATGCCTCTAAACAAATTCTAGAACAGCACAACCCATATAACTGACAGAGTGAAACAAATTTTCATCCCAAGACAACCAGGAAGGTCAACAGGAAAGGTCTGTTGCATCAGTCTGAGCAGACCTCAGGGCACTGAGTCACTGGCAGCTGTGGCAGTTTCCTGACTTCTCAACCTACAAATGCCAAAGCCAACTGAGAAGGTCAATAGGAAAGGTCTGGCGGACCTGGGTGAGAGAGCAGCATAGTCTAATCCCAGCCCCAGGGTAGTAGAGAGGGCAGCAGTGGCAGTGCCTGCTTCCAGAGCCCCCCACCCACAGAGGGTGGAGGCATCAAGAGGCTGATTAGAGGGTGACTGCAGGGATCTCTTTTGTGGCACTGAGGCAAAATTCTCTTGCTTTGCCCATGCTTGTATCGGGGTCACAGTCCTAGGTGGTGGTCCTGAGGTGAGGAGGAGGAGAGCTGACATGGTGGAGCTTGTGGCAGTAGTGGAGATGGAATCCTCCTCACAGTTCCAAGACACAAAATAATGCTTGTGGTCACTCACAGCTCAGAGCACAGGCCAGAAGAGGAGCAAACACCTCTTCTTTGATTATACCACCTTGGAAGAACTGAAAATTTACATGTCCCTAGAAAACCCCTGAAGCTTAGGACAGCACATTCTCCACACTGGAAGCAGAGTTCTACCTTGAAAAAGAGCTCAAAATGAGCAAACAGCAGGGAAAAATCAAACTATAGAATCTTACTTTGGTGACAAGGAAAATCAAAACATACAACCAGAAGAAGACAACAAAGTCAAAGCCCCTACATCTAAAACCTCAGAAAAGAATACGAAGTGGTCTCAGGCCATGAAAGAGCTCAAAAAGGAGTTTGAAAATCAAGTAAGAGAAGTAGAGAAAAATTGCAAAGAGAAATGAGAGTCATGCAAGAAAATCATGAAAAACAAGTCAACAACTTGCCAAACTTTGGAATCTGAATGTAGATGGAAGCATGATATTTCCTTTCCTTTTCTTTTGTTGTTTTATTTTGTTTCCTCTTTCTCATAGTTCCTTCCTTTAGTTCTAATTCTTCTTTACATCATGACTAATGTGAAAATATGTTCAATATAAATGTATAAGTAGAGCCTATATCAGATTGCATGCCATCTTGGGGAGGGAGGAGGAGAGGAAGGGGGAGAAAATTTAAAACTCAAAATCTTACGGAAGTGAATGTTGAAAACCAAAAATAAACATATTAATTATACATATTTTAAAAAAAGAAAGTGGGAGTGGCTGCCTCCAGAGGCTGTGACTGCTGCTTGTTGGAGTTATAATAGTGAGGATTCTTTTCAACTGGACTAGATGGATGCTACGGTCGCTTCCAACTCTCAAATGCTATGATTCTATGATTTATTTGAGGGAATCTCTGTACAGGCCAGTCCTGAGCAACATAGTGTCTCCCTTAGAAACAAATTCAACTGTGCTACAATTTCAATCAACTATTTGTGAAATAACCTAGTCTTACATCTCTCCTCGCTCTCTCTACACTATTTATAACATTCTGTGTCAGGGATACAATCAGCCAAGCACTACCTGAGACAAACATCCATGAGTGTACCCCATATGTGATGATATCTGCACAGAGAAGGAGATCAAAGCCTGCCATCATGGTTTCGCCACTGCAGGACTCCACCCCCAGTTGTGCATCTGTGCTCACTCACTGCTCTCCAACCAAAACTTAGATCTTACCACCACCCCTGACTCTCCTCTGGTGCTCTAGAACCCATGACGGTCAGGCCTGCTTCACATACACCACTTTTTGTCCCCAAACTAGCAGTTTACCTATTTACTCGTTGTCCCTAGTTACTGCCTCCTGTCCCCTACCCCAGGCTCTAACATCAGATACATCTTCAATGGCTGAGAGCTATGGAAGGAATCTTCCTACACATGAAGGTGGGATGACCTGGACCTCCTTCCCCCTCCCAGCCCTGTAGTATCCCAGGTTCCTGGAAACAACTTGGTGCTGTAAAAATGCTAAGAGATACAAAATCCAATCTCTCTACCTGAGGGACCTACAAGCCTACTTGGAGAGAGAGGCCATGTGTATGAAAACATAAATAGCCACAAAAATCTTAGAGGAATTTGGTCTATGAGTCCTAAATGTTAGCATTTGTTCTCTCTTGTTAAGAGGGATGGTTAAACAAGTAAAGGCAAAGAAGCTTTATAACAAATGAATTCATTATCCTGTCTTTGAGCACTCAATAAATACTACTGATGGATTGAGAGAACTGGAAAAAAGTAGCAAGTTAATCTCTGGGGCAGGGATAGAAGAAGGTTTTTCAATCCCCAAATAGTAGTATGAAACAGGAGAACCTTATGGGTTCTTTGGCCACCTTGAACTCATCAGTGAGGCAGTTTGCTTGTCTCTCTAGCAATCCTGAACTGCTTCCTCTTAAGGGAGAGGGCAAGACATGTAAACCTAGAAAGCTAGTCTAAGTCTGGTGGGCTCCCTATTTCCCTTGGGGAGGTGAAGTTCAATTGAGTAGAAAAGAGAAGATTCTTAACTATTTATGGATTTGTATATAAATCCTTTGAGTCCTTTTGATAGATTAGACAAATCTTGTTCCATCTTCCACATCTTATTAACCTGAGCACTTGCATGGGAGCTGAGGGCTTTTCCCTATCCATTGTGGACACCCAGGCATGAGTCAAATTCCAATGTTCGTGGAGAAAAAATTTGGCTAGGGTCATGAAGCACAGTATCATGAGTATGTAGAAACCCCCAAACTAAGTCCAAAGCTATGGTTCTGAAGCAAGGGTAAGCTTTATTTTTTGGTCTGGTTTCCATGAACAAAACAAAGCAGGTACCACAAGTCGAAAAATCCACCTGCCATTTCAATTCAGTAAAATAAAATATTTCTGCCACAAAATCAAAACATTTTGCCACAGGCCAAATAGAGAACAAGTTAAGTGTCAGCTCTAGACTATAGAACAAAAATAGCTCTGTGAGAGCAGAACATTTCAAATAGGCGCCACACTTGCTATATGTTTAAAGCAAACCTGAGTACTTAACCTCTTTAGAAATGGAGAAAACATATTGGACTACTCCTAACACACATTGTTCCATCCTTAGTGTTCTATGAGGATTATACATTGATAAGAATAGTGCTAGCATGCTTTAGTGATTGGAGAGCAAGCCATGGAGCCGGCAAGACATGGAGTCAGGCCATGATCACCCTACACATATTTTCTTTCTTATCCTGGAGAAGTCATTAATCTCTAAGTGCCCCAGAGTCCCCCTATGATTACTGTAAGGCTTGCAAAACAGTTTCCACACTCTATTAGTAGAGGGAGTTCTTTCACTGGGGATTCCTTCCACCAATGAAATAAGACCAGACAAAATATGGATTCACACACACACACACACACACACACATTAATGGATATCTTATAAGAGCATTCATTGACTCATTACATTTTGGGTGAGGAAAGGGCCTGATCTGTGATCCATTAATATGTGGAACTCACAACAAATGAGAAAACTCCCTATACCAATGCATATCAGCACCTGCTCAGTTTATAGCTTTGGAGAGTTGCTGGGCAGTAAGAACTGAATCATTTGCCCAGGATCACCCAGCCAATATGTGTAGGAAGCAGGATTGAATACAGGTCTTCGTATTTCCAGGGTTGGTCGGTTTTTTTTTCTACTTCACCATTTTGCCTTTCTTGTTCAACACATACGTAATGATAAAAAAAAAATAAAGGCTTACAAGCAGTGGTGGGATTCAGCCACTTCACACAGGTTAAGTAGAACAGGAACCTAATTTTAGGTTGAGTTCCATGAACCATTTTTAGTGGGGACAAGGCCTGCACCACCACCCCCCCAGCCCATGTCAGCAGCAGCAGCGGTGACCCATCGCCTAGGTTCTGTGGAGAACTGATTGTTAATTTATTTGAATCCCACCACTGCTTATAAGCAATTTAATGAAAGGATTTAAACAGAAACAACTGAATTTAGCTTAATTGTTATACTAGAGTTTTTATTATTGTTTGTTGGGGTTTCTTTTTTGTCTTTGTACTTTCTTTTGCTTTGCTCCTCAGGATATAATCATCAACACAGCAATAAGCTGATACTTCCTGGAAAGCCTTGGGTACTGGTGAGTATGAAAGATGTGTCTGTGAAGAGGAAATCATGTCAGAGGTAATTTAAGCTCCTCTTCTGACAAAATGACAGGCCTGGTAGATAAGGCAGAAGCAACAGATGCAATATAGCTGAACTTTAATAAGGTTTCCGAGTCTATCCAAAATGACATTCTCATTAACAAGTCAGAAGGTATGCTCTGGACTAAATCAATCATCTTCCCTTACAAATTCGAGGGACTAGCATTCATTCAGTATTTAACAACTTTGTCTAATCATGTACTGTGTGTAAGACTCTGGGGATGCCTGGGGGAAAAAATGAAAGTTCCTACCCTCATGCTGCATGAATTCTCTTGGAGGAGAGAGGGATGACACTGTTTACATAATAAATAAATGGAAAGTTGCCTAAACTGGACCTATGATTTCATTGCTTTAGGGACCTCCCCAGCAAAGAAAATGCTCTTACCAATGCAGGTAAGCACCTTCTCTACAACATAGAGTCTTAGAAGTTATCTAGAATAGTAGAAGATTAAGTGACTTGACCAGGGTCACACAATCAATGAGTATCACAAGTGGAACATGAGCTCAAGTCATCCTGCCTTCAAGACTAGCTCTATCTCACCACATTTCATCTCATGCAAAGTATAAACCTCTAATAAAAAACATGTGTAAAGTGATTTCAGGGCAAGGTCAGTAACAACTGGAGGTATTATGAAAGACCTTGTATGAGAGACCTTGGATTCCAAGAGGCACAAGTAAGGAGTTGAAATTGTTAAACTAGGACTTTGTGGTATAAATTAATAAATAAATGGATGGATGGATGGATGGATGGATGCATTAAAAAATATATTAAAGCTTCACCATGTACTAGGCAGCCAATAGTGGGGAGCTGGAAACATGAGCAGGGTTGATTACACTTTGAGCAGGATGATCTGGAAGTTACCAGGAAGTGACATGAAAGTCAAGTTCTGGGCAAGATAAGGTGAAAACTCATCTATCAGAGCCCAGGGTCCCATGGCAAAGTTCAGATTAATATGAGAGGGAGTTTGAGGAGTTTGTTTGGAAAGCAGGAAGCATGGTTTGATTTATGAATTATTTATAAATTATGAACTGAGCTAGAGGTCTGATTTAAAGCAAGATAAAGTAAATGCTCACCTATCCAAAGCCAGGGACCCAAGTCTCAGAATTTAGAGCTGGAAAATGGCGAGAGATAGACTAATCCAGTTTCCAGATTTTCCAGGTTAGGAAATTTGAGGTTCACAGGGGGTTAAATGACTTGTTGAAGTTCACAGAAGAAGTTAGCAGCAAAGCCAGGATTTTAACCCAAACCTGACATTGAATCCAACTGAATCACATGCTAGATATACAGGAAAGTAAACAGCAATTTTTTTTTAAATTCTTGAAGTAAAATTGGAGACTTTTTTGATACATAGGGATCATTTAATGGGATTTCACTGGAATATAAAAGAATAGAAAGATTATAGAATTGTAGATTTAGTGCTGGGAGGTATCATGAAGATAATCTAGTCTGACCCCTTCATTTTATAGGTGAGGAATAGTGAGCTAGACTTTGAGTGACTTATCCAAGGCCACACAGACAATAAGTGGCAGTGGTCCACACTGGGCTCTTTCCACTGTACCAAAGGAAGCGATATACCACAGAAATCTATTACTTAGTGCATTTTTTTTGCAAAGTCACAAATTTAATAAGAATCAACAAAAACAAAAATCTTACACAAACCTCCAGGCTTTAACAAGGTAGAATCTAACAAATGAAAAACAAAATATGTCATTCTTTTTGTTTTTGTTGTTACATTTTCAGTTCTAAGCTGTTTCTTTCTCTCTCCCTCCAAACACTGCACCAGGGCAGACCAACAGACACACAAACATACACATATATGTATACATGTGTGCATACATATATATATGCATGTATGTATATATGTGTATATGTGGTTATATCTATATCTATATAAACGTGAACCGTATAATACACACCTCCATATATGAGTTTTTCTCTGGAGGTAGATAGCATTTTCCTTCATAAGTCCTTTGCAGTTGATTTGAATATTCATATTACTCAGAATAGCTTAGTCATTCACAGTTACTCTTTGAACAATATTGCTCTTTACTATATACAGTGTTCTCTTGCTTATTCAATCTTCATTATTTCATGCAAGCCTTTCCATGTTTTTCTTTTTTTAATTAATCAATTTATTTTTAGTTTTCAACATTCATTTCCACAAGATTTTGAGTTACACATTTTCTCCCCGTCTCTCCCCTCCCCTCACCCCAAAATGGCATGTATTCTGATTACCCTTTTCACCAGTATACTTTCACTTCTATTACCCCTCTCCCCTACTTATTCCCCCTTACTTTCTTGTAGGGCAAGATAGATTTCTATACCCCACTGCCTATATATCTTATTTCCCAGTTACATGTAAAAACAATTTTTAACATTGTTTTTAGAACTTTGAGCTCCAAATTCTCTCTAATCTTCCCTCCCCACCAACCCTCCTTGAGAGGACAAGCAATTCAATATACATGTGTTGTCATGCAAAACACTTCCATAATAGTCATGTTGCAAAAAACTAAATATACTTCCCACCACCCTATCCCATCCCCTATTCACTCAGTTTTCTCCTTTGATCCCATCCCTTTTCAAAAGTGTTTTCTTCTGACTACCCCCTCCCACAATTTGCCCTCCCTTTTATCATCCCCTTCTCTTATCCCCTTCACCACTACTGATCTATAGGGTAAGATACCCAATTGAGTATGTATGTTATTCCTCCCTTAAGCCAAATCCAACGAGAGCAAGATTCACTCATTCCCCTCTTCCCTTCCATTGTAACAGCTTTTCCTTGCCTCTTTTATGTGAGATAATTTGCCTCATTCTATCTCTCCCTTTCTCCTTCTCCCAATATATTCCTCTCTCATGCCTTAATTTTACTTTTTAGATATCATCCCTTCATATTCAACTAACCCTGTGCCCTCTGTCTATATCTATGCATATTCTCTTCAACTACCATAACACCGAGAAAGGTCTCATGAGTTACAAATATCATCTTTCCATGCAAGAATGTAAATAGTTTAACTTTAATAATTTCCTCATGATTTCTCTTTCTTGTTTACCTTTTCATGCTTCTCTTGATTCTTGTGTTTGAAAGTCAAATTTCCTATTCAGCCCTGGCCTTTTCAACAAGAATGCTTTGTAAGTCCTCTATTTTATTGAAAATCCATATTTTGCCCTGGAGTATTATACATATTTTTGCTGGGTAGGTGATTTTTGGTTTTAATCCTAGCTCTTTTGACCTCCAGAATATCATATTCCAAGCCCTTTGATACCATAATGTAGAAGCTGTTAGATCTTGTATTATCCTGCTTATGTTTCCAAAATACTCAAATTGTTTCTTTCTGGTTGCTTGTGATATTTTCTCCTTGAACTGGGAACCCTGGAATTTGGCTGCAATATTCCTAGGAATTTTCCTTTGGGGATCTTTTTCAAAAGGCAAATGGTGGATTCTTTCAATTTCTATTTTACCCTCTGGTTCTAGAATATCAGAGCAGTTTTCCTTGATAATTTCTTGAAAGATGATGTCTAAGTTCTTTTTTTGACCATGGCTTTCAGGTAGTCCAATAATTTTAAAATTATGTCTCCTGGATCTTTTCTCCAGGTTAGTGGTTTTTCCAATGAGATTTTTCACATTGTCTTCTATTTTTTCATTCTTTTGGTTCTGCTTTATAATTTCTTGATTTCTCATAAAGTCATTAGCTTCCATTTACTCCATTCTAATTTTTAAGGAACTATTTTCTTCAGTGGTGTTTTGGACCTCCTTTTCCATTTGATCAATTCTGTTTTTTAAGGCATTCTTCTCCTCATTGGCTTTTTGAATCTCTTTTGCCATTTGGGTTAGTCTATTTTTAAGGTGTTAGTTTCTTCTGTATTTTGGGTCTCCTTTAGCAAGCTATTGGCTCATTTTTCATGATTTTCTTGTATTCCTCTCATTTCTTTTCCCAATTTTTTCTCTACTTCTCTTACTTGATTTTCAAAATCCTTTGTGAGCTTTTCCAGGGCTTGTGACCAATTCATATTCTTCTTGGAAGCTTTTGATGTAGGATCTCTGACTTTGTTGCCTTCTGGCTGTATGTTTTGATCATCTTTGTCACCAAAATAAGATTCTATAGTCTGATTTTTTCCCACTGTCTGCTCATTTTCCCAGACAATTACTTGACTTTTGAGCTCTTTGTCAAGGTAGGACTCTGCTTCCAGAGTGGAGAATGCTCTGTCACAAGCTTCAGGGGTTTTGTGCAGCTGTTTTCTGAGCTACTTCTAGGCACCTGCAAATTTTAAGTTTGTCTGAGATGGTATGGTCCAAGGAGAGGTGTTTACTCCTTTCCTGGCCTGTGCTCTGCTCTGTGAGTGACTTCAAGTATTCTTTTCTGCCTTGGAACTTCGAGGAAGATTCCCTCTCCACAGCCACCACAAGCTCTGCCACACCAGCCTCCTCTTCACTCCAGGACCACCACCCAGAACCGTGACCCAAATCCATGTACAGCAAAGCATGAGAATCCTGTCTCAGTGCCAGCAAAGACATCTCTGCACTCCTGCTCTGATCAGCTGCTTGATCCCCCCACCTGCTGTGGTCCAGGAGCCACTGCTGCTGCTACTGCTACTGCTACTGCTGCTGCTGCTGCAGCCAACTCCACTGCCCTTTGGCTGGGGCTGGACTACACCTTTCTCTCACCCAGGTCCAACAGACTTTTCTCACTGACCTGCTAAATTGTCTTTGGCTTTTGTAAGTTCAGAAACCTGAAAACTGCCACAGCTGCCAATGATTCAGTACCCTGAGGCCTGCTCCACCAGTTCTGGTCTGGGCTGGTCTGTACTGGTACGGCCCATGCTGGGTTATGCTTGGCTCTCAGCATGGTGAGGTAGACCCTTCACATTGACCTTCCAGGCTGTCTTGGGCCGGAGATTTGCTTCACTCTGTCATTTTGTGGGTTCTATGGCTCTAGAATTTGTTTAGAGTCATTTTTACAGTTGTTTTGAGGGATTTGGGGGAGAGCTCAAGCAAGGCACTGCTTTTACTCCACCATCATAGCTTCAGCCGTTAGGGTAGTTGTTGTTGTTGTTTAGTTTTTTTTTCAGTCATGTTCAACCCTTCATGACTCCATTTGCATTTTTCTTGGCAAAGACACTGGAGTGGTTTCCCATTTCCTTCTCCAGCTCATTTTAGAAATGAGGAAGTAAGGTAAACAGGGTTAAGTGACTTCCCCAGGTTCACATAACTAGTAAGAATCTGAGGCCAGATTTGAACTCAGGAAAATGAGTCTTCCTGAATTCAGACCTGGTGCTCTATCCACAGAACCACCTACCTGCCCTACTCAGTGCAATTAGCAATGCCCTAAATGCTGCCATAGCATATACCAACTAAAATTCCAGCTGTAACTAAAGCTTATCTGAACAAGTAAACTATCTAGAGCTGTGCTAGAGGCCCAGTTAATTGAAGAGAAGTAGGCTAGACAATCTCATGCTAAGTTATGTACTTCTAGTATTTAGGGGAAAATATAATTCTGGATGAAGAGAAATTAGAGAAATGGACAATGAAAAAAGAGTGTGGCAACAGAGACACACAAAGCAGGATTAACAAATACCTACATAGCTTCAGTGTGAGGAAGAGTATAGAGAAATAAATTTCTTTGCCTCATCTAAAACCTTGTCTTCTCCTACTCCATTTGTGTACCCTACTGTCCAACCCAGTCTGAATTTTCCCCATTCCCTGAACACATGCTCCATTTTTGTCATCTCCATGTGTTGGCTTATATCATTCCCTTACTGTTCTTCACCTTTCCATTCACACCCACACTCGTTTTTGGAACTACTACCTAACCATCAAGATTTAGATCAAATGCTAAGTCCTCTGTGAAGCTGATTACATTTCTCTAGTGAGGAGTAATTTCTACCTCACCACTTCATTCTGTTTGGTATTATATTTACTTGTATATTAGTATCTTCCCTGTAGTACCAAAATCTCCTTAAGGTTAAAGACCTTACTCATGTTCAGCAATTTCCTCAACACTCAGCCTTATGTTTTAGATATAGTAGGTTGTATACTAACTTGTTTAGTCACTGAGGAGAGTGAAGGATAACCAAAGACAAAATAGTATGATGAAAAGGTATTGATGCATAGAGTTGAAAACCTATAGCTGATGCTCACTGTCTGTATGACTTTGGACTTAATCTCTCTAGGCCTCAGTTTCCTCATCTATAAAATAAAGAGGCTGAACAAAATGGCCACTTACCCTTCCTTCCATCTTCAGATCTATGATCCTAAGTTGTGACTAGATAGGCAGTTTGCTCCATTGACATACTAGCAATGGCAAGAGAAAACAAGAAAGGTGTCAAGCATGTTGGGTTGATGCCCTGTGGCAAATTTATGGAAGGAAGAAGAGAGGAGAGGAAACAAGAATTGATTAAGTGCCTACTATGTTCCAGGTGCTGTGCCAAGCACTATTATTTATAAATATCTCATTTGATCCCTACCAAGGCCATGAGGTAAGTGATGTTATTATCTCCATTCTACAGTTGAGGAAACTAAGGCAGACAGCAGTTAAGTGATTTGCCCAGAGTCACAAAGCTAGTGTCTGAGCTCAGATGTGAACATAGGTTTTTTCTGACTGCAAGTCCAATGTTATATCCACTCTGCCACTTAGCTACCTCAAGAACATAAACAGGATTCATCCTGGATCAAGAGGCATGGACGAAGTTTAAACTTCATTGTTGAAAGGGATACCCACACCAATGGCATATTTAAGACATTTCATAATAAACACTTGTTGAATTTATAGTCAAAGTAGATTTCAATTTATTAGGAACATGTTGCTATGTTTTTTAGATAACTAATTTCATACTAAGTTATAATAATTAAACTAAGACATGGAAGAAAAGAGAAATAATCTTTTTATTACATTTGACATTTTCCAGATCTTTTTTTAATGCATTGCTCTTTTTTTATATTTGCACTGTGAGATGTAGAGAAATTGCATAGAATCCAGAAAATAGTAACTGAAATGATATAAAGGATTAGAACATAGGACATATGAGAAAAGGATAAAGGAGTTGGGGTTAGTTAGTCTGAAGAAAAGAAATCCAAGTGATATCTTATTACTTGCTTAAAAGTATATTAAAGAAAGTTAAAGGGAATTCTACATCTCCAGATATGACCAAACTACTGGGAATGGGTTTAAGTACTACCTGAGAGGTTTGTGCTAGACAGCAAGAAATGTCTTGACAGTTAGGGTTGTTAAAAACCACAGCATGTTGCCAGTGACATGGCAGAATTTCTTCCCCGCCAATCACTTTACACAGGCTAAACAATCAGGGGTCTCATTTTGTGAAGTCAGGAGACTGAATTAGATAATGTCTTTGGGTCTCTTCAAGAGCTGTAATTTAATTCTATCATTCTACCTTTGATGTTCACATTGTATAAAGTAAATTGTCATTCCCCCAAGCATTCTGCCTTTTGTTTATTAATGCTCATCATTTGAATTACCAATCTAGTCGATCCATTTCATTTTACAGATGAGGAAACTGAGGTTGAAAAGAATAAAATGACTCAGCGAAACAGAAATCACAAGTGATCAATCTGCACTTGAATTGAAAACTGACAACAAGTTTAGTGGTCTTTCCATATAGGCATGAGCCCCATTGCATGACAACTACCTTCAATGAATTCTGTTGATCCTTCAATGTATTTGATTTCAACTTTTCCTCCCAGGCTTCTGATGCTATTCGTAAACAATAGAATCAAAAGTTTGAGCTAAAAATCTTGGGAGAAAACAACAGCATCTGATCCAGTGTAGAAAACTCATTGAAGTACCCTAACTTAAAATGATAAAAGGAATGAATAGTATAGATGCATAAAAGGGTATTTGGAAAGAAGAAGTGATTTCATCAAACATCTACAAGAACTTAATTTTCTCAAAAGATAGAAATTATCAGTGCTGCATGTGTCATATGCTCATTAGTTTATTGGTGGAGCTGTGAATCAGTGTAGCCATATGGAAAGCAATTTAGAATTTTCCAAAAAAAGTTACTAGAATGTCCCCACCTTAAACCCAGCAAATCCATAACTAGGTTTATTAATAATACATATTTATTATTTAGTGTCTATGATACCACAAAGTTGTCATTGATGAGAAGAAAGTATCCATATGAACCAAAATATTGATAGCAGCACTTTTACTAGCAAAAAATTAAAATCAAAATAGATTCCCACTGACTAGAGAATAATGGCAAATAAATATAATGAAATATTATTGTACTGTAAGAATGATGAATACAGAGAAAGATGAAAAGATTTACACAATCTGATACAGAGTGAAATAAGCAGAGCCAAGGAAACAATACACACACCAACAATAAGCTAAATTAAAAGAACAACCACAAAGCATTTAATAATTTTATTATGTTAAATTGAAAAGTTTTTGTACAAACAAAGCCAATGCAAGAAAGATTAGGAGGGAAGCAGAAAATTGGGAAAGAATCTTTACAACCAGGGTCTCTGATAAATGCCTCATCTCTAAAATATACAGGGAACTGAGTCAAATTTATAGGAATATAAGTCATTCTCCAATTGAGAAATGGTCAAATGATATGAAAAGGCAGTTATCAGAGGAAGAAATTAAAGATATGTATAGTCATATGAAAAAGTGCCCTAAATCATTATTGATTCGAGAAAAGCAAATCTAAATAACTCTTAGGTACCACATATCTCCTGTCAGATTGGCTAAGATGACAAAACAGGAAAATGATAAATGCTGGAGAGGATGTGGGAAAATTGGAACATTGTTACATTGTTGGTGGAGTTGTGAACTGATTCAACCATTCTGGAGAACAATTTGGAACTATGCCCAAAGGGCTATAAAAATGTATATCTTTGACCCAGCAATACCACTTCTATGGCTGTATCCCAAAGAGATCACACAAGTGGAAAATCGACCAGCATGTACAAAAATATTTTAGTGGCTCTTTTTGTGGTAGCTAAGAATTGGAAATAAAGGGGATGCCCATCTATTTGGGAATGGCTGAACAAGCTGTGGCATATGAATGCAATGGAACACTATTGTGCTACAAGAAATGAGGAGCAGATGGACTTCATTATAACCTGGAAAGACTTATATGAACTGATGCTGAGTGAGGGGAGCAGAACCAGGAGATCATTATACACGATTATAGACACATGGTTTCTGTAAGGACTAACTGATAGACTCAGCTCTTCTTATCAATGCAAGATTCAAAGATAGCTCCAAAAGGCTCAAGATGGAAAAAAGTTATGCACATCCAGAAATAGAATTACAGAGTCTGAATGCAGACTAAGGCAAACTATTTGCTCTCTTTTTTTTTCCTTCTTTTTTGGTTTATTTCTTCTTCTCATGATTAATTCCATTGGTTATAATTCTTCTTTACAACTGGACTATTATGTAAATAAGTTCAATGTGAAGGTATATGTAGGACCTGTATCAGATTATATGCCATCTTGGAGGGGGAGGGAGAAGGAGAGGGAGGGAGAGAAATTTTGGAACTCAAAAACTTGTGGAACTAAGTGCTGTAAACTAAAAATAAAAAATAAATTTAAAAAAAGAAAAAAATGAATAATGTAAAATTACAAAGAATGAGCATTGCCCCAAGGAAGAGATCAAACAAGATATGTATGTCCTGTTTCTTTACTGAGGTACAAGGTTCATAGAGGTTTTACACAGCATATATTTTGAGACTTTTTCAATAATCAGTTTTACTGGTTTCTTTTCCTTCTTTTTCTTTTTCTTTTCCAATTTGTTATATGGAATGATTTTCTAGGAAGAGGATGGGGGAATATTGGGGAAATTTTTGGTGATATAAAAAGGTAATACAAATTTATAAACATTAAATTAAAAATGCATACAATTAAAAAAAGAAATAAACTTTAGGGAGTCATGAATATATACAGGTCCCCTTACAGTTTAATTTATTAAGACACTAGGAGAAATCTGAAAAAGAAGAATTCAGAATAGGACTTTTATGTTGCATTTATATGTGTGTATATATTTATTATGTATGCATGCATACACACACACATATGTATAATTAATAAAGAATTAGATGTTAATTAGCAGGTTATGCATTTCATCTCTGTGAAATAGTTCTTTTGTTTTATAAAATTTTACATTTGTAATAGCATCATGTGAAGAAAATAAACTTCAAATAACAAAATATGCATTCTTAATTGATTCATTTATTGAATCTATATTAAGTATATACAATGCAAAAGGCACTGTACTAGTTACTGGGAATGGAAAGAAATGAGACATTCCTTGACTTCAAGAGGCTCACATTTTACTAGATAATAGCTTCAAATATCAGATAGTATGCCTTCAGAAATTCTCTATCTTAAATATGCCATATTTTAATTAGATTCAACTTAGCATAAAATGTTTCAATTGGGCAGTGAAAAAGTTGAGACAATTATCTGAGTATGTATTGGGGGAAAAGGGAGAAGAATAACAATATGTTACAACCCTGTAGTGCTATTATTATCATCATTGGGGTATATAGGGTGTTCAGGGAAGACTAGTATCTATGGTATGACAGTTGGTCAAGCCCTTTTCAGTGCTATGTATAGATGAGAAAAAAAGCATAGTCCTTTTTCATTCAGTTTTCTCCAGAAGTTTATCACACTTAATTTTTCTTTAATTCTATTCATCTCTTTAATTTATTTATTATCTATTTTATGGTTAGATTTATCTAGTTCTGAAAAAGGAAATGTGAGGTCACCCAGTAGTATAATTTTACTTTCTATTTCCTCCTACAATTCATTTAAATTTTCCTTTAAGAATTTGGATGTTACGTCATTTAGTGCCATACATTTATGCTTAGTATTGATATTACTTCGTTGTCTATGTTGACTTTTAGAAATACCTAGTTTCCCCTCTTAACCTTTTCATTAGGTTTATTTTTGTTTTTGCTTTGTCTGAGATCATGATTGCTACTTGTGCCTTTTTACTTAAGCTAAAGCATAAAAGACTCTGTTACAATCCCTTATTTTAACCTTCGTGTATCTCTGCTTCATGTGATTTTTAATTCACTTTGCTATTTGCTTCCATTTTATGGATGAGTTCATTGCACTCATAGTTACATTTACTAACTGTGATTTTCCTCCTTCCTGTTTTCTTCTTTTTATCTCCCTTTACTTTGTTTTTATCCTTGCTCTTTTCTAAATTCTGTCTTGCTTCTGAACACTGTCTTCTTCGATCTGCTTTTAATTACCCCCTCACCTTTCCCTTTCACCTTCTACTTACCTGTCAGGTAAGATAGAGTTATACTACCAATTCTCTCTGTGCATGTGTGTGTGTGTGTGTGTGTGTGTGCATAACACATACACACAATATTTTCCCTCTTTGAACCTAATTTAAATGTGAGTGAAGTTAAGCATTGCCACCCACCCCATTTCTACCTCCCCTGCAGATATTCTGCCTTGCATGACTCTTTTACGTGAGATAATTTTCCCCATTCTTCGTTTCCCTTCCTCCAGAGCATCCCTCTTTCTTGCCTTTCCATTTTTAAACATCATCCTAACATAATCAACTCACTCCTGTGCCTTCTTTCTATGTAGAATCCTTCTAACTAATAATGATAAATTTCTTAGAAGATACATGTATCATCTTTTTATATCAAAGGTAAGCTGTTTAACCTTATTCAGTCCCTTATAATTTCTCTTTGATGTTTACCTTTTTTATGCTTCTCTGTGGTCTTATATTTGAAAGTCATTTTTGTATTCAGCCCTGGTCTTTTTATGACAAATGTTTGAATCTACTCTGTTTCATTAAATATCCATTTTTGAAAATTTATACTCAGTTTTGCTAGGTAGGTTATTCTTGGTTGTAATCCCATCTCTTTTGCTTTCTGGAATATTATATTCTGAGTCATCCATTACTTTAATATTGTAGCTACTAAATCTTTTGTGACCCTGACTGTAGCTCCATGATTTCTGAATGGTTTCTTTCTGACTGAATGAAGTGTTTTCTCTTTAATCTGAGAGCTCTTGAATTTGACTATTATATTTTTGGGAATTTTCATTTTGAGATCTCTTTTAGGTGGTGATTAGTGGATTCTTTTTATTTTTATTTTACCCTCTGGTTCTATGATAGTGGGACAATTTTCCCTCATAATTTCTTGAAATATGATGTCTTAGCTCCTTCTTTGATCATGGCCTTCAGGTAGCACAATAATTCTTCAATTATCTCTTTATTTTGCACATTTTATTTTTTTCATTCTTTTTACTTTGTTTTATTATTTCCCAATATCTCGTGGAATCATTAACTTCCAATTCCCAAATTCTAATTTTTAATGAATGATTTTATTTAGTACACTTTTCTACCTCTTTTTCCATTTTCCCAATTCTGCATTTAAAGGTGTTATTTTCATCAGCAAACTTTTGTGCCTTTTTCCCATTTAGCTAATTATGTTTTTAAGGTATTATTTTCTTTGGTACTTTGGCACCTCTTTTATGAAGCTGTTAATTGCCTTTTCATAATTTTCTCTTATTTATTTATTTGTCTTTTTCCTCTGTCACTCCTATTCAATTTTGAAAACACCTTTTAGCTCTTCTGGAAATTTTTTTGGATTTCTGTTCCACTCATATTTTTCTTTGAGGCTTTTCTTATAGCTGTTTTGACTTCATTGCCTTTTTCTGAGTCATACACTGATTCTCCTACTTTGGTCTTGGCTTGTAGCCTTTTCAAGTTAAATAGTTTACCATCAGTGAGGTAGCTGATCTTAGTGCTGTTTTTGTCCTTGTTGAAGGCATGTGACATCATGGAAGACATCATGCTAAAAAGCATAGGAGCAAGTACACAGCCCTGATTCACTCCACTGGGGAGTGGGAAAGTGAGAGAGCACTGTCTTTTATCTAGAATGCTTACAAGTGTACATCATGAAACTGGCGTATAATATTCATATATTATTGAAGAACTCTGGGCAACCAAATTTAGCTATGATCTTCTGCAAGCCCTCATAACTGACAGTATCAAAGGCCTTGGTCAGGTCATTGAACATTTTATACAAATTTCTATTCTGCTCCTGGCATTTCTCCTGGTGTTGTTGGGCAACAAACAACATGTTGGCTTTTCTTCATTCCTTTCTGAATGCACACTGGCTTTTAGGTAGACAACCATCTTCCAGGTGGAAGATAGCCAATTAAGGAGGTCTCTGGCAGGAATCTGGCCAGCAATGAGTAAGAGAGAGAGACCCCCCCACACACACCTCCTGTAATGTCACTGGACAACCTGTTTCCCTTACTTTTATAGAGATGTACAATGGAGTCATCCTTGAACTCCTGGGAGATATTATCCTCTTGCCATATAACCCAAAAGATTTCAGTCACCTTCTGTATGAGTAGTGGACTGCCTGCCTTGTAGATAACTGCAGGAATGGAATTGGCATCAGGCATTTTGCCACATGGGAGGAGCCTAATGACATCCAGTACCTCTTCTTCAGTTGGAACCTCAGCTAGAGAGGGATTAACTTCAGCCTGAAGTTGAATGGTTCAGCATTGGTTGATGAAGATCTGTTGAGAACACTATAGAATTGTTAATCCCACCTTTACAGGATCATGTCCTTATCACTGATGAATATGGCTCTGTCAGCCCTGAGTACCTGAGATACACCAGAGGTCTTTGGCCCATATGTAGTCTTAATGGCGTTATAGAAACATTTTGGATTATTGTTACCAGTATAAAATTGAATTTCACCTGCCTTCTTCTTGAGCCAAGAATCCTGCATCTGTTTAAGGTTCTCTTGCACTTTGTTTATGATCATGCATTCTTAGAGATGGATGAATTGACCTGTTGGTAAACTTTGTGTTTAAAATAGTGTGGTTGATGTCTTGACTTGCACATAAATTGGATTTAAGTGAGCCAGAGTTACTCAGAGTTGTCAGCCTTACTCTTTCTTCAAGAGTCATCAAAGTCCAGTAGCAAGACAAAAATCAAGATGACTGGAGATGGCCTGGATTGCAGTAGATGATCTTGGTGTCTTTGATGTCTGTCCAAGCTCTAAGTGCTCTGTAGCATCTGCTTCTGGGCCTTCAATAAAAAAGGATAAAAGAGCAGATTTATAAATTCAACATGTATGTGACTAAAAAAATCTAGAAAAAGAACAAATTAAAAATCCACAATTTAAAAATAAAAGAAAGATGAATACATTTAAAAATTAAAAATTGAATTAATAAATTAAAGTAGGAGGTGATTTCATGAAAAAACAGTAAAATAGATAAAACACTGGTTGATTTGATTTAAAAAAAAGAAAGAAAACCATATTACCAGTATCAACAAAGGATGAATTCACTACCAAATAAAGATGAAATTAAAGCAATTATTGAGAGCTACGTTTGCCCAATTATATTCCAGCAAAACAGACAATCTAAGTGAAAAGGATGAATATTTAGAAAAACATAAATTGCTCAGATTAAGAAAAACTAAAATAAAATACTTAAATTACCTTTTGTTAGAAACACATAAGGGACAATTATTCCCAATACTAGATAAATTATTTGAAAAAATATGTGAAGTCTTACCAAATTCATTTTATGATATCAATATGTTTTTGATACCTAAACGAGTGATAGCAAAAGCAAAGAAAGAAAATTATAGACCAATTTGAAAAAACTAAATTTCAATGAAAAAATGATTTTAAAAAATACTAGCAAGGAGATTACAGCAATATATCACAAATATCATACACTATCACCATGTGGGATTTATAACAGGAATGGAGGGCTGGTTCTATGTCAGGAAAACTATCAAAATAATCAGCCACATAAATAACAAAAAAAATCATGTGATTATGTAAATAGATGCAGAAAAAGCCTATAACAAAATACAATACCCATTCCTATGGAAAAGCACTAGAAACCCTAGGAATCAATAGAGCTTTTCTTGAAATGATAAACAGTATCTATTTAAAACCAAGAGCAAATCATTATCCATAACAGAGATAAATTAGAAGTCTTCCCAATAAAATTGAGGTAAAACAAGGATGTCCATTATCACCATTATTACTCAATATTGTACTAGAAATGCTATATATAGCAATGAGATAAAAATTGAGGGAATAAAATAGGCAATGAGGAGACAAAACTATCACTCTTTGTAGATGATATGATGGCATACTTAGAGAGAATACCCTAGAATCAATTAAAAATCTAGTAGAAACAATGAACAACTTTAGCCAAGTTGCAGCATATAAAATAAGGTCATATAGATCAGTTCTATATATTGCCAACAAGCCGTTCTATGTATTACCAACAATACCCAGAAGAAAGAGACAGAAAGAGAAATTTCATTTTACATAAATGCAAAAAATACAAAATACTTGGAAATCAACCTGCCGAGACAACCCAATATGAACACAATTAAAAAACACTTTTCACACAAATGAAAAGGGATCTAAACAACTGGAGAAATATTAATTGCTTATGAGGCTGAGCCAATATGGTAAAACTGGCAATCCAAAGTTAATTTACTTATTCTGCAATGTACCAATCAAATTATCAAAGTACTATTTCATAGAGCTAGAAAAAAATAACAAAATTCATTTGAATGAACAAAATTTTTGGTCAACGATGTCAGTGAAAAAAATGAAGTAAGGCAGCTTAGCAATCTAAGAAATAGAGTGGCAGATCAGTGGACTAGGTTAGGTACACAATACACAATAGTAAATGACCATAATAGTCTACTATTTGATAAACCCAAAGATCCAAGTTTTTGCATTATTTGACAAAAATTACTGGGAGAACTGAAAAGTAGTTTGGCAGAAAGTAGGCATATGCCAACCTCTTATACCATCTACCAAGAGAAGGTCAAAATAAGTAAGTGATATCATAAGTAAATTAGGGGAACATAGGGAAATATATGTAAGATAGATGGATAAGGGAAAAGCTTATGAACAAACAGGAGACAGAAAAGATCACAGGGAAGTAAAATGGATACTTTTGATTGCATGAAATTCAAAAGCTTTTGCACTAACAAAACTAATGCAGCCCAAATTAGAAATAAAATAGGAAATTGGGGAAAATTTTTACGACAAATTTCTCTGATAAATGTCTTATTTCTCAAATATAAAAGGAACTGAGCCAATTAAAAAATAAGAACTATTCCCCAGTTTAAAAGTAATTAAAGGGCTGAAAAGGCAATTTGCAGAAAAAGAAATCAGAACTATCATAGTTACATGAAAAAATGCTCTAAATCACTACTGAGTCAAGAAATGCACATGAAAATAAATCTAAGATACTACTTCACACCTATCAGATTGGTTAATATGACATAAAAGGAAAATGATAAATGCTGGATGGGATATAGAAAAAGTGGACACTTTTTTATGCTTCACTTTCAAAGAGGACCATGGCATCTTCAATGTCTGACCAAACTCTAAGCACTCCACAGTGCTTGTTTAAGCCACCTTCATTGACCTTGGAATAAATTGTTCTCATCTGCCTATTCCAAGAGTGAAAGTCTTCACATGTTTGGGGTAAACATGCCCGTAACTCACTAATGCATTGTTGGCAGAATTGTGAACTAGTTCAATCATTCTGAACAATTTGAAACCACACCCAGAGGGCTACAAAACTATGCACACCCTTTGACCTAGCAATACCACTATTAGGTCTAATACCCAAAGAGATCAGAGAAAAGGGAAAATAACTTATTTATACAAAAATATTTATAGCAGCTTTTTTCGTGGTGGCAAAAATTGGAAATCAATGGGATACACATTCATTGAGTAACTGCCACAAATTGTGTTATATGGCTGTGATAGAATAAATAAGAAATTATGAGTAGTATGGCTTCAGAAAAAACAGTAGGAAGATTTATATGAACTTATGTGTAACAACAATGTTGCTAGCAGCTATTGTGGGGCTGAAAGACCAACAACAACAACACAACAGAAGGTTGTCAGCAAAGTTCTTTGATCTGCTTTTCTAAGGAAAGCAACTTTAAGGGGTTAACAATCTCACTTTAGTCAAACATACATATATCATTCACTTAGTCCGTGGGGGAAAAGCCAGCACCCTGAACTTCAGAGCAAATACAAATAGAAATTACAAACAAAATATCAACAGATAAAATAACATAAATCAACAGACAGGCTTTGTCTGATCAAGACATCACATACATAGTTACCAAAAACAAAAGCACCAACATCCAGGTTTTCTTCAGAGCTGGGGGGTGGGGTTCCAGCAGCTACCCAGGGTCTCCACACAAATATTCTTCCAGTGAGTGAGAACCCCAAACAAAATATTAAACTCTGAGTTTATATACCCTTCTTAGGGGCTGAAGGCTTCACATGTAATCAGCAAAAGGATATGGGCCTGGGGCTTAGCACCTAATAAGACTTAATCAAAGGCATTCAATCACTTTAGCATTCTCAAATAGGAAACAATAAAAATGTCCCACCTTAATTAATATTACATTATCCAAAGTAAAGTGAGCAGAACCAAGAAAATATTGTGCACAGTAACAAGTAAGGATGATCAACTTTCTTTAATTTTATTATTTTTATCTGTATATTCTTTTGCAAGATAGCTAATATGGAAATGTTTCACATGGCTTCACATGTAAAATCAATATCAAATTGCTTGCTCTCTTGAGGTGAGGGAGAAGAAAAGAAAGGGAGAGTATTTGGAACTTGAAATTTTTTAAAAAATTAATGTAAAAAATTATGTTCGATTAGGAAATATTCAATGAAATTAAAATATATTTAAAAAAGAAAATATGCACTGGATATCGGATCATTGTTTTATTGTTGTATTTCTCTAATCTGATATTACAAAATTCAGCTACTCCACCTTGCTGGTTTTTGTTATTTGTCTTTTGTTCTCAAAGAGGACAAACTACTCCAGGTAAACTAGCCCTTGCTCACTATTTAGTCATAATATTTCCCAAATGATGCAGGCTAGTTAGACTTAGCCCCTTTCCCCAAGAGAAAGGTGCCAGAACTTGTAAATAGAAAGGAGTTTTATGCTTTATATGTCCTTATCTTGCTTATTCATGGACTGTGCCTTCATAAGGAACTGGGTTGTTTACCCCATGCTGGTACATTCTCAAATCCCCCTACCTTCATTTGGCCTCTGGAAAATGTTGTCTGCAATCATCTGAGGCCAATCAAAATTAGATTGTTTTCTGGGCAAGGCTGTTCTCCTGGATTTCTACTTCTTGCTTCATCTGTCAGAATCCAAGTCAGCACTGAGAATGGAAGATATTAGTGAAGTGGATTAGCATGTGTTTCCTTGTGTTTTCTTCATCTGAGTCTCTACACTTCATATGTTATCAGAAATCATAGTGATCAAGAGAATATTGCCCTGTGCTTCTTTTCCTTGAGGCTCGGAATCAGACCATTGCACTAAGACTCCCTTTTGGTACACCTGCTACTTTGTCATCAAAGACTGCAGCTTTTACATGTTATTCCATGCTGTTCCTTCTGCAAGAACAGCATGGAGCATTTTATGCACCAAACTATAGGTGCAGTCACTTGCACCGGCAAGAATGGCTCCCTTCTCAATATGCCTGTACATCTCTAAATTTAATGCAGTATCTAACAGTGTGCAAAGGCACACTGTATTAGATTTATAAATTAATGTTACCAAATAAGTAAATGAAAAGAAAAATTTACAAGCCTTAGGTTCTAAGTCATCTACTGAATTCATACTCTGATGCCTTATGAAATAAAGTGGTATTAGAACACAGTGCATAGACAGAGCTCTGAGCCTTGAGTCAGGAACACTTTGAGTTCAGTTCTGGCTTCTGCCACTGTAGGAGCCTGGTAAAGTCTTAACCTTTGACCCTTGCCTGCCTCTGTTTCTTCAGCTGTAAAACATGGATAATAATAGCAGCTACCTCACAAGGTCATTGTAAGGATCAAAATAGACAATATTTGTAAATCACTTAGCATACTGCTTAGCACATAGCAGGCACTTTATAAAAGCTTATTCCCTTACTTTTCCCCTCCCTCTACTGGAGGAGCCTTAGCAATATATTGTAGGTTAGTCTTCCTAGGACGAACCCTGAAAAATTTAGAGAGGATCGGCTCCATGACTGCCATAGGGTGATGAATTTTTCAATCACAGCAATGCTTAAAGATCCTGAACCAAGCTATACAGATAATGTAATCTTCATCAGTGAAGGAAATTGTTTATGAAAAAATCATGAATACTTGAAAGAGTGAAACAAAAGCACTTAAGGAATAGTAGTATTGCAAAATGTAAACTTTTTGGTGGACAATTTCATAAATTTTTATAACAAAGTTTGAATATTTTATCAATTAGAATGTAAGACCCTGAAGGCAGGGGCCATGCCATTTTTTAAAAAATCTTTTCTGGGATCTATAGGCTTCCTCATTGTAATGACTATTTTACATGAGTTAAAATTCTCTTTAAAATAGCAATAATCAATGTCAATTTTTCTCTATTTTCTTTTGTTTAGAGTCAATAGCTTGTTTAAAGAGATCAAGTAGAAGTTGTTGAGTTGTACACAATGTCTTTTCATCTTTATTGTTCTTTTTAATTTGATATTGATTTTTACATGTGCTCTGGTTAACCAGTATTCTGATTGTACACATAACAATGATTTTGAAGTGACATCAAAAAACAATCATGTACTTTCTCTCATAATATAGTCAATTTCACTTTTTTGGTAATGTTCTTTGGTACTTACAGAGCCTGTGCCATCTACCTCTATTGGAGAAGAAAGTATTTATGATAAACAGGTAGCAGAATTCTAAGTAGTATCAGTCTTGACTTTTTCATTTCTTAATCTCAAACCATCCTCCCTGTGTCCACCTTTCTATTGAAGTCATCATGTGTCAGGGTAAATGCCAGTTTGACTTGGAGAATTTCTTCAGATTCTTTCTGCAGTTTCTCTTCTTTTGTTACCAATTGATGTTATTGTACAAGCTTCACATGGGTTCATATTATCCTTCACAACCTGTCTCCAACCTCCCTCTCCAGGCCTGTTACACACTACTTCTTTTCAAACACTGTATGGTCCATCCAAACTGGCCTTCTTGCCACTCTTGACAGATGGCATTCCATCTCCCATCTCCATACTTTTGCAATGACTTTCCTCATACCTGGAATGCATGCCTTCCTCAGCTCGGACTCTTAGAATTCTTATCTTTCTTCAAAGTCTGGCTTGAATACCACCTGTGATATGAGGCCTTTCCTCATGTTCCAAGTTGATAGTGGCCCCCACCCATCCAAGTCACCTTGAATTTACTTTCTATATATCTTGACAGTGTCTACATATATATATACATATATATATGTGTGTGTGTGTGTGTGTGTGTGTGTGATATACATGTGATATAAAGCATTTCTATCATATATATGGCTCATATATGTACATATGCATACATGTACATATAATAATAGACATGGATGGGTTACAATCGGTATCACTGAAGTGAACATCCAGATCAATGAGATAAGAGATCTGCTTGAGTATATATGTACTTGTTGTTTGCCCTGATGAAATGTAATCCCCTTAAAGACACAGATTTTTTCATTTTTATCTTTGTATACCCAGAGGCTAGGAAAGTGATAGAATACAGTAGGTATTTAACAAACTTTTGTATATACTGTGAAACTGATCAGCCTAAGTTTTGCATAAACACTGCAAGAGAAGATGACCAAGGAATCAATGAAATTATATTTCTTGTTTGTATTGGATGCATAATGAGATCAACTCTTTTCATCACCTCTGTAAGGATACTTCACAACATGGTGCTTCATTAATCTGCTACTTATTTATGTCTTCTGGTTTCATTTACAAAAAGAGTAACAATATTAATGGGTCCTGTTTCATGAGCAAATACACTATTTTTAGAGTGGCTTGCTCAGCTGTTTTTCAGTTGTATCTGACTCTTCGCGACCCTATTTGGGGTTTTCTTGGCAAGAATACTGGACTGATTTGGCGTTTCCTTCTCCAGTTCATTTTACAAATAAGGAAACTGAGACAAACAGGATTAAGTGACTTGCCCACAGTCACACAGCTAGCAAGAGTCTGAGGCCAGATTTGAAACTAGAAAGATGTCTTCAAAGATGGTGGCTCGAAAAGTGGGACTTGCATAAGCTCCCCTCCAGGTCCCTCCAAAAACCTATAAAAATGGCTCTGAACAAATTCTAGAACTGCAGAACCCATAAAGAGCAGAAGGAAGCAGGACTTCAGCCCAGGACAGCCTGGATGGTCTCTGGGTAAGGTCTGTCGCTCACGGAGCTGGGAACGGAGCTGAGCATAACCCAGTGTGGGTGGCAGCAGGACCAACCAGACCCGGAGCACAAGTGCCCTGAATCAGTGAGCTGTGGCAGTTACCAGACTTCTCAACCCACAAACACCAAAGACAACAGAGAAGGTTAGTGGGAAAAGCTGCAAGAGACAGAGTGAAAGAAGGAGTTCGTGGTTGCGCCACCACCCCTGGGGCAGTGGAGGAGGTACAGCTACAGACCTACAGCTTCAGCAGCTTCTAGCCCCAGGCCTACCTGGTGGGAAGAATTAAGTGGCTGATCAGAGCAGGAGTGTAGAGCCTACTGAAGATTTGCATCAGGCCCAGGTTGGGGGTTCTTGGGGAAGGAGGAGTGCTGGTGTGGCAGAGCTGGCTGTATAGAAATAGCTCTAAAAACAACAGTGCATCCCCTCAAGCTTGGAACAAAGTACTCTTTACTCTACAAGCAGTCATACGCCAATGAAAAACTCAAGGGTCAAATAAGTTGGCTGGGAACATGGCCAGGCAGCAAAAACGGACTCATATTCAGTCTCACACTTTGGAATCTTCCTTTGGCGACAAAGAAGACCAAAACATACAGCCTGAAGATGTCAACAAAGTCAAAGAGCCTACATCAAAAGCCTCCAAGAAAAACATGAACTGGTCTCAGACCATGGAAGAGCTCAAAAAGGAGTTGGAAAAGCAAGTTAGAGAAGTAGAGGAAAACCATGAAAAACAAGTCAAGGACGTGCTAAAGGAGACACAAAAAAATACTGAAAAAAATACTGAAGAAAGCAACACCTTAAAAACTAGACTAACTTTAATGGCAAAAGAGCTCCAAAAAGCCAATGAGGAGAAGAATGCCTTGAAAGGCAGAATTACCCAAATGGAAAAGGAGGTCCAAAAGGCCACGGAAGAAAATACTACCTAAAAATTAGATTGGAGCAAGTGAAAGCTAGTGACTTGATGAGAAATCATGATATTGTAAAACAGAACCAAAGGAATGAAAAAAATTGAAGACAATGTGAAATATCTCATTGGAAAAACCACTGACCTGGAAAATAGATCCAGGAGAGAGAATTTAAAAATTATTGGACTACATGAATGCCATGATCAAAAAAAGAGCCTAGACATCATCTTTCAAGAAATTATCAAGGAGAATTGCCCTGATATTCTAGAGCCACAGAGTAAAATAGAAATTGAAACAATCCACAGATCGCCTCCTCAAATAGGTCCCAAAAAGAAAACTCCTAGGAACATTGTCACCAAATTCCAGAGCTCCCAGGTCAAGGAGAAAATACTGAAAGCAGCCAGAAAGAAATAATTTGAATATTGTGGAAATACAATCAGGATAACACAGAATCTGGCAGCTTCCACATTAAGGGACTGAAGGGCTTGGAATACGATATTCCGGAGCTCAATGGAGCTAGGATTAACACCAAGAATCACCTACCCAGCAAAACTGAGCATCATGCTTCAAGGCAAAATATGGACTTTCAATAAAATAGAGGACTTTCAAGCTTTCTCAGTGAAAAGACCATTGCTGAATAGAAAATTTGACTTTCAAACACAAGAATCAAGAGAAGCATGAAAAGGTCAACAAGAAAGAGAAATCATAAAGGACTTACTAAAGTTGAACTGTTTTGTTTACATTCCTACATAGAAAGATGAGTGTATGATTCATGAGACCTCAATATCATAGTAGATGAAAGCAATATGCATATATATGTGTGTGTGTGTGTGTGTGTGCGCGTGCGTGTGTGTGTATACATATATATACACACATATGTGTGTGTTTATGTATGTATATGTGTAGGTGTGTATATATGTATATATATGTGTGTATTATATGTATATATGTATATTATATATATACATATACACACACACACACACAAAGGGCACAGGGTGAGTTGAATATGAAGGGATGATATCTAAAAAAATAAAATCAATTTAAGGGATAAGAGAGGAATATATTGAGAGAGGGAGAAAGGGAGAGATAGAATGGGGTAAATTATCTCACATAAAAGTGGCAAGAAAAAGTGGTTCTGTAGGAAGGGAAGAGGGGGCAGGTGAGGGGGAATGAGTAAATCTTGCTCTCATTAGATTTGACCTGAGGAGGGAATACCATACACACTCAATTGGGTATCTTACCCCATAGGAAAGAAGGAAGAAGAAGATAAAAAAGGGAGGATGATAGAAGGGAGGGCAGATGGGGGGAGGAGGTAATCAAAAACAAACACTTTCAAAAAGGGACAGGATCAAGGGAGAAAATTCAATAAAGGGGGATAGGTTAGGAAGGAGCTAGCAAAACATAGTTAATCTTTCACAACATGAGTGTTGTGGGAGGGTTTTACATAATGATACGCATGTGGCCTATGTTGAATTGCTTGCCTTCTTAGGGAGGGTGGGTGGGGAGGGAAGAGGGGAGAGAATTTGGAACTCAAAGTTTTAAAAACAGACATTCAAAAACAACAACAACAAAGAAAAAGTTTTTGCATGCAACTAGGAAATCAGATACACAGGCAATGTGGCATAGAAATTTATCTTGCCCTACAAGAGAAGAAGGGAAAGGGGGATGAGAGGGGAGTGGGGTGACAGATGGGAGGGCTGACTGGGGAATGGGGCAACCAGAATATATGCCTTCTTGGAGTGCGGGGTGGGTAGAAATTGGTAAATAATTTGTAATTCAAACTTTTGTGAAAATCAATGCTGAAAACTAAATATATTAAATAAATTAAGAAAAATAATTACATAGTACATAGTACTCTGGTCCTTGGAAAATACACTGAAATATGTGACAAATTCACTCCTCATTCAGAGGGATTTCACGAAGGTGAGATTTTTAGGGAAAATTTCCATTTCTGCACACTTACTATCATTCTGGTAATAAATGCTTAAATTCAAGTACCCTTTAGTACTTTTTCCAGCCAATGTCATTGTTTTGTGGCTTTGTGTCAAAGGTCTGCATTGAGCATGATGTATTATAACATCACTGTTAGAACTGAGGGGTTTAATTTTTGAAGTATGGAGAGTTAATTGATTTGAATAATACTTTAAATTGATTTAATACCTCTCTTCTGAGGAAGTCTAAGCTCAAAAATTTCATTGAATGGCACTCTTTTCATGAATGCTGACACTAGTGAATGAATCATTCTCCCCTGTTCTTTACTCATAAGGGAGGAGCCAGAGAGAAGCTATTTGCCTGGGGAAAGGTTCAGACTCTTTCCGTCAAATTAGATAAATAAAAGCTCATTTTGACATAGAAACATTTTTATATAATTTTAAAATTTTATTTATTTTCAGTTTTCAACATTCACTTCCACATGATTTTGAATTCCAAATTTTCTCCCCATCTCTCCCCTCCCCCATCCCAGGACAGTGTGTATTTTGATTACCTCTTCCTCCAATCTGCCCTCTCTTCTACCACTCTCCCTACCTTGTCGTATCCCCTCCCCTTGTATTTTCCTGTAAGGCAAGATTAGATTACTATACCTAATCGCCTGTATTTATTATTTCCCAGTTGCATGTAAAACCAATTTTTAGCATTCATTTTTAAAGCTTTGGGTGCCACACTCTCTCCCTTCCTCCCTCCCCACCTACCCTGATTGAGCAGGCAAGGAATTCGATATAGGTCATACATGTGTAGTCATTCAAAACACTTCCATAATTGTCATGTTGTAAAGACTAACTATATTTCCCTCTATCCTGTGCTGCCCTCCGTTTATTCTACACTCTTCTGTGACCTGTCCCTCCACAAAAGTGTTTGCTTCTGATTACTCCCTCCCTTCATCTGCCATCTCTTCTATTATTTCCCCTCTTTTACCCCTTCCCACTTGCTCTGCTGTAGGCTAAGATAGATTTCCGTACCCAATTGATTGTGTATGTTATTCCCTCCTTACCCCAAATCCTATGAGAGTAAGGCTCACTTATTCCCTCTCACCTTCCCTTCTACTATAAAAACTTTTTCTTGCCTCTTTTATGTGAGATGATTTATTGCATTCTACTTCACTCTTTCTCTTTCTCCCAATACATTGCTCTCAACACTTAATTTTATTTTTTAGGTATCATCCTTTCATATTCAGATCACCCTGTGCCCTCTGTCTCTACATACATACATACATACATGCATGCATGCATACATATGTACATACATACATATATATACATACACACATATGCATATATGTATGCAGAAATATATACATACACACGTAAACAAATACACATATATACACATACATGTGTATATAAAAATATGCATATATTTATATAGACACATATATATGCATGATGTGTAGGTATGTATGTATGTGTGTATGTATGTATGTACATTCCCTCTAACTACCCTAATACTGAGAAAGGTCTCATAGTTACAAATATTATCTTTCCATGTAGGAATGTAAGCAGTTCAACTTTTATAAGTCCCTTATGATTTCTCTTTCCTGTTTACCTTTTCATGCTTCTCTTGAGTCATATTTAAAAGTCAAATTTTCTATTCAGCTCTGGTCTTTCCAATAAGAATGTTTGAAATTCCTTTATTTCATTAAAATTCCATTTTTTTCCCTAAATTATTATACTCAGTTTTGCTGGGTAGGTGATTCTTCATTTTAACCCTACCTCCTTTGACCTCTAGAACATCATATTCCAAGCCTTCTGATCCCTTAATGTAGAAGCTGCTAGATCTTGTGTTCTTCTGATTGTGTTTCCACAATACTTGAATTCTTTCTTTCTGAATCCTTTTAATATTTTCTCCTTCACCTATGAACTCTGGGATTTGGCTACAATATTCCTAGGAGTTTTCCTTTTGTGATCTCTTTCAGGAGGTGATCAATGGATTTTTTCCATTTCTATTATTTCCATTTCTGTTTCTATTTTTCAGGTCAGAGGTTTTTCCAACGAAATATTTCACATTTCTCTGAGAGATTAGGGTCGTATACATACTTTGGAGAATGGACTCTATAGAGATGATAATTGATCCCAAGGGAAGTGATGACATCATCAAGTGTGAGAGAAGAGAGAGAAAAAGAGAGAGTAGGATCTCAGACAGTTTTGCAGCATACCTAAAGTTAGAAACCCCAACATGAATGAACATTTCATGAAAGTCTGAGGAGAAGGAGCCCTCCCCTTCTCCATTTTAAGATGAATCCCAAAAGTCCATAAAGACAAAGTGACTTAGAGAAATAGTATTCAAACCCAGGTCCTCCAACTCCAAAACCAATGTTTTTGCCATTATACTACAATCCCTTTAATGGTACTTATTTCAATGACTCTGACAAACGATTCAAAGGTTCACAGAATCAGAAATTCAGAGCTGAAAAGGCTTTACAAACCAACTACTCCAACCCCCTTATTATAAGAGAGGGCTGTCCAACCTTAGATTTTTATTGAAACAATAGACGATATATTTTGATTTGCCATTTTAGTGAGAGCTCTGTGGTAGCTCGGCTTCCTTTACTAAAGCATTTATGTAAATTTTTATTCTTGTAGGCACACCACATAAATCACACTGTGGGCATGTGGCTTGCCACATTTTGTACAACCCTGTTATAAGAGAAGAGAAATAAGCAAGTATTAAGCACCTACTATGTGCTAGATCCTCACTGCACTGAGTGCTTTATAAATATTATATTATTTTTTTTCTTTACAATAACCCTGAGAGATAAGTGATATTATCATCCCCATTTTAAAAATGTGGAAACTGAGGCAATTTAGAGGTTAAGTGGGTCATACAGCTAGTAAATATATGAGGCCAGATTGAATTCAGGTATTTCTGACTCTAGGTTCAGTACTCTATCCACTGTGCCACCTATAATACAGTTGATCAAGCTGAGGCCCAGAAAAATTAAACAATGTGCCCAGATCACACAGGTGCCATGGCTAGAATTTGAACTAGACCTGGGATTTAAACCCAAGCTTTATTGCTCCAAATATATCATGCTTTCCACTATGTCATGCTTCTTGCCCTAGAAACATTGATTCCAGTCAATTTTGGAAGAAAGTAAGTGATGTGGCAGTAAACTTACCTTCCTGGTAATTTTTATATTGAGCTAATATAAAACAAGGTTTTCTTCCCTGAATATTGATAATAGGGAGCATGGGTGAGAAGCTGTGAATTAACTTAGTCAGGGTTAAATCTATTGGTGAAAATTCACAAATTGCATGATCTACAGAAAGATAACCAGGAATGACTATATTTTATTACCTATCTACTTTGCAAAGGATAAGTGCCCAGATTTTTTTAATTGACCAGTCTGCAAAATCAACTCTTCATTCTCTGCACTAATAGAAGAAATTTCTTGTGTAGATCATTCAAATATAATTTTACAGCCACTCGTCCACTGCACTCATGCCTCATTGAGCCTGGCTTTATTATGCCCTAGGTTGAACTGAGAGAGTTTCTAGACTGGGTTTCAGTAAAATTTAGAAATTTATTGCATATATATATATATATATGTGTGTGTGTGTGTGTGTGTGTGTGTGTGTGTGTGTGTGTGTGTGTGTAAGCTGATACATACTGTGTCCATTGTGGAAGTAGAAATAGTCTAACCTGCTGCCCCCATGGAAGTTAGGCTAGTTTTTCCTTAAAAGGTATTGAAACCATACTTTATTCTCTTTATCCTGATTGAATCAGGAGGATAAAGACCTAGACTACTAATATAACTTCCTTGTCACTTGAATACCAAAGTGGCATGAGGACCTCCAGGCATCTCTGAGACTTGGATGGCTGACCACAATGAGCATTCAGAGGTCAGGGAGTTTCATTTTACTTAATCCTATGTCTTCAGTTATAATCAAAGAAATACTTGTTGAATGTCTTGGAATGGCTAGGTGTATCTCCTTTTCTTAATTTTTTAATAATGGTATCTCATTTCATTCCAATAGTGAACATGAACAACCAGGGGCCTAATCAGTCAAGCCAAGCCCAAAATACCTTTCTTAATCATGAAGTTTTTTATTTACAATTTTAATTATTAAATTTCTGTAGCCTTGTTTTTATTTTTGTTTTTCCTGATCCAAATGGACAAAACTAAAGGCAAGGTGGTGAAATTTGAAGAAAGATATTAATATAATGGAAAATTTCCTAACAATTAAAGGCTTTCAAAAGTAGACAATATTGCCAGGAGATAGGGCTTGGGAGAGGAAGGATCATAATGCGTTCCCTACATTGGAGGTCTTCAGGAAGAGCATGAGTGATCATTTGTTGTGGTTGTTGTAGAGGGAAGTCCTCATTTAGATAGGGACTGGACTAAGTGACTTCAGAAATCTTTTCCAACTCTGGCCGTCTATGGTCCTATGACTCAGCCTTGTAACTGGCACAAACATTCACATTAAATGGAATGACTATTTCTAAAGGTGGTACTATGTGTACAATGACATGAAAGTAAGTAGGGAGTATTCAGCAAGTCAAAGTAGACAGTACCAAACAATGTATTCTACATACATCACTACCTTTTACATAGTAGTACTGTGCAGAATGGCTTACAGAAAATCTATGGTTCTGCATGCATCATAGAAAACATTAATGTAAATATACAGTGTCCAGAAGACTTAGCATTTACTACTTTCTCCTAGAAGCACAAAGTTTGTGTACCAAAAGTCAAGAGCAGGAGGATAAAACTTCTATATATTTAAGTAAACTGTCCATCATACTAAAAGTCTATACCAACACACCAATGACTACACTTAACTTTCTGTAGTTAATTACAAAAAATAAAAAGATACCCATGAAAGAATGACTTAATAAAAAGAAATGTTTCTATATCATCACTCACATATGCATGCTAATGCAGTAAAAACAAAATGAAGAGAATAATCAAATATTGCATTACACACTTCCAAAAGTGTGTTTCAATACTTTGTGAATCTATGAAACTTATCCATGAAGATTAATTACTCCTCTATGCCTTTTTCTCCTATGTTATTCTTGGCCATAGTTTCATGTGTATCTGTATACACATAAGTATATATGTGTGTATATATTGTATATATGTATATATATGTATACATATACATAAATGCATGTGTATATATATATATGCATATACATGTGTATGTATATATATACACTCAGACATATTCAAAATATATGCAATATATACATGCATATCTATGTGTATACATCACCCCCTGGGTCGCTCCCTTGTCATGGTGAAGCGGCTTGCATAATTCAATGAAACTATGAGATATGCCATCAGGGTTACCCAAGATTTAAGGGATTAGATCTGGTAGAGAGAGTGCCTGAAGAACTATGGACAGAAGTTCACAATATTGTACAGGAGGCAGCAACAAATGACATTCCAAAGAAAAAGAAGAGCAAGAAAGCAAAATGCCTGTCTGATGAGGCTTTACAAATAACTGGGGGAAAAAGGAAAGGGAAAGGAAAAGAGAAAGATTTATGCAAATGAATGTAGAATTCCAGAGAATATCAAGGAAAGATAATGTTTCCTTATATGAGCAATACAAAGAAATAAAAGAAAACAGTAGAATGTGAAAAACATGAGATCTCTTCAAGAAAATTAGAGATATTAAGGGATATTTCATGTAAAAATGGGGACTTGTAGAAACTTAACACAATCAAAATAAATTAAGAGGTGGCAAAAATACATGAAAGAATTTAATATCACCAATAATCAAGATGGTGTGGTGCTGATCATTCTGCTAGACATTCTGGAGAATAAAGCCAAGTGGGCCTCAGGAAGCATTGCTAACAATGAGGGATGGAATTCCAGTTGAGTTATTTAAAACCCTAAAAGATGGTGCCATTAAAGAGCTGCACTCAATATGTCAACAAATTTTGAAAACTCAACAGTGGCTGCTGGATTGGAAAGATCAGTTTATATCCCAGGCCTAAAAAAGGGCAATGCCAATGAATGTTCAAATTACTGAACAATTTTGCTCATTTTGTATGCAAGCAAGGTTGTGCTTAAGGTTCTGCAAGCTAGTCTTCAGCAATATGTGAAGCTACAATTACCAGAAGAGCAGGTTGGTTTTCAAAGACACAGAGAAACTAGAGACCAAATTAGCAACATTCTCTGGATAATGGAGAAAGCAAGGGAATTTCAGAAAAAAATATCTAGTTTTGTTTCATTGACTACACAAGAGCCCTTGACTGTCTGCATCACAAAAAAATATGGTAAGTCCTCAAAGAGGTGGGAATACCAGATCATCTTACTTGTCTCCTGAGGAATCTGTATGCTGGCCAAGAGGCAACAGTTAGAACCAAATATGGAACAACTGATTGGGTTAAGATTGGAAAAGTAGTTTGAGAAGATTGTATATGCTACCTTATTTATTTAACTCATATTTACATACATGTGTACATACATATATACAACTCATATGTAGAGTACATCATGCAAAATGCCAGGCTGAATGAATCAAAAGCTGGAATTAAGAGTGCCAGGAGAAATACTAACAATCTCAGATACAAATGATACCATTCTGAGGGTAGAAAGTTGAGAGAAATTAAGAAGCCTCATGGTGAGGGTGAAAGAATAGAGTGTAAAAGTTGACTTGAAGCTTAACATATGTGTTGGTAATCAAAATGGGCTCCTTAGCACTTAGTTCAACAAGTGCCCTTGAAGAGTTTGGCTTTTGTCTCCTTTGATTAATTCAGTGTCTTTGATTGAGTCTTACTAGGTGCTAAGCCCCAGGCCCAAACCCCTATTAGGGGTAGAACCTTAGTGGGTGTGGATTGGCAACTAAGGTGGGGCCCAAGGTGAGGCTAACTCCAGGGAGGGCCTAGTTTACATGTCTGGGAGAGCAGAGGCTTTTAGACCACGTGGATTTAAGTCCGCCTCTTTGTGATGATTCTAGGTCCCGTGGGTGAGTCGCATGTGTGACTCACCCCTGATGCCGAAAAAGATTTAAAAACCAGGGGTTGGTTATCTGTTCTTGGGAGCTCTACCTGCATCAGTGGTAGCGAGCATGACTCTGGGCCAGCCCTTGTTCTGAGCTTCCGGGCTGAACCTAGATGTTGGTAACTATGAATTGTATTGGGTGTGTCTGTTGATATTTGTAATTTGTTTGTATTTTGTTCTGAAGTTCAGGGTGCTGGCTTTTTCCCCTGAACTAAGTGAATGCTGTCTCTATGCTAGATTAAAGTAAACTTGTCAACCCCTTCATCTTGCTTTCCTTAGTTAAGCAAATCAAAAGAACCTGTGCTGTTGGCAGTTTTCCTTGGTGCTGGCTGTGGGTGGATCTTGTAACCCCACAGAAGCTGCTAGCCGGATTGTTGAAACAACATAAAAAATGAGATCTTGGCAACTGGTCCCATCACTCTCTGGCAAACAGAAGTAAAAGAAATAGAATAGGCATTAGATTTCATATTCCTGGGTTCAAAGGTCACTGCAGATGGTGACTGCAGCCATGAAGTTAAGATTCTTGCCCCTTGGAAGGAAAGCTATGGCAAATCTGGATGGCATACTAAAAAGCAGAAACATCATCTTCCCAACAAAGATCCATATAATCAAAGCTGTGTTTTTTCCAGTAGCAATGTATGCTGTGAGAGTTGGACTACAAGGAAAGCTGAGCACCACAGAATCTATGCTTCCAGGTCATGGTGCCAGAGAGAAGACTTTTGAGAGTCCCTTGGACAGCAAGGAGATCAAACTATTCAATACTTAAGAAAATAATTTAGACTATTCACTGAAAGGTCAAATACTGAAGCTGAATCTTAAATACTTTGACCACATAAGAAGACAGGACTCATTGGAAAAATTTCCCAATTGATATCAGGAAATATTGAAGGCAAAAGGAAATGGGGATGGGATGGGATGGATGGATGGATAGTGTCATGGAAACAATGCACACGAACTTGGAAAAACTTCAAGAGACAGTGGAGGATAAAAGAGCTGGTGTCCATAGGGTCACGAAGAGTCAGACATGACTGAACAATTGAAATATGTGGGGAGGCGGGGGGTCATATACATTTATATCCTATAGCCCTCTTGTGGTTGTTTTCTTTCCTGATGCAAAAGGACAAAAGTAGGGGCAAATGGGTGGAACTTGAAGAAAACATAACAATATAATTTTTTTTAAATTCCTAAAATTTAAAGCTTTTCAACAGTTGACTAGATTGCCAGGCTGCTGGGAGAAGGAGGGCTCCTGATGAGTTCCATGCATTGGAGGTCTACAAGCAGAGTTTGAATGATCACTAAATGGATTTGTTGAGGGATGTCTCATTCAGATAAAGATTGGACTGTGACCTCTGAAGTCCCTTCAAATTGCAACTGTCTATGATTTAACATGATAACTGACCATCTAACCTTAACCTTAAACTGAATGACTTTTTCCTGAATGTAATCTACATGCATATATGTACATGTTTTGTACATATATGTATTATATATATGCTGCAATTAGAAAAAAACATTCATTTTTTTTTATATATGTGTTATGTTATTATGTAAGTATACTCTATAGAGGACCCTCCCAATGGTGTGATTGTCTGGAAGGATGCCTTCCTCTGGTTCAAAACTTCAGTGCTCCTTTCTTCATTTCAAATAATATTGTCTCCCCTGAAAAGGGCCTCTTTCCATTTCTGTAAATATGAAAGCTGAATTTAAAGATTGTTTCATTACTAAGGCAAACCCCTCTACATTCACCCTTCAGCCCATTCCATTTTGTCTTCTCTAGACAATTATAGCCTCTATCATTCTCATTCTTTCACTAATCTTCAATTTTTTCCTATTTACCAGGTATTTTTTCTGCTGCCTTCCAAACACCCATCTCTCCCCCACTCTTAAAAACCCCTCTTAACCTGACCACCCCATCAGATATTATCCTCTATCTCTCCTTCTCTTTTCAGCTAAACTCTGAGAAAGTGGTCCCTGTTTGATATTTCCACTTCCCATCCTCTCACTCAATTCTGAACCCTTTGAAATCTGTCTTCAGGCCTCATAATTCAATTAAAACTGCACTTTCCAAAGGTAGGAGTACTATCTTAATTGTCAAATCTAATGGCCTTTCCTCATTCCTCTTCCTTCTTGACATTTCTCTTCAGCCTTTAACACTGTCAATCAATAAGCATATATTAAGTGCCTACCAGTCACTGTGCTAAGCATTGGAGATAACTAGAAAAAAAGTACAAAATAGAGAGCCAGCTCTCAATGATCTCAAAATTTAATGGAAAAGATAAAATGAAAACAATTATGTACAAACAAGATATAAAGGATAAATTGATGATAGTCTCAGAGGGAAGACACTAAGATCAAAGGGGATCAGGAAAGGCTTCTTCCAGAAAGTGAGAACTTAACTGAAACTGGAAAGAATTTAGTTCAGGTAGATGTTGAAAATGAAGAGAGAGTATTCCAGACATGGAGAAGAGTCAGTAAAAATGTAAATGTTAGAAGACTGAGCGTTGTGTTTGAAGAACAGTGAGGAGACTGGTGCAAGGAATAAGGTGCAAGATTAGAAGGCAGAAAAGGATCACGTTATGGAGAATTTAGTCAAAGGATTAACTATCTGTTACTGGAAGTAATCAGAAACCATTGGAGTTTATTGAATAAGGCGGGGGGGGTAGTTTGCATTTTAGAAAGATCACTTTGACATGTGAGTGAAGGATGGACTAGAGTAGGAAGAGAAAAGTCAAGGAAACCAACCAGCAGGCTATTGCAACATTTCAGGAGTGATGTGATGATGGCATGCACCAGGGAGGTGGCAGTGTCAGAATAAAAAAAGATGGATTGTACCAGAAATGTTATGAAGATAGAAACAACTGAACTTGGCAACTGGCTGGATATTGTGAATGAGAGAGAGTGATGAGTGAAGAATGACAGCTAAGCTGTGAGTCACTTGCATGTAGTAGAGTTAGAAAAAAAGAAGAGAAGTTGGAAGAAAAGAGTGAGTTAAGTTCGGGACACATTGAAACTCTCCTCTCTAGGTTCCTATGGCACTGCTTTCTCTTGGTTTCTCTTACCTGTCAGACCACTCCTCATTCTCATTTTCTGTATCTTCATTCAGAAGACACAGTTCCTGACTATGTGTGTCCTACAAGACTCTGACCTGAGCCCTCTTCTAATCTCCATCAATACTGCCTCACTCAGTTATCTCATGAACTCCCATAGATTCTGTTATGATCATTTATACAGATAATTCACAAATATATCTTCATCTCTAACCTCTTTTCTGGGTTCTAGTCTTACATTAACAATTCCCTGTTGGATGTCTCCAACTGGATGTCTTGTAGACATCTCAAACTGAACATGTCCAAAACTGAAACCACCATCTTTCACCTCACACCCTCACCTCTTTTGAGTTTTGCAATATTGCCAAGGGTACCATGATCTTCCCAAGAACTATGTCTGCAACTTCAGTATCATCCACAACTCTTCATTCTCTCTCATCCCAATAGGCAATCTATTGACATCTTGCCATTTCTACCTTCACATCTCTCACATATGTATCCTATCCACTCACACAGCTATTACCCACACATCTACAGTCTAACTACCTCACACATGTGCTACTGCAAAATCTTTCCCCTGGGTCTCCCCACCTCATCTCTTTCCACTCCAATCCATAGTCCACTCAGTTGATAAAGTGATCTTCCTTAAATGTAGGTCTGACAATGTGCTCCCCTGTTCATTCAATTTAAAATCCTCTGCCTGAATTTTAAAGCCTTTAACAAATTATATTGTTCCTACTGTTTAATTTTTTCTTATACTTCTTTTCCCTCAACATACTCCCAGATCTAGTTCCACTGGCCTTCTTGCTGTTCCTTACAAACAAAACTTCATCTTCTGCCTTTTTAATGGCTGTCCCTCATTTCTCTAATACTATTTCTCATCTCAGCTTCCTGGCCTCCTTGGCCAAGATTCAACTTATATCCCACCTTCTGAAGGAGGTGATTCCCAGTCTCTCCCCAACACCCTGCTAGGGCCTTCCCTCTGAGATTACCTTCAGTCAACAAGGATTTATCTCTATCCTCAGCACTTAGTGCAATGTCTGGCACATAGTAGATGCTTAATAAATGTTGTTGACTGGCTGACTAAACATAAGAATTTTACTTTTGTGTTTATTGGGTCATTCTATCCCAAAAACATTTGCTAATAGGAAGTTGGATGTGTTGACTAACTTTCATTCGTTTGTTTAATAAACATTTCAAGGTTTGGTATCAGGATGCTCAAAAAATAAATATAAAAAAATATAAAATATAAAAATATAAAATATAAAAAAATAAATACCTTTTCTCACAAGGAATTTATAATAAAGTATGAAGGATAAAACACTCACTATTAAATTCAGTACTAGATACTGACAGTTACAAAGATAAATACAGCATGATCCCTGCCCACAAGGAGTTTACAATATAGAACAGAGGAGAGAAAAGCTTACACAGGTTAAATATGAAACAAATTAAAATATACCAAGGATATGAAAATAGTCCTAGCTGCTACAACATAAGGAAGTCTCCAAATACTTTGAGAAACATTTCAGGAAGATTAAGGAAGTTGATGAGAAAAGGTCCTGAGGACCATTTCATAATTCTAATATTATACTCCACGAACCACAGGTGCAAATATTATCCAAGCAACATATATATTACAAAAGAGGCAGAAAGAAACCTCCCCAATGGTAGTAACAACAGACGTGGGTAGAATGGCTGGCCCCAATAGCAGCAGAGAGAACAAGTTCAGATTATGTTCCAATTAACAAGTATGGCAAGGTTAATAATGATAACTAATGAGTAATATAATACTTACAAAAACCTTATTCATTTTCAGGAAAGACATATGAATCATAAAGATATCAAAGAGAAAAATGCAATTCTACATATTAAGATATTGACTAATATTTTCAAGACAAAATCTAATGGGAAAATATGTTTAAAGCAACTTCTAGGGAATACCAGTCTTAACATATAACTTGTGTATAGTCCCCTTGGAATGGTTTCACTTACATTGTACAGAAAGATTAACATTTCCTTATCAAAATGGAGGAAGAGGATTTACAGATATTCTCAGAACACATGATAAAACAGTTTTTAAAAATACACAAATATTTTTGGAATTTTGTTGTCATTGTTTCAGTTGTATCCAGCTCTTCATGACCCCATTTCAAGTTTTCTTGGCAAAGATACTGGAACGGTTTGCTAATTTCTTCTCCAGTTCATTTTATAGATGAGGAAACTGAGGCAAAGAGGGGTAAGTGATTTGCCTAGGGTCGCACAGCCAATAAGCATCTGAGGCTGGATTTGAACTCAGGTCTTCCTGACTCCAGGCTCAAAGTTCTATGAATTACACCACCAAATTGCCCCCCCTTTCTTCAAGATGTTTGCAATAGACGTCTCAAATCAACAATAATAAAGGATAATAATAAGTATAACTGCTGTACTTGCTGACTGTAAGTAAAAGTGGTTTACCCATGGACAGAGTTTATGAAATGACTAAGAGTCAAGAGAGAAATCAAAAGTCACTTCATAGTTAACACCCACATGAACTGAACAAGCAATATATCAACAAACAAGCATTGACCAAATGGATGAAGCATAAGCAATTGTTTATAAAAATGGAAGCATTTATGATAATAATTCAGTAACAGGTCATTTGGAGTAGATATTAGAGGAAGATTATCCTTAAGTAGCCCAGATGTTGATTAATGCAGATTTTTGCTGTGAAGTAGTAGAAACTATGCAGCATATCACTGCAGGATGCAGAATGTAACATCTACCAAATACAAAGAAAAACATAATCAGGTGAGAAGAATTACATACCTTATCATTTCCAAATCAGCTGACAACAAAACACAGTATTACAAATAAAACCAACAAATCTCCATGAAGATTCATGAAATAAACTTTGCTACAACCAGAGCCTCATTACAAACAGAATTGCCCCAAAACTAGCCAGACACAACATTAATCCATAAAATTTTTAAACAGCATATTAATAGGTGTCAAATGAATACTAAAAATATCCAAAATATATAGGATGAAAAGCTTTCAAACTGTAGACCTAACAGAAGAATTAAACCATATTTTGTTTTAATTAGGAACAGGAAAAGATAAATAACATTCCTACTTTCCTATCTACTACTAGAATTGTTTAGAAGTTGTTTTCAGTGAATCTATAAAAGATAAGCATACAGCCCAACATTTTTAATCAATTCCAAAAAGCATCATTTTATCTGGCTGTACAATAATCCACAGAATGTTAAATATACAAAATAATAGAAAGCAAGATAGCAATTTGCCATCTCACTATTTTTAAATCCAAATGTCGTCCGAAAATGAGAAATAATTGATAACATCATAATAATAATATAATAGCGGTAGTAATTAATAAAAAGAATAAGAATAAGAATTGTATTTGTATAGTACTTTAAGGTTTACAAGGATTTCTAAGACCTCTTATTTGATGCTCACAAGAAATGCCTGAGGAAAAATAAAGGTTACCTTTACTGACTTTTCTTTTGCTTAAAGCTCCAGATTTTAAGTTTATGATTCTTGCATAGATTGCATTTCTATGCAATATCCCCAAAGAAAAAACTAGAGTGACAGTCCAGAAAAATACAAAGATGATCTAAATATGCCTGAGACAATATTCTAAAACCTTGAAGAACAGAAAGGGGAGAAGCAAGAGCTCTAATTATCCTCCCACTTTCATTTCCATTTTCTGTCAGGCCCATTTTGTGAGTCCCTAGGAAGTATTTAATCACCATTTGTGAGTGATGTCACTCCATTTATGTGTCATCTAGTGTATCCGTTTCAGGGCACATGTCCTGGGAATGTACAGCATCTCCCATAGGGTCAGATAAAAAGGAAAAGCTTTCTCTTCACTGATAGGTTAAAATGATGCAAAGCAGGTCAAGTTCTTCAAAAAATTTCCACTGTATAATTCAAAGCCAAAGAAAAGTTCAAATTGAATCTTTAACAAAGACTGCTTTTAAGAGACCCCCTATCTGTAAAGATTGCTGTGAACAAGCTATTTCACATGTATTTTTGATGTCAATTCACCTTGGTATTGACACTGTGTTTTGACAGTAAAAGGAATCAAAACTACTCTGAGTATCTAAGGTGGCTCTATTGACACATTTGATTATGCTTAATGTTTTAACAGCAAGGCAAAGTGTGTTGGTATGGTTTTCCCATCACTCTTGACTTATTAAATCTTTCCTCAGGATAGAAGGGTATACCTCAAAAGGAAAAAAAAATTCTATATGGAATCAATATAGCTAGACTAAAGATAGCCCCTGAACAACAGACAGCCTTCTTTGTGAAGGTTATGCTTGAATCATACTTCTCAGTGGAAATAAACTGACCACTGTCTACTTCACCCCCACTCCACCAACTCCAAGGAATGCAGAATTCCCAAATTTAGATATTTACAAGTAGGAAAGGTATAAGCATATGTTTGGCATTTAAGATCCTTCATAATCTTGCTCCAATCTACCTTTCCAAACTAATTTCATATTACTCTCCCTGAAACAGCCAAACCTAGACAAATTGGCCTACTTAATGTTCCTCATTTATGATATTCTATTCTCTCACTTCTGTACCTTTGCATAGCATATCCACAATGCCTGGAATATTTTCTTTTCGGAACTCTGCCCTTGGAATGTGTGGCTCCCTTCTAGACTCAGCTCAGCTGCTTCTTCCTAAATAGCTGATTTCGCACCCAGTACCTCCACCATAACCATTGAAATTATATGGCATATATTTTATATTTACTCAACTGTATACATGCTATGTTTCCTTCTCAACAGCCAATCACAATAAAGCTTTGGGAAGGCAAAAACCATTTTACTTTTGCCCAGCACCTAGAACAGTGAAGGGAGCACAGAGATGAAAGATAGAATGTTGTGTCATGTACAAGGAACAAGTAAGCCAGCTTGTATGGAATATAGGCTGAATGAAAATGAGTAATGTATAATGAGCCTGGGAAAGCAGGCAGGTACAAAGTTGTGAAAACATTTAAAGGCCAAGTAGAAGAGTTTATATTGCATTCCTAGAGCCAAGAGGGAACCACAAAAGATTTTAAAGCAGAAGAAAGACATGGTGAGACCTATATTATAGGAATGTCACTTTGGCAACTTTCTGGATGCAAAAGGGATCCAGGTAGGAGGTGGAAGCCTAAACCAGAGTAACATCCATGTGATTGGAAAGACAAGGATGGATATGAGAGATATACAGATAGGATAAACAAAATGTGACAACTGATTGGAGCAGTAAAAGGGAATAAGGAATCAAGGATTACTTGGACGTTTTGAACCTGGAAGGAATGGTACCCTTGGAAGAAATTGGGATTTAGGAAAAGGGGTAAATTGAAGATTGTGGGGTGAAATAAGTTGTATTTTGGATATGTTGAGTTTGAGATATCTATAGGACGTCAAGGTGGATATTTTCAATAGGTATTTGGTAATTTAATACTGGAACTCAGGAAAGAGACCTAGGTTGTATATATGGAACTGGGAGTCATCTGCACAAACCGAACCCTTAAAGTGAACTCACTGGGGCTGATGACTTCCAGAAGAGAGCTTAGAGGAAGAGAAGGGAATTGTGTTTAGGATTAAGTCCCTCAGGAAATTTCCTGAGGAACATCCTCATTTAGGAAGTGGGACATGGATGATGATCCCACCAAGCATAGTGAAAAATAGTGGCCAAACAGATAAAAGAGGAACTAACAGAGTGAAGGCCCATGAAAATGATGGCAGGAGGGAGTACACAGAAGAGAGTATTGATGATCTGGGATAGCCCTGTGATAGCAAAACTGAAAGTCATAGTAAATATAAAGACTAGATTTGGGGGAGTGACGTACAAGGAGGTAGAATGATAGGAGGTTATTGTCAGAGGAATTTCAGAGTTCTTTATTACTGGAGTAAAATGCTTGACAATAAATGCAGGGGTGTGTCCAACTCTGTGCATGGCTGAAGTTGAAGTGAAGATAGGGATCACAGGTTCATTTAGATAGGATCCTTGTACCACATTCATTACAATATCCCAGTTAACTTTAAACTGCTTAGGGCCTCTTGAAAGACACCCAGCACCATAAAATATGACAATGTTCACCAGGAACATCAAGCCACAATACTTTGGAGTATAGCAACATGTATATTGAAATTACCTAATATAAGGACAGGAAATTAGTAGAGAGGAAAACTGTGATTGGGGTACATTATTCCCTGAGAAGGGACAATTATTTTAAGGGCTGAACTTGCAGCAGGAGGATCTGGGAGTCACAGTGGGGAGCAAAGACTATTTCTCCTACTCCTCTTGGAAGAGTATGTTATGGGTCATGAGAGAAATTTCATCTGTTAGTTAAGAGAAAGTAGTATCTTCAGATAGGAACTAGGTTCCCATAAGTTCTAAAAGCTGGAAGATGTGAAAAATGAAAAGGTCTAAGAGGAAGTAAAGTTTAACATTAGACTTTGAGGTGGTCCAGAGGGCCCAATTGCAGGGAAGAGAGAAATGGATTGTAATTTGGAAAGGTTGTAGCTGAGGGAAAGTTAGGGAATAAGAGAAGAAAGAGAAGTAACAGAAGAGATGATTGATTTTCAGTCAGTCAAGGATGACATATCACCTGTATTGGAAGAACAAGAGGTTGAAGTTTACTCACATTACAATAGGCATATGGTATTTCTTCATTGAATTTCTCACCTTAAATATCCCTATGAAAGTCAGAAGGTGACATCACTTCTCCTTCAAGCACTTCAAAGATAAAGGTTAGGCATAGTGCTAGCAACAATTCCAGTACATGAAACCTCCACAGCAACAGGTCCATTATCTGAGACTTTGGTTCTGGACTTGTCCTAGAGGCCAAGGGCCTGTCTCTGGGTCTGAGGGGTTAGATTTCAAAAGATTTAATTCTAGAGACAAGATGAGAAGTAAATGACACACTCCCATGGTCTCAGCTCAGTAGTAATAGATGCTAAACTGTAACTTTTAATCCCTGGGCCAGTGTTGCTGTCAGAACTACATTCAGCATCATAGTCAGCAATGGTGGTGAAACTGAGAATAGTTGGCTGGTTCAGTAATAACATCTCAACTTTTGTATATCATTTTACATATGTATATATATAATATTTTACAAATATTAATTAATATTAATAGGAAAGTTATATCTATCCCCATTTTAACAAAGAAGGAAACTAAGGTTGAGAAATTAGTGGTCTTGCCTGTTGTCAACCCAGGATTCTTTTGACCAGCAACAGAGTTGCCATATCTAGACTGCACTAATACAGGAATATGAAAAATCAACAATGAGGACAGGCAACTATAAGCCCAGGAAATTTAAATAGAATAGCCAATATTGTTACTTCAAGTGGTTTGGGTTGTTCACTGAGTAAGATGCAAATAAGCATTATTCCAGTTTCCCAAAGGGAAATTTCCCTCATTTTAGTGTGTTTTCATGCCACACATCTGGGGAAGATTTTTGTGAGTTTGTAGCTCTCTGTGTTCTAGCAGAACTTGATGTCATTTCATATTTTAAGGGAGCAGTATTTGGCATATTTTAGATGAGAAGTCTAGTTCAGAGACAGCTTCAGTTGCATTTTATTACAATTGTTCTAAGACTTCTCCGTAAAGGTATATTTCACAACTCAAATGAAAATTTTTATTTACATGAAATACTCATTTCAGCTAAACCATTGGAATACATGTTACACAAATGTAGGAGATTGGTTACTTAGTTGCTCTGGGAATCAGTTTCTTCATTTTTATAAAGTGAGGTGGTTGGCAAGCAAATTGGCAAAGAGGACAAAAGATGGGAATAGTCCCTATAAGAAGGGGTATAGAAAGACAAACATATTACATCTGAGCATTGTTGGAGAAGCTGTGAATTATTTTAACCAAAAAAGAAAGCAATTTCAGAATAAGTAAAGAGAGGGACTTATATATCTATACCCTTTGACCAAATATTTCCATTGCTATATATATTCCCCCAAAAGGTTAATGACAAAAACAAATATTTTTGGAAATCCTATATACATATATATGCATATATATATAATATGTATATTATATATATATATGTCTGTGTTGTGTATATATGTGTGTATAGATATATGTATGTGTGTATATGTATATGTGTATATATATATATGTACATATATCCATGCATCTGGAGTGGCTAACCAAAGATAATGCATGAATATAATCTAATATTACTTTGCCTTAAGAAATGACAGAGGTCCTAGAACCAGAGGGCAAAATAGTCATTGAAAGAATTCACCGATCACCCCCTGAAAGAGATCCCAAACTGAAAACACCAAGAAATATTATAGCCAAATTTCAGAGCTATAAACTCAAGGAGAAAATACTGCAAGCAGCCAAAAAGAAGCAATTCAAATATCGTGGAACTACGGTCAGGATCACGCAGGATCTCTCAGCTTCCACATTAAAAGACAGGAGAAATTGGAATATGATATTCTGAAGGGCAAAGGAGCTGGGACTACAACCAAGGATCAACTACCCAGCAAAACTAAGCATAATTTTCCAGGCAAGGCGATGGACATTCAATGAAATAAGGGAATTCCAGACCTTCCTGATGAAAAGGCCAGAACTCAATGGAAAATTTGATCTCCAAATACAAAACTCAAGAGAGACATAAAAAGGTAACCAGGAGGAAAAACCCCACAAACCTTATTAACCAATAAGGGCAGGTTGTTTACATCTTTATGTGTGGTTATATCATCTTATGTATGTTTTATATACATATATATATATATATATATATATATATACACACACATACATATATAAGTCATTCTTGAGAATGGTACAGCTATTATGACAATTGAAAGGGACATACATAGGTTGTGAATGACTGTATAAATTAACTGATGTAAAGATATAAAATATAAGTAAGAGATATAAAGGGAGGGCTATGAGGGAAGCAGTAAGGAGGTAGTAGAAAAGGGTAAATTACACCAAAGGAAGTGGCACAAAAACATATTATAGTAGAGGGAAAGAAGGGAGGGAGAAGAGCAGTATTTGAGCTCTACTGTCATCTGATCTAGTTCAAGAAGGGAATAACATACTCTGATAAGTTTAGAAATCTAAAGGGGGGAATCTAAGGGGGGAAAAAGGGAGGGGGGTGGTCAGAAGGGAGAGGAGAAGTAGCAAGTGGGTAACAGTAAGATAAGGGAGGGGAATAAAGAGGGAGGGTTAACTGAGGAAAGCGGTGGTCAAAAGCAACACTTTGTTGAGGAGGAGAAGGGGAAAGGGAGAAATAAAAGCATAAACAGGGGGAATTAGGATGGAGAAAAAGACACAGATAGAAATCATAACCCTGAACGTGCAGGGGATGAACATTCTCACAAAACAGAAGCAGATAGCAGAATGGATTAAAAACCATAATCCTACAATATGCTGTTTACAAGAAACACATTTGAAACAGGGGGATACACATAGGGTAAAGGTAAAAGGCTGGAGTAAAATATATTGTGCCTCAGCTAAAGTAAAAAAAGCAGGTGTAGCAATCCTAATCTCAGACAAAACAAAAGTAAAGATAGATTTAATTAAAAGAGATAAGGAAGGACATTATATTCTGCTAAAAGGCACCATAAACAATGAAGCAATATCATTGCTTAACATTTATGCACCAAGTGGTAAGGCATACAAATTCTTACAGGAGAGGTTAAGAGAGTTACAGGAAGAAATAGACAGCAAAACTATAATGTTGGGAGACCTCAACCTCCCCCTTTCTGAACTTGATAAATCTAACCTCAAAATAAATAAGAAAGAAGTTAAGGAGGTAAACAGAATTTTAGAAAAGGCAGATATGATAGACCTCTGGAGAAAACTGAATGGGGATAAAAAGGAATATACTTTCCTCTCAAAAGTGCATGGCACATACTCAAAAACTGACCATGTACTAAGGCATAAAAACCTCACAATCCAGTGCAGAAAAGCAGAAGTAGTTGAAGCATCCTTTTCAGATCATGATGCAATAAGAATCATTTTTAATAAAGTACCATGGAAAAATAAGCTAAAAACTAATTGGAAACTAAATAATTTAATTCTAAAGAATTAGTTGGCAAAAGAACAAATCAGAAAAAGAATTAATAACTTCATTCAAGAGAATGACAATAATGAAACAATATACCAAAACTTATGGGATGCAGCAAAAGCAGTTCTTAAGGGAAGTTTTATATCCCTAAATGCCTACATGAATAAAATAGGGAAAAAGGAGATCAATGATCTGGGCATACAGCTGAAAAAGCTAGAAAAAGAGCAAATTGAAAACCCCCAATTAAATACCAAATTGGAAATACTGAAAAATCAAAGGAGAGATTAATAAAATTGAAACCAAGAAAACTATTGAATTAATAAATAAAACAAAGAGCTGGTTTTATGAAAAAACCAATAAAATTGATAAACCTTTGGCCAATTTGATTAAAAAAAAGAAAGAAGAAAATCAAATTACCAGTATCAAAAATGAAAAGGGTGAGGTCACATCTAATGAAGAGGAAATCAAAACAATAATTAGGAATTATTTTGCCCAACTGTATGCCCATAAATTTGACAACCTTAGAGATATGGATGAATATCTACAAAAACATAAACTGCCCAGGCTAACAGAGAAGGAAGTGAAATTTCTTAATAACCCCATATCAGAAAAAGAAATTGAGCATGCCATCAATGAACTCCCTAGGAAAAAATCTCCAGGGCCAGATTGTTTTACATGTGAATTCTATCAAACATTTAAAGAACAACTAATTCCTATACTTTGTAGACTATTTGGGAAAATAGGTGAAGAAGGAGTCCTACCAAATTCTTTTTATGACACAAATATGGTACTAATACCCAAACCAGGGAGAGTCAAAACAGAGAAAGAAAATTATAGACCAATTTCTCTAATGAATATTGATGCATATATATATATGCATATATATATATATATGTTTAAGTATATATATAAGTGAATGTGTATGTATGTATGTATCTATGGGTATATGTATATATGTGTATGTATGTGTATATATATATATGTAAAAGAGAGAGAGCAGACACAGGGTGAGTTGAGGATGAAGGGAAGATATCTAAAAGAAATAAAATGAAATTAAGGGATGAGAGAGTAACATACTGAGAGAGGGAGATAGGGAGAGATAGAATGGGGTGGATTATCTCGCATAAAGGTGGCAAGAGGAAGCAGTTCTATGGGAGGAGGGGAGAGGGCAGGTGAGGGGGGAATGAGTGAACCTTGCTCTCATCAGATTTGGCCTGAGGGGGAATACCATACATACTCAGTTGGGTATCTGACCCCACAGGAAAGAAGAGGGAGGAAGATAAAAAAAAAAATAAAAGGCAGGGGGATGACGGAGGGGAGGGCAGATGGGGGTGGAGGTAATCAAAACAAACACTTTGGAAAGGGGACAGGGTCAAGGGAGAAAATTCAATAAAGCGGGATGGGTTGGGAAGGAGCAAAATGTAGTTAGCCTTTCACAACATGAGTATTGTGGAAGGGTTATACATAATAATACATGTGTGGCCTAGGTTGAATTGCTCAACTTCTTAGGGAGGGTGGGTGGGAAGGGAAGAGGGAAGGGAATTTGGAACTCAAAGTTTTAAAATCAGATGTTCAAAAACAAAAAAACTTTTTGTATGCAACTAAAAAATAAGATACACAGGCAATGGGGCGTAGAAATTTATCTTGCCCTACAAGAAAGGAAGGGAAAAGGGGATGAGAGGGGAGGGGGGTGATAGAGGGGAGGGCTGACTGGGGAACAGGGCAACCAGAATATACGCCATCTTGGAGTGGGGGGGAGGGCAGAAATGGGGAGAAAATTTGTAATTCAAACTGTTGTGAAAATCAATGCTGAAAACCAAATATGTTAAATAAATAAATTGCATTTAAAAAAAATTTTAAATAAAATATTAGCAAAAAGATTGCAGCAACTCATCATGAGAATAATACACTATGACCAGGTAGGATTTATTCCAGGAATGCAAGGCTTGTTCAATATTAGGAAAACTATTAGCATAATTGACCATATCAACAACAAAACTAGCAGAAACCATATGATCATCTCAATAGACGCAGAAAAAGCCTTTGACAAAGTACAACACCCATTCCTATTAAAAACACTAGAAAGCATAGGAATAAGTGGAACCTTCCTCAAAATTATAAATAGCATCTACCTAAAACCATCGACAAGCATTATTTGTAATGGGGATAAACTAGATGCATTCCCAATAAGATCAGGGGTGAAACAAGGATGTCCATTATCACCCCTATTATTCAATTTGGTACTAGAAACATTAGCTGTAGCAATAAGAGAAGAAAAAGAAATTGAAGGAATTAGAATAGGAAAAGAAGAAACTAAATTATCACTTTTTGCAGATGATATGATGATTTATCTAGAGAATCCTAGAGAATCAAGTAAAAAACTACTTGAAATAATAAACAACTTTAGCAAAGTTGCAGGATATAAAATAAACCCACATAAATCCTCAGTATTCCTATACATTACTGACAAAGCCCAACAGCAAGAGATAGAAAGAGAAATTCCATACAAAGTTACTGAAGGCACTATAAAATATTTGGGAGTCTATTTGCCAAGACAAACCCAGGGCCTATATGAACATAACTATGAAACACTTTTCACGCAAATAAAATCAGATATAAATAAATGGAAAAATATCAGTTGCTCATGGTTAGGCCGAGCTAATATAATAAAATGACAATTTTATCTAAATTGCTCTATCTATTCAGTGCCATACCAATCGAACTACCAAAAAATTATTTTACTGAGCTGGACAAAATAATAACAAAATTCATTTGGAAAAACAAGAGGTCTAGAGTATCTAGGGTATTAATGAAAAGACATGCTAGAGAAGGCGGCTTAGCCACACCAGATATTAAACTGTACTACACAGCAGTAGTCATCAAAACTGCCTGGTACTGTTTAAGAAACAGGGGTGTGGATCAGTGGAATAGGATAGGTACACAAGTAGGAGAAATCAACAAGTTTAGCAATCTACTCTTTGATAAACCCAAAGAAGCCAGTTTCTGGGCTAATAATTCACTATTTCACAAAAACTGTTGGGAAAATTGGAAAATGGTAGGGCAAAAACTGGGCATAGACCAATATCTTACACCATATACCAAAATAAAGTCAAAATGGGTTCATGATTTAGGAGTAAAAGCTGATACTATAAGTAATTTGGGAAAGCAAGGAATAGTTTACTTATCAGATTTATGGAAAAGTAAAGAATTCATGACCCAACAAGAGATAGAGAGCATTACAAAATGCAAAATGGATAATTTTGATTATGTCAAATTGAAATGTTTTGTACAAAAAAAGCCAATGCAACAAGAATTAGGAGGGAAGCAGAAAATTGGGAGAAAATCTTTGCAACTAGTATCTCTTATAAAGGCCTCATTTCTAAAATATACAGGGTACTGAGCCAAATATATAGGAATACAAGCCATTCCCCAATTGAAAAATGGTCAAAGGATATGAACAGGCAGTTTTCAGAGGAAGAAATTAAAGCTATCTATAGGCATATGAAAAAATGCTCTGGATCACTACTGATTAGAGAAATGCAAATCAAAACAACTCTTAGATACCACATCTCTCCTGTCAGATTGGCTAAAATAACAAAACAGGAAAATGATAAATGCTGGAAAGGATGTGGGGAAATTGGAACATTGTTGCATTGCTGGTGGAGTTGTGAGCTGATCCAGCCATTTTGGAGAGCAGTTTGAAACTATGCCCAAAGGGCCATAGATATGTTCATACCCTTTGACCCAGCAATACCACTTCTAGGGTTGTATCCCAAAGAAATCACACAAGCGGGAAAAGGACCCATATGTACAAGGATATTTATAGCAGCTCTTTTTGTGGTAGCCAAGAATTGGAAATCAAAGGGATGCCCATCAATTGGGGAATGGCTGAACAAGCTGTGGTATATGAAGGTGATGGAATACTATTGTGCCATAAGAAACGGGGATGATACAGACTTCGTAACAACCTGGAAAAACCTACACAACATAATGCTGAGTGAGCAGAGCAGAGCCAGGAGAACGTTGTGCACAGCCACAGATATATGGATTTTCTGAGGACCAACCCTGACATACTGCACTCTTCTCAGCAACCTAAGGTGCAAGGACAACTCCAGGGGACTCAAGATGGAGAATGCTTTCTTCATCCAGAGAAAGAACTGTGAAGTTTGAATACAGATCGAGGTGCACTACATGCTCGCCTTTTTTTGCTTCTCTTTTGTTTTTGTTTTTGGGTTGTTTTTTTTTTTTTTGGTTCTGTTTCTTCTTTCTCATGATTCATTCCATTGGTCATAATTCTTCTCCACAACTTGACTAGTGCATAAATTAATTCAATGCGAAGTTAAAAAAAAAAGAAATGACAGATTAAGAGAAGCATGGGAAGACTAGTGAAGTAAGAAAAACAAAAAAAAAACATTATATACAATTACTACAACAGTGTAAATGGAAATAAGGACCAATTAAAAATCACAACTGCATGCTAAGAATTTAACGAACACGTTTGATTAAAAAGAAGAGATATGAAAAGGTGTCTAGCCCTGCTTCTTTGCTGAGGTGAGGGAATTGTGGTTATGGAACATCTCATATAATAACAGACATTTTCTATATATTGGTTAGTTTTTCTAAATCTTTTTTCCTCTTTTTCTAAAATTCCTTATTATAAGGGGTGTATATGGAGGGGACAGAGAGGGAGAAATACACTGGAGAATATAGATGATGTTAAACATATCAAAATTTTATTTTTTAAAATGAAGTATTTGGACTAAATGGACTCCAAGGTTCCTTCTGGATCAAAGTCTATGATTCTATGATCTTAAAGGCAAATTACACATAGAACTCTGAAATGTGAAGAAGTGCAAAATCCATTGGAAAGTAAGTTAGAGTCAGAGATAGGGAACTGGCCCCTACTAGTTGTCTCCTTCTTCTCCCTCCATAAGTTGAAATGCCATCCAAGTAGTCCTTGAAATAATATAGCTGGTGCTTTTCCATTGTGCAATTTAGATAGAACAAAAGATCCTTTTTAAAAAATAATTTACTTGAAAGTCAAAAATGTCTAGCATCCTCCTCTTGGTCTTGAACATGACTTTCTAGACTTACCTCTACTGCTTTCTCATCCTGGAACTTACCTCAGCACTTGGGGACTCCTCATCTTTGAACATCCTACTGCCTCTAAGGCCTCTAAGGCTCACCATGGAATAGCCCTTCACAAGGTCTGCCTCCTTTCTCCCATTGATGAATTCCTCCTAGAACCTCTACTTTATGAAGAAGCCAGACCAACCTGCCTTTATTCTTCTCAGGGCCCCTTGCTAACTTCCTAAACTTCAAAATCATGCCCCTGTGTGGAGTACCTTTATCCGCACCTCCACATTCTACCTCTGCTTTTCAGATCCCTTTAGTATGTTATCTTCCCTCTTTCTAATGTTAGTTCCTTGAGTCCAAAGATTGTCTCTTTTTTATTGTATTCATATCCCCAATGCTTAACACGGTGACTGGTACATATCAAGTGATTAATAAATATTTGTTTTCATCCTTCTAGCTATGTCATTAAGGAAATCCTAAAGGCCTCGAATGCTAGTATTTAATATCGTTGTGTTTCTTACCATTACATCTTGTATCAGCAGAAGTTGCAACAGTAATGAGTGTGTACAGTAGCACATAATGTACACAGTAGTACATAATTAATGCTTCTTTTCTCTCTTCTAATGCCTCTCAAGATGGGTCCCCTTATATCTTAGGTAGTAATAAGCCAGTTGAGAAAACCTAGTAGAAAAGGTATGCCTGTTCTCATGTTCAGTGCTGTAGTATTTCCGAGACACTTTTCTTTTTCTATGTGTGTATATATGAGCTAAGTGGGAGAAAGCAGATAATCTCCCTAAAAGACATGTTTTACAGCTATCTGTAGAAAACTAGCAAGCCATTGCTGGCATAGCTCTGGTAATCAAAAAGCATCTTTTTTTCTGAAAGCTTTGTAGATGCTTCTTGTTCTATAGATAAGAGATTTAAAATAGGCAAAAATTGCAGCTTCCCTTTTCCTTACTACATGTGTTCCTCTAGGTATTTAGGAGACTGAAAATGCAACTCTTTCCATGCCACTATATGAGATTGGACCTTTAAAATACCAGCCAAGATAACACTATGAACTTTTTCCATCTAGACCAGAGACTATGCCCTGAGCAACTTAACCCCCTCAATTCTGAACTCCTGAATCATTGCCCTAGAGTTTTTTGTTTCTGATTATTCGTGTCAAATGACCTACTTTTATCTAGCCAGTCCCAGCTATGATTCCATACTAGCTGTCATCTTACCACTCACTGTATTTCTTCTGTGTTTCTCCTCCACCATTTTTCCAACACTGAGACCATACTCAAATCAATATACCCATTCCTACTGGAAACAGTGTGGCAATCAAATCCTCTAATGGCTTCACTGAGTATTCTCATGGCTTCCCAAACCAAAACACTTTTCTATGAACACTGCTCCCCTATTCCTGCTGTCTTATGCTATTAAAATATTAGGATATCAGCTTCTCAAGAGTAGAAATGGTATTGTTTTTATATTTGTATACATGGCATTTAGAACAGCACTTGACACAAAAAGTGCTTAAGAAATGTTGCAGTAGTAGAACATATTTAATAGATGCTTCATTCATGTGTTCATTTCCAAATTTTGTGGAGTATCTAATACAAACCTATGCTTCAGATGGTAACTCAAAAATTGCCAGTTATTATTGGTGGTAATAATGAAGAAATTCATGCAAATTAATTACTGACCTAGTGGCATGGATACAACTTAGTAAAATTGAATAGAGAAAATTTGAATAAACAGAGAAATCCCAATAGTAAATGACATTCATTGGAATGTAAGAATTCTGTCCCAAGCACAAGTAATCTCTCTTGCTCTCCAGGTGGAGAATCTTGCACCTGAGAGACTTTGCCATGGTTCATGAAGGAGCTACAATAGCCGGCATAATAATAACAATAACAATAATACACATATACATACACACAGATGTACATATCACAATAATGTGAATATAGGTTGCTACAATTGCCTTCCAGACGCTGCCTTCTGATAGTTCTTTTAACTCCCTTTCTCAGTGGTCCAAAACCCTCCTTGAACCTAGAGTTTCACAACGGATGCTTTCAAGGGCATTTTATATGATAGTTGCCTGGCTGCAAGAGTCTAGCTCCTTTTATCCAAATGGGGAGACAGATTTTTGAAGATCAATTAATCTTGGTCAGGGCTGACGGACAATGTTATGATACAAGCTTCAGTAGTACTCCCATAATCTGGCTATCTATATCCCTATCAAACCTAAGTTCCTTAGATGAGAGGGTACTCTTTGCCTACCTAGAGGAGTAAGGTTTACTCATTCCCTCTCACCTCCCTCCTCTTCCCCTCCACTGTAAAAGCTTTTTCTTGCCTCTTTTATGCGAGATAATTTACCCCATTCTACCTGTCCCTTTATCCTTGTCCCAGTACATTCTCCTCTTTCACCCCTTAATTTTATTTTTAGATATCATCCCTTCATATGTTTGTTTATATATATAAGTATATGTGTGTGTGGATATATAGAATTAGGCTATAATATTCCTGGCAGTTTTCATTTGGAGACCTGTTTCAGGAGGTGATCAGTGGGTTCTTTCAATTTCTGTTTTACCCTTTGGTTCTAGAATATCAGGGCAGTTTTCCTTGATAATTTCTGACACTGTCTAGGCTCTTTTTTTGATCATGGCTTTCAAGTAGTCCAATAATTTTTAAATTCTCTCACCCGGATCGGTTTTCCAGGTCATTTGTTTTCCATTGAGATATTTTACATTGTCATCCTTTTGGCTTTGTTTTATACTTGCTTGATTTCTCATAGAGTCATTAGCTTCCATTTGCTCAGTTCTTATCTTTAGGGAATTATTTTCTTCAGTGACCTTTTGGACCTCCTTTTCCATTTGGCCAATTCTGCTTTTGAAGACACTCTTCCCATTGGCTTTTTGGACCTCTTTTGCCATTTGGGTTAGTCTATTTTTAAGGTGTTATTTTCTTCATTAATTTTGGGTCTCCTCTACCAAGCTGTTGGCTCATTTTTCATGATTTTCTTGTATTAACTCTCATTTCTCTTCCCAATTTTTCCTCTACTTCTCTTACTAGGTTTCCCAAATCATTTTTGAGCTCTTCCATGGTCTGAGACCAATTGATATTTTTCTTGGAGGTATAAGAGTTTTGACTTTGTTGTCTTCTTCTGAGTATATGTTTTGATCTTCCTTGTCACCAAAGATTCTATAGTCTGTTTTTTTCTGTTTTTTGCTCATTTTCCCAGCTAATTAGTTGACTTTTAAGTCTTTGTTAAAGTAGGGCACTGCTTCCAGGGTGGAGGGAACATTGTCCCAAGTTTCGGGGGTTTGTGCAGCTGTTTTCAGAGATACTTCTAGAGCTGTGTAAGTTTTCAGTTCTTCCAAGGTGCTATGATCTACAGAGAGGTGTTTACTCCACTCCTGGACTGTCCTCTGATCTGTGAGTGACCACAAGCACTCTTTTCTGTCATGGAACTGTGAGGAGGGTTCCCTCTTCACTGTTGCCACAAGCTGTGCTATGCCAGTTCTTCTCCTCACCCCAGGACTGCCAGTCAGGACTATGATCCACATCCAAGTGTGGGCAAAGCAACAATCCTGCCTCAGTACCAGCAGAGAAACCCTGCAACTGCCTTTTGACTAGTTGTTCAAACCTGTTGCCATCTGTAGTCTGAAAGTACCAGAAGCAGCCCCTGCCACTGCTGCTGTCACTGTCACTGCTCCTGGTTTGCTGGGGCCAGTGCCAAGCTGGGGCCGGAGCTAGACTGTGCTCCTATTTTACCCAGGTCTGACAGCTCTTTCCTGCTGACTGTAAGTTGTCTTTGGCATTTGTGGGTTGAGTTGGCAGTGATTCAGTCCCCTGAGGTCTGCTCCAGGTTTGCTGGGGCCCAGTCTGTGCTAGCATGGTCTGGTCATGTGCTGGTCAACTGTGCTCTTCTCTCAGCCTGATGCAACAGACCTTTCCTGTCTACCTTCCAGGTTGTCTTGGACTGGAGATTTGTTTCACTCTGTCTTTTTGTGGGTTCTGCTGCTCTAGAACTTGTTTAGACTCAATTTTATAGGTATTTGGAGGTGTTTGGGAGAGAGTTCTGGTGAGTCACTGCTTTTACTCTGCCATCTTGGCTCCAACCCCCTTAAATGTCTGTTTCCCAAGCTAATGGAATTCTATACCAGGGGTTGATCTTGTGTCCCCTTCGACCACATTCTCACCAGCAATTGTTCTAGTAACTTGTTAAATTGCTAGTTAAACTTTCTTTGCACCTTCCCACATTCCTTGATGATAAAAACCCAGCCTCCAGTCCCCTGATAAGCAAGTCATCCATGGGAAATAGCAAAGGAGTAAGACCAAGATTCTCTTTCCAAGGATAATAGATTCCACTTCTTACTCTCACTCCATTCACTCATGCATAGCCTTACTTACTCCTTTACTCCACTCTTGTTTTTCTGAACTTCTTTCTTCACCATGGTCCATCAGGCTTCTCATCCTGGAATATAACTCCACTACCATGAAGCTTTCTCACTCTTAAAGCTATCTCTACCCTTCCATCCCTTTCCTCTTCATCATCAGTTCTTCCTGGAATCTCCATTTTAAGGAAATTCTGAGATCAGCCATGTGGCCTCCTTCATGTCTTTTCTGACTAATTCCTTACTCTCTGATTCTACGGCCTGCTTTCTTCCTCATGTCCCTGTATGGTGCCTTCTTTCTGCCAGACACATACTTTTCAACTTCTTTTTATGTGTAATCTAACCTCTTGCAATGTAAGATCCTTGAGGTCAGGATCTCTCATTTTGCCTATAGTTAAATTGCCAGAACTTGGCACAGTCCCTGGTACACAGTGGGCAACTAATAAATGCCTATTAACTTAACCAGACTCCACTCTCGTTTCTCTTTCTTTACAGCCCTGCCTGACCTCAGTGAGATTTGACATTCTTTCTAGTGAGTCATTTGGGTCAGAGATCAGACTTCCTTCAGACCTATTGGTGACCAAACCTTTAAGTAGGAGTATGCTGGTAAATGTTTAACAATTGGCTCTCTGGAAAAAAAAAGTATGCATAGCACACTTTTTATGTTTAATCTATATTATTAACTTTTTCTAAATTGCTTTCTTAATTATAAACAATCAATAAAACAATAAATCAAGTCTTAATGTTTGGTATTTGCTGATTTCCCAGGTATAAATGTTTACACTGAAAATTAAACTGGCTCTTACAAGTGAATACAAACTCGAGCACCTCTGGATGCAGTTCATCTTGTCCCTATAGTCAAAGCTGTCTGGTCAGAAGGATACACTGGTTAATATGGCAGTGAAACATGCATCAAGTCTGAGGGGCTGTGACTTCTCCTGGAATATTTTTTACTGCCTTATTTGACTAGAAAGCTATGTATACAGGTAAAGCCATGTACAAGTCTAAAGTCTTCTCAACTAATCAAGTCTTGGGGCTGGCTTCCCAGATTTTTAGGGAAAAACTAGTCCAGAATACATGGCTGGCATCTTAGTAGACATTATTCCAACCACCATCTGTCATCCTTTGTTCTTACTATGTGGTCCACCTGAAATTTTCTTCTGTCAAAATTTCTTTGGTGAAATATTTTACTTCTTTTCTTCGAAATTACCCGTTGGTTATATCATACATCCTTTTCACATATGCCATGTACCTTTTTGTCACCTTTTGTGGTATTCGACAATTTTTCTGAGAAAGATTTGGGCTTTGTAGAGTATAACAAATTCAACAGGACTCAGAAGTATAATATAGCTGCCAAGAAAACCTAGTAAGATCTTGGACTGCATTTTTTGAAGTGGCATAGCTCCGTGGAGGAAGGAAGGGTAGCACTATACCCTGCCCTTTGTAGATCTCTTCTGGAGTATTGTGATTAATTCTAGGAAAACAAAATTTTGGGAAAGATATTGATAAACTGGAGGGTGTCCAATGCCGACAACCAGGATGGCGAAGTATGCAAATATTGATATCGGTTGAATAAAATGGGATTATTTAGCCTGGAGAAGAGAAGATTTAGGATGGCATGATACCTACATTCAAATACTGGAAGAACTATCTTGTGTTAGAGAGACAAGGTGTACTGTTTTATTCCAGATGGTACAAGCATATTAGGCAAATTTAGGCTTCATGTCAAGAAAAGCATCCTGAAAATTATCACTTTAAAAAAGTTTAATGGAGGGCTTGCCAGAGATGGAGAAGCTATTCTTGCTTCAAAATGGAAGTGGACTAGATGATTTCTGAGGTACCTTCCAACTCAGGACATTTCAGCACATTCTATGATTCTATGGTGTAAAGACATGCAAACTTGACTGACCACTTCCAGGAGCCAAGATGGAAGAGTAAGCAGTGAAACAGAAGGATATCAAGGCTATATAAGAAGGAGATCAGAACTAAACCAAAAATTTGACCTTTAATATCAAGACCCAAGAGAAGTATAAACAAGTAGAAGGTGGGGGGTAGAACATAAAGGATTCACTTCACAAGAAGATGATACTTGTAACTCTTAAAAATGTATCACAAACAGTACAGACAGAAGGAATATACATAGACAGACAATATGAATATAAGGAGAATTTGAGGGAATGACTTAAGAAATTTTAAAGGATGAGAAAGAGGAGTACAAAGGGTGCAGAAGGAAGGGAGAGGTAGAATGGGGCAAATTATCTCACACAAAGAGGTGAGAAAGTGTAATGTTAATGTAATTAAAGATCTTCCCTGCCCATTAATAGCCCATTAAGGGAAGCTTGCTTAGGGGAGGCTTGTTTTGTAGGAAGGCCCACATCTTTTGCTAATTTCTAGTTAGGCATTGGGTCACAAGGGTTGTGATACCCTCTGGCTGTAAAAAGGGTATATATACTCTGATGTTAGCATTTTGCTTTGGGGCTCACTCATTGAAGAGTGTTTGTGTGATGTGGCCAGATGAGACTCTGGGTAGCCATTAAGGAGCGCCCCCAGCTTGGAAAAGCCAGATGTCAGTGCTTCTCTCTCTGGTAACTATGCATGTATTGCCTTGGTAAGACAGTTAGAAGCCCTGTCTGTTGGTCTTTATTTCTTTGATTGTAAATTCTGCTTGTAATTTCTGTTTGTATTTTCTCTGACGTTCAGAGTGCTGACTTTTCTCCTGAACTAAGTGAATTATATATAAATATATATGCATATATATATAATATGTTTAATTAAAGTAAGATTGTTGGCCCCTTTAAAGTTACTTTCCTTTAGAAAAGTAGATCAAAGAACCTGTGCTAGCAGCCCTCCTGTGTGCTAGTATTTTCGTATACCTCCACAGTAGCTGCAAGTAGCATTGTTGTTACAGAAAGATCTTTTACAGTTGAGGGGAAGATGGGAGGATGGGTAATGCACATTATTGAACCTTACTCTCATCAGTATTGCCTCAAAGAGTGAGTAATACACAATAAGTTGAATATAAACAATCTATCTTACGTGACAGGGAAACAGAAGGGGAGAAGATTAAGGAAAAGCGTTGGGGCCAGAGACTGACATAAGAGAGGGCAGATCGGGGAAGTGGTAGATGGAAGTAAAACATTGGTGAGGTGGGAAAGGGTGAAAGGAGGGAGAGGACAAACAAGAGAAAGAATAGGATGGTGGGAAATGTATAGGTGGTAATCATAAATGTGAATGTGAATAGGAAGAACTCTCCCATAAAACCAACACAGACACCAGAATAGATCAAAAACCAGAATCCTACTATGTGTTGCTTATAAGAAACATACTTGAAGCAGAGAGACACACACAGAATAAACATAAGGGGCTCGAGCAGGATCTATTACACTTCTATTGGCGTAAAAAAGCAGGGGTATAAATCTTGATCTTAGACAAAGTAAACCAAAAATTTACCTAATTAAAAGAGATAAGGAAAGAAATTACATCTTGCTAAAAGATGCACTACAGAGACTGAAGCAATCAAGTTTGGAGACCAAGTAATAGCCTACCTGTCAGACCTATGGAGACAGGAAGAATTTATGACCAAACAAGATATAGAGCACATTACAAAATGTAGAATAAATAATCTTGATCGTATTAAATTGAAAAGCTTCTGCACAGATAAAACCAATGCAACCAAGATTAAAAGGAAAGCAGAAAGATTGGAAGGAACTTTTACAGCAAGTGTCTCTGATAAAGGCTGCATTTCTCAAATATGTAGAGAACTGAGTCAAAGTTATAGTAATACAAGCTATTCCCCAACTGATAAATGGTCAAAGGATATGAACGGGCAGTTTTCAGATGATGAAATCAAAGATATCCATTGTCATATGAAGAAGTATTCTAAATCACTTTGATTGGAGAAACGCAAAGTAAAATAATTCAGAAATACCACACCAATCAGATTGGGTAATAAGATAACAAAGGAAAATTGTAAATCTTGGAGAGCATACAGGAAAATTGGGACACTAATGCTCTGTTGGTGGAGGTGCGAACTGATCTGACCATTCTGGAGAGCAATTTGGAATTATCCCCAAAGAGCAACCAAACTGTACATACCCTTTGATTCAGCAGTTATACTACTAGGTTGGTATCCTAAAGAGATCATTAAATGGGAAAAGGACTTACATGTGCAATAATATCTGTGGCAGCCCATGGGGGCAAAATATTGGAAATTGAGGAGATGCCCATCAATTGGGGAATGGATGAACAAGCTGTGGTATATGAATGTAATGGAATGCTATTGTTCAATTAGAAATGATAAACAAGCAGATTTTGGAAAATCCCAGAAACACTCTTGCAAACTGATGCAAAGTTAAATGAGCAGAACCAGGAAACCATTGTACACAGTATCAACAAGATTGTGTGATCAACTATGAATGACTCAGTTCTTCTCAATAACAATGATATAAGACAAGTACAGGATTCACAAAGGATAATGCTATCCATATCCTGATAAAGAACTGATAGCCTCAGAATACAGATAGAAGCATATTTTATTATTTACTTTATTCTTTTTCATGGTTTTATTTCCTTTTGATCTATTTCTTTTTCCACAACTGTGACAAATATGAAAATGTTTTACATGATAGGATATGAATAAGCTATATTACACTGTCTGCCAGTTTTAGAAGGAGGGGAGGAGACAGAAGAAGGGAGCCAATTTTGGAACTCAAAATTTTGCAAAAACATTTTTCTTGATATGTAATTGGAGAAAAAAATACTATTTAAATTTTTTAAAAAGATATACAAACCCAATTCTGTTTTATATATTACTTTAAATAAACTCAAATTTGTATTTAAGGAAACAACTCGTTATATACTTTCAGAATAACAACTAGAGTTTAATGTCAGTGTAAATAAATTGGTTACATGCTCCTTACCTGATTAACATTAATTAAAGACACACATTTACCTATTTTATAATTTTGGTCAAATGTCAATACATTACCAAAAAGTATAGCTATCTATCCTATTTGCTCCATCCTAACTTTTAGACGGTAACCATAGCAGACAACCATTTACATTTTCCAAAATTAAACCTAAAGCTAGATGTCAAACCTAACGTAATTCAGATTATTAACATTGGCAAATAACTGTACATAACACCATCAAGTGAAAAGAATTTTCCCATCAATTCCCTGTCTCAATAATTTGGGGGTGATGGAAGATGGTGGCGTAGAGAACGTGATTCAAACTTCAAATTATTTTGAATTCAGCACTAGGTGGTACAATGGATAAAGCACTGGGTCAAGAGTCAGAAAGACCTGTGTTCAAATGTAACCTCAGATACTTACCAGCTGTGTGACTCTGGGCAAATCATTTAACATCTCTTTTCCACAACTTCCTCAAATGTATAATGGAGATAATAACAATATTTATCTCACAGGGTTGTTGTTGAGGATAACATGAGAGAATACTTTAAAATGCTTAGCACAGTTCCTGGCACATAGTATACACTATATAAATGCTTTTCCCTTTATTCACCTTTCTCTACTTTTGACTCTTGTCTCTCCAATATTATCCTTCTTCTCAAGCCCTAGTCTCTATTGCCCCTCTTAATTTACCCTTTAGTTGTATATGTGTGCTATTTATATATGGATATTCCAAAATATGGCTGCCTATTTTATTTTTTATTTAGTATTTAATTTTTCCCCAATTACATGTAAAAACAATTTTAACATTGATTTTTAAGACTTTGCATTTAAATTCCCTTCCTTCCTCCCTCCTCGCCCCCCCCCCCACTGAGAAGGCAAGCAATTTAATATAGGCTGTACATGTGTAGCCATGCAAAACATTGCCATAATAGTCATATTGTTAAAGAAAACATACCAAAGGAAAAAATCCTCAAGAAAAATAAAGTTTAAAAAAGTACGCTTCAACCTATATTCAGACACTATCAGTTCTTTGGGGATGGATAGCATTTTTCATCGTAAGTTCTTCAGAATTGTCTTGGATCATTGTATTGCTGAGCATAGATCACTTTACAATACTGCTATTACTTTGAACACAGTACATTTCCCTTGGGATCGGCTCATGTAAGTCTCTCCAGGTTTTTCTGAGACTATCCTGCTCATAATTTCTTATACTGCAATAGTATTCCATGATAATAACAAGCCACAATTTGTTCAGCCATTCCCCAATTGATGGGCACCACCACAATTTCTAATTCTTTGCCACCAGAAAAAAAGCTGCCATAAATATTTTTGTACATATAGATGCTTTTCCATTTTCTTATCTATCTAAGGATACACTTGTAGCAGTGCTATTGCCAGGTCAAAGGGTATGCATGGTTTCATAGCCCTTTGGGCATAGTTCTAAATTGCTCTACAGAATGGTGGAATCAGTCATAATTCCACCGAAAGTACATTAATGTCTCATTTTTCCAATATCCCCTCCAACATTTATCATTTACTTTTTCATTTCCCAAATGCATTCCTTTCTTACCCCCTTACTTTTATGTTCTTTAGATATCATCCCTTCATATTTGACTCATACCTGTGCCCTCTCTCTGTACTTCTAACTTGCCTAATGATGAGAAAGTTCTTATGAGTAATAAACAACATATCCCCATGTAGGAATGTCAGCAGTTTGACCTTATTAAGTGCTTTATGATTTCTCTTTCTTGTTTATGATTTCTCTTGACTCTTGTATTTGAAAGTCAAATTTTCAATTCACCTCTGGTTTTTTCATCAAGAATGCTTGAAAGACCTCTTTTTCATTTAATGTCTCTTTTGCCCTGAGGGATTATACTCAATTTTGCTGGGTAGGTAATTCTTGGTTGGAATTCTAGGTCCTTTGCCCTCTGGAATATCATAATGCAAGCCTTCCAATCCTTTAATGTAGAATCTGCTAAATCTTGTGTTATCCTGACTGTGGCTCTACAATACCTGAATTATTTCCTTCTGGTTACTTGCATTATTTTCTCCTTGACATGAGAGCTCTGGAATTTGGCTTTGATATTCATGGAAGTTTTCACTTTGGAATCTCTTTCAGGAGGTGGTTAGAGCATTCTTTCAAATTCTATTTTACGCTCTGGTTCTAGAATATCTATATAGTTTTCATTGGTAATTTCTTTAAAGATGATAGACTCTTTTTTCATGGTCATGACTTTCATGCAGTCCAATAACTTTCAAATTATCTCTCATAGATCTATTTTCCAATTCAGTAATTTTTCCAATAGGGTATTTCACAATGTTTTGTTGTTTTGGTTTGGGTTTTTTTTTTGTTTTGTTTTGGTTTGGTTTCTTTATTTCTCACAAAGTCATCAGCTTCCATTTCCTCGATTGTAATTTTTAAGGTAATATTTTCTTCAGTTGTCTTTTGGACCTCCTTTTCCATTTGGCTAATTCTGCCTTTCAAGGCATTCTTCTCCCCATTGGCTTTTTGGAGCTCTTTTGCCATTTGAGTTAGTCTATTTTTTAAGGTGTTGTTTTCTTCACTATATTTTTCAGTATTTTTTTGGGTCTCCTTTAGCAAGTCATTGATTTGTTTTTCATGGTTTTCTCACATCCTTCTCATTTCTCTTCCCAATTTTTCCTCTACTTCTTTAACTTGCTTTTCCAAATCCTTTTTGAGCTCTTCCATGGCCTGAGACCAGTTCATGTTTTTCTTGGAGGCTTTTGTTGTAGGTTCTTCGACTTCATTGACTTCTTCTGGCTGTATGTTTTGGTGTTCTTTGTCACCAAAGAAAGATTCCAAAGTCTGAGACTGAATCTGGGTGCGTTTTCACTGCCTGGGCATGTTCCCAGCCAACTTACTTGACCCTTGAGTTTTTCAGCAGTGTATGACTGCTTGCAGAGTAAAGAGTACTTTGTTCCAAGCTTGAGGGGATGCACTGTTGTTTTCAGAGCTATTACAGCCAGCTCTGTCACGCCAGCACTCCTCCTTCCCCAAGAACCCCCAACCCGGACTGGACTCAGATTCAGCAGGCTCTGCACTCCTGCTCTGATCTGCCACTTGATTCCTCTCACCAGGTGGGTCTGGGGCCAGAAGCTACTGCAGCTTTAGGTCTGTAGCTGTACCTCCTCCACTGCCCCTGGAGCAGTGGCTGTGTTTGTGGGTTGAGAAGTCTAGTAATTGCCACAGCTCACTGATTCAGGGTGCTAGGGCATGCTCTGCCTGGCTCCTGGTCTGGTTGGTCCTGCCGCCGCCCACACTAGGTTCTGCTTTGCTCCACCCCACTCCCAGCTCCATGCATGATAGACCTTACCCAGAGACCATCCAGGCTGTCCTGGGCTAGAGCCCTGCTTCCCTCCACTATTTTGTGGGTTCTGCAGTTCTAGAATTGGTTCAGAGCCATTTTTTATAGGATTTTGGAGGGAGTTGGCAGGCAGCTCACACTAGTCCCTGCTTTCCAGCTGCTATCTTGGCTCCATCCCCTGCTAGCTCGATTGTAATTTTTTTTCACAATGTGTAGTATTTATTACATAGGCTTTCTTGAAATGGAAATTTATTGCTGTATATATTGAATCCTCCCTCACATTCTGCTGTATACATGACAATGCTTTTTTTTTTCTTTTTTGGGATCTTTTTCTCTTTTTTTATTTATTTAATATATTTAGTTTTCAACATTGATTTTCACAAGAGTTTGAATTACAAATTTTCTCCCCATTTCTACCCACCCCCCACTCCCAGATGGCATATATTCTGGTTGCCCTGATCCCCAGTCAGCCCTCCCTTCTGTCACCCCACTCCCCTCCCATCCCCTTTTCCCTTCCTCTCTTGTAGGGCAAGATAAATTTCTATGCCCCATTGCCTGTGTATCTTATTTTCTAGTTGCATGCAAAAACTTTTTGTTTTGTTTTTGAACATCTGTTTTTAAAACTTTGAGTTCCAAATTGTCTCCCTCTTCCCTTCCCACCCACCCTCCCTAAGAAGTCAAGCAATTCAACATAGGCCACATGTATATCATTATGTATAACCCTTCCACAATACTCATGTTGTGAAAGACTCACTATATTTTGCTCCTTCCTAACCTATCCCCCTTTATTGAATTTTCTCCCTTGACCCTGTCCCCTTTCAAAAGTGTTTGTTTTTGATTACCTCTACCCCATCTGTCCTTTCTTCTATCATTCCCCCCTTTTTATCTTCTTCCTTCTTCTTTCCTGTGGGGTAAGATACCCAATTGAGTATATATGGTATTCCCTCCTCAGGTCAGATCTGATGAGAGCAAGATTCATTCATTCCCCCCCTCACCTGCCTTCTCTTCTCTTCCTACAGAACTGCTTTTTCTTGCCACTTTTATGTGAGATAATTTACCCCATTCTATCTCTCCCTATCTCCCTCTCTCAATATATTCCTCTCTCATCCCTTAATTTGATTTTATTTCTTTTAGATATCTTCCCTTCATCTTCAACTCACCCTGTGCCCGCTCTCTCTCTCTCTCTCTCTCTCTCTCTCTATATATATATATATATATATATATATATATATATATATATATACATACACATATTAAAGAATCATTTTCTTCAGTGACTTTCTGTATTTCCTTTTCCATTTAGCCAATTCTACTTTTTAAGTAGTTTTTCTTCAGTGAATTTATGTGCCTCTTTTTGCATTTTAACAATTCTGATTTTCTTTTTTTTAATTCTTTTTGTCTTATCTATCTATCTATATTTATTTTTAGTTTTATACATTCACTGTAATTCGACATTGAGTTGTAAATTTCCACCCATTCCCACCCTGGTCCCCCAAGACACCATGCAATCTGATATAGGCTATATGTATACATTCTTATTAAACATATTTTCACTTTAGTCATGTTATAAAAAGGATAAGAACAAAGAGAAACCACAAGAAAGAAGAAACGAGAGAGAGAGAGAGAGAGAGAGAGAGCTCAAATAGTAGACAATAGTAGACTTTAATCTGCATTCAGGCTCCTTAGTTCTTTTTCTGGATCAGGATAGCATTTTCCATCATGAGTCTTTTGGAGTTGTCTTAGATCCTTGCATTGCTGAGGAGAGGTAAGTCTATCAAAGTTAGTCATTTCACAGTGTTGCTGTTACTGTGTACAATGTTCTCCTGGTTCTGCTTACTTCACTCAGCATCAGTTCATGTAAATCATTACAGGTTTTTCTGAGGTCTTCCTGGTCATCATTTCTTATGGAACAATAGTATTCCATCACATTCGTATGCCACAACTTGTTCAACCATTTCCCAGTTGATGAGCATCCCCTCAACTTCCAATTCTTGGCCACCACAAAAGGAGCTGATATAAATACTTTTGTGCATGTGGGTTCTTTTCTATAATTTCTTGTTTGACCCACTCATTCTTTAGGATTGGATTATTTAGTTTCCAATTATTTTTTTCTTTCCATGGCCTTTTATTACATGTAATTTTTATTGCATCATGGTCTTCTGCCCTTCTGCATTGGACTGTGAGGGTTCTATGCCCAAATACATGGTCAGTTTTTGTATAGGTGTCATATAACTCTGAGAAAAAGATATACTCCTTTCTATCCCCATTTAATCTTCTCCAGTGACCTACCCCATCTAAGTTTTGTAAAATTCTGTTCACCTCCTTAACTTCTTTCTTGTTTACTTTGTGGTTAAATTTATCTGTTTCTGAGAAGGGGAGGTTGATATTCCCCACTGCTATAGTTTTGCTCTCTATTTCTTCCCATAACTCCCTTAACTTGTCCTCTAAGTATCTGCATGCTATACCATTTGGTACACATATGTTTATTGATACTACTTCATTGTCTATGTTACCATTTAACAGGATGCAGTTTCCTTCTTTATTCCTTCTAATTAGATCTATTTTTCTCTTACTTTGTCTGAGATCAGGATTCCTACCCTTGCTTTTTTTTTGTTACTTCAGCTGAAGCATAATATATTCTACTCCAGCCTTTTACCTTTACTCTGTGTGTATCTCTCTGTTTCAAATGTGTTACTTGTAAACAACATATTTTGGGATTTTGGTTTTTAATCCACAATGCTACCTGCTTCCATTTCATAGGAGAGATCATCCCATTCACATTCACAGTTATGATTACTGTGTCTTTCTTTCCATTTTATTTTAATCCATTTATGTTTTTCTCTCTCCTTTTTCCCTGTTCCTCCTCACCTGTGTTTTGTTTCTGACTCTGCCTCCCACCATCTGCCCTTTCTTCCATCAGTGCCACACCCCTTTTCCCTTTCCACTCCTAATTCGTATAGGGTAAGATGTATTTCTATATCCTATTGACTGTATATGATATTCCATCATTGAGCCAAATCTGATGAGAGTAAGGTTCAAACAATACTCACCCCTCTGTTCTTTCCCTCTACTGTAACAGGTCTTTCTGCCATTTTATATGATACAATTTACTATTTCTGCCTCCTCCTTTCCTCTTCTCTCAGTACAATATTCCCCCATAATTATTTTTTAACATTACATCAGAATCAACTTATATCCACATCCTCTGTCTATGTATGCCCCCTTCTAAATGTCATAATAAAGATATGGCTCTCAAGAGTTGCAAGTATCATCTCCCCATGTAGGGATGTAAACAGCTTAACCTTATTAAATCAGATATTTTTCTTTTTCTTTTCCTGTTTATCATTTTATGCTTCTTTTAAGTCTTGTATTTGAAGATCAAATTTTCTGTTTAGCTCTATGTTTTTCAACAGGAAGGCTTGAAAGTCCCCGATTTGGTTGAATGTCCATCTCCTCCCCTGAAAGACTATGCTTAGTTTTGCTAGGTAGTTGATCCTTGGTTGTAATCCATGCTCCTTTGCCTTATGGAATATCATATTCCAAGCCCTCTGATTTTTTAATGTAGAAACTGCAAGGTCCTAAGTAATTGTGACTGTGGTCCCATGATATTTGAATTGTATCTTTCTGACTACTTGTAGTATTTTCCCTTGACCTGATAATTCTGGTATTTGGCTATAATATTCCTTGGCATTTTGATTTTGGTCTCTCTTTGAGGAGGTGATTGGTGGATTCTTTCAATGACTATTTAACCTTCTTGTTCTAGGAACTCAGAGCAGTTATCCTTGATAATTTCTTTTAAAATGCTGTCCAGGATATTTTTTGGTCATGGCTTTTAGTTTTATTTTTACATATTTTATTTATTATTATTATATTTATATTACATATGAAATATATATTATTTATTTATTTTTCAATAATTCCTAAATTGTCTCTCCTGGATCTATTTTCCAGGTCAGTTGCTTTTCCAATGAGATATTTTACATTTTCTTCTATTTTTCATTCTTTTAATTTTGTTTCACTGATTCTTGATGTCCACTTGCCCAATTCTTATTTTTAACAAATTGTTTTCTTCAGTTAGCTTTTGTACCTCCTTTTTAATTTGGCCAATTCTACTTTTTAAGGAGATGTTTTCTTCAGTGGACATTTTCCACTTGGTCAACTGTACTTTTTAAACAATTATTTTCTATAATCAATTTTTGACCTTCCTTTTCCAAGCTGTTGCCTCTCTCTTGCATACCTTTCATTTCTTTTCCCAATGTTTCTTCTACTTCTCTTATTTGACTTTTTAAATGCTTCTTGACCTCTTCCAAGAAGGCTTTTTGGACTTGAGACCAATTCATATTCCTCTTTGAGGTTTCAGATGTAGATATATCAACAATGTTGTCCTCGTCTGAATTTGTGTTTTGATCTTCCTGTCCCCATAGAAACAATCTATGGTCAGTGTCCATTTCTGCTTTTTGTTCATAGCATGATGTTTGCCTAACTCCTGGCTTTTAAAGTTGCTGGAGCATAGGGGACACTATCCCAAGCTTCTTGTGCCCGGAGGCAAGGGGCCTGCTCACTGGCTTTGTGTCCTGGGGCTTCAGGTGCTGGTGGTTGGAGGCTGTAGATGTCTGGCAGCTTATCTGGTGTTGAGCTAGGGTGCTGGTGGTGGTGTCTGGTGTGTGCTGAGGCCACGTGGAGTTTTTCTGCATTGCCCCAGGACTACACTGAAGCTCATGGGATGGAGGCAGGTTCTGCCTGTTGGAGGACACCTATTCAGCTGGGGCTATAATGAAACACATGGGCTTTCAACTATTTGAGGATGCCTGCCTGCCCACACCTGTGCTAAATCACACAGTGGCAGACTGCTGGCAGATTCCTCCCCTACAGGGCTGTGCTGCAGCATGGGGAGTTTCAACTGCTAGAGGACACCTGAGAGTTGGCACATGTGGTGGTACTCTTGTCTGGAATCTGCTGGTTCCCCTGGCCGTGCCAAAGCACTCGGGTGTCCTGATGTTGGTGCCTGCCTACTCATCCACCCTGGGGCTCAGGATCTCCCACTGGTTTGCTGAGGTGGGGCTTGCTGCTAGCTTGCCAGCCACCTCTAGTCTTTGATTTTGCTCCCTTTCCACCAGAACAAGAGGGACCTTTCCTCACTTATCTCCCAAGCCTCCCAGGCTAATAGAATGCTTCTCCCCATTTTTCTGCTAGCTCCACTCTTCCAGGATTTTTCCTGGGGTGATATTTTCTGAGTTTTTAGAAGTCAGTAAAGGAGAGGGAGAGTAACTTACTGCTTACTCCTCCATCTTGGCTCCTGGAAGGAAGTCAACTAATTCTGCTTTTTAATGCATTCTTCTCCTCATTTCATTTTTGTACCTCATTTGCCATTTGGCCTCTTCTGTTTTTAAGGTGTTATTTTCTTCAGGTTTTTTGTCTCCTTTACCAAGCAATTAATCCTTTTTTCATGATTCTCTTGTGTCATTCTCATTTATTTCCTCAATTTTTCCTCTACCTTTCTTATTTGATTTCCAAAATGCTTTTTCAGCTTTTCCGTGGCCTGAGGCCAATTCATTTTTTTGGAGGCTTTGCATATAGGAGCTTTGACTTTGTTATCTTCTTTTGAGTGTATCTTTTGATCTTCCTTGTCACCATAGTAATTTTCTATAGTACAGTTTTTTTCTGTTGTTTGCTTATTTTCCCAGCCTATTTCTTGACTTTTAACTGTTTGTTAAAATAGGGCTCTTCTTCCAGGGTAGAGGGTGCATTGTTCCAAGCTTCAGGGATTTTGTGCAGCTGTTTTCAGAGATATTTCTAGGGACCTGTTCTTCCAAGATGGTATGACCTAAGGAGAGGTATTTAATACTCTCCTGGCCTGTGCTCTGGTCTGTGAGTGAACACAAGCATTCTTTTCTTTCTTAGAACTGTGATGAGGATCCCTGCTCCACTGTGGCTGCAAGCTCTGGTGTGCTAATGCTCCTCCTTTCCCTGAGACTTCTGACTAGGACTGTGAACCAAAGCAACAAAGAGTGGGCAAAGCAGCAGAGTCTTGCCCCCAGTGCCAGCAAAGAGACCTCTGTAATCTCCTTCTGATCAGTTTTTTGACCCCCTGACACTCTGTGGACTGAGAGCTCTGGAAGCAGCCACTGCTGCTGCAGATTCAGTGGGTCCCAAGGCCTGCTCTTGATTTGTTGGATCCAGATCTACACTGATGCAGCCTGAGCTGGACCATGCTCCACTCTTACCCAAGTGCAGCAGACTTTTTCTGTCAACTTTATAAGTTGGCTTGATTGAAAAATTATTTCACCCTGTCCTTTTGTGGGTTCTACTGCTCTAGAAATTGTTTTATGGCATTATTTAAAGATGCTCAGGCACGTCAGTGCCTTTTCTCTGCCATCCTGGCTCTACCTGGGTGTCTATTTTATAAAGTAAACAAAAATGGAGGAAATTATTTCTTTCCTTGCCTTAAGTATTTTACATAAAGAAATAGGAATTGGAACCTTATCTATGGTTTCACTGGTATAGGAAGTCCTAGGTGAGGAAAGTCCCTTCAATATAGGTTGCCACCTTCTCTGAAACTTATAGTCTTGGAGCATTGACAAGAACACTGAAAAGTTAACCATTTTGCCCAGGGTCACACAGCCATTTGTAATATCAATTAAGTTGGGACCTTCTTACTGTTTTTGTTTGAGTCTTGAGTGCTAAGCCCCAGGCCCAAATCCCTATCTAGTAGGTGCTAAGCCTATGTGGGGTGAATGGGTAACTAAGGTGGGGCCAATTAAGAGAGGTCTGATAATATCTTTGCTCCTAAACAGGCCCAAAACCCCTAGCTATTAGGTGCTAAGTTCATGTGGACGTAAAGACCTCAAGGTCCTAGGGAGAGGTGCTAACTCCAGAACCAATAGTAAGAGCTTAAGTTCTGGTCACTCAGATGACATTTGATGATGGCTAAAGAGTGCATAAAAAGGGAAGACGGAGCTATTTGCTGAGGGCTCTTCCCTCTTGGTGGCACGCTGATGTGGAGACTCTGGGCAGCTGTAGAGGCCTCCAGCTTGTAAACCCGGATGTTTGGAATTGGTTAAACTCTGGTCACTCTGCATTGAGATTTGAATCAGACAAGGTCTGTCTGTTGATGTTTGTAATTTGTTTGTATTTGCTTTGAAGCTAAGGGTGCTGGCTTTTCCCCCTGAACTGAGTGAATGATATTTGTATACTGGATTAAAGTAAGATCGTTAACCCCTTAACTTTGTTTTCCTGAGTAAATCAGATCAAAAGAACCTGGGCTTGCAGCATTCTGTGAGCTGGTTGTTGTTGGTTTTACACCCCCACAGCAGCTGCTAGCCTGATTGTTACAACACCATTATGTGTCAGAAGTGGTACTTGAACCCAACTCTTCTTAATTCAATGAGCAGTTCTCTATGATTCCCTTATGTTAGAATGATTTGTCAAAATTGTTTTTTTTTAACTTTTATTCGCTTAGTATGTGTTAAACTCTCTTTGTAATTGCAATGTTTATCACAGTGACTGACATATAATCAGTACTTTAATCAATTCTTCTTGAGTGACTTACTCAACTGCCCAAATATGAAAAACACACTAAATAAACAGGTAAACATCACTGGTCACAAAAGACCTCTACCTAGAAGAGTCATTAATGGTATGGCAGGTTGAGAGTGCCATAGAATATATTCTCCTTAATTGAGTTTGTAATAACATGATTAGATAATAATAATAACAATAATATTTATGTTTGTATCACGCTTTTGTTTTGCAAATCATTTTATATACATTATTTCATTTGATCCTCACAGTACTTTTTGAGATAAGTTCTATAATTCTTTTCATTTTACAGAGGAGAAAACTGAGATGAAGTGAGGATAAGTTAATTATCCAAAGCATGGTACAGGGAAAAGAATGCTGCCTCTGAAACCTTCTTTACACTTACAAGACCTTGGACAAATTACTTAATCTCTAGGTCTCAGTTTCTTCATCTGTAAAATGAGGGGATTAGACTAGATGGCCTCTGAAGTCCCTTTCTGCTCTATATCTATGATTTCTGTGTCTGCGATGGAATTAAAATTTAGTTTCTCTGACTTCTAATCCAGCACTCTATCCTCATGTCATGATGCCTCTGTTGACAGTATAAACTAACAAAAATTATGTCTTATAGCTTCAGATTCCAGAATATCAACCATCCATGTGCACATATCAATTAAACAAATGTTTTCTTCTCCATGAAGAAAAGAAGAATGTTCATGTTATGGGTTCTTCTATTTCCTTTTACTAGCATCTGGTCATTGAAGTCTCTAGTTTTACACACTCATGCAAAACTTGTCAATAACCAATTGGATCTATCTGACCAAAGGCTGACAGATGCCAAGGAATTTCATTACAATCTCCCAAAGTGGCAGGTCCTGATTAAAGCTACTATTCCCACAGGACTTATGGATCCATATATATTTTCCAGGCTGTGCAACTGTCACATCACTCACATTTTCAAACATTTCTACAAAAGCTGGCACTTGCTGTGGTGCACTAATGTCAGTGATAACTGTTACTGACTTCTACAACTTTCATCTAATATTTAAAAATACTTGGCATATATCTCCTTAGACTCACCAGAGTCTATGCCCACTAAACTGAGTAAAGGGCAACAACTTTCAAAAAATGGTCACTTGCCAAGGATAGGTGAAAGATCCTGGAAACAAACTTAAACTTTGATACTTTTAGGTTCTAGTTTGACCTTCTTATATGCTGTTTATAGTATCACAGAATGAACTATAGATTATAGAGATAGTTGTCCAGTGAGCCTTTTCAGGTCCCCTGGAGGCCTTTTTTAATAGTGTTTTGTTGGAGTTCCTATAGTTAGTGTGAGCACTGGGAGCAAGAGTGACAAATAGTTCTTAGAAACAGGGTTAGAATCCAATACTTGATGTCATGAGACCAGTCTTGATTAGGAGTAGACTTGGGAATGTATCACTGAGAGGAGTGCCCAGAAGTTCAAAGTAAAGAAAGAGTTGGGAATTAAGGAATGAGGGAACTACCATAGGAGAAAAATGAATATACATGTTGGATATAAGACCAAAACAGGAAGAAATCAGAGAATACCATAGAATTGGATTTCAAAACAGAAACAAAAAATAGAAACAAAGAAGACCATAGGAATGAAAGTTACATTAACAATTAGGAAAATGAATCAATGAGGCCAGCACTCAAGACCCTAGTCTAAGCAATGGAAATGAGAAAAAAGGAAAGGAAGGAAGGGGAAAGTGAAGAATAGAGAAGAAGAAGGGGAGGGCATGAGGGAAGGGGGGAGGGAATGAGGGAAGAGGTGAGAGGAAGAGAAGAAAGGAGAGGGGAAGTGAGGAAAAAGGACGGGGAAGGATGGGAATAGACAAAAAGAGATGAGACAAAAAGGGTGAAAGACTTGCAGTAGGGATAGCAATGGGGTACATATCTTCAAACATTTACAAGTTTGGCATGTGGAAGAAATATTCAAATTATTCTAGAGTACAGCACTTAGAGTTATGAATAGAATATAATGAGAAGCAAATTTCTGCTCAATAGAAGGAAAAGCTTTCGAACCATTAAGAGCTACCCAAAAGCGGAGTGATGTGCCTAAGAAGGTCATAAAATTCTCAGTTCTAGAGCTCTTCTCATAAAGGCTAAATGACCATTGGTTAAAGATATTATAAAAGAGATTCTTTTTCAAGGTATGGATTGAACTAGATGGCCTCTGATAGACTAATGATTACAAATGTGAGATTCTATTATTCAGTTCAAGACTATCGACAGCCGTATAGCAATTTGTCCAATGCATACAAAAGTTGGCACAGGGTTTCTGCCAGCTTTCAGCTTTCTTCAACTAATTCCACCAGTATTGAAAGGTGGTATTTTATAGGTCACATTTCTATCACAATCATTACAAAGCCTAGCCTATTTTTACTCTATAGTTTTTAAGCAGCAACTTCTCACTAATATTTGTCCAGCATTTCTTGAACACTTTTGAGTAGTATTTACACCAACAGTACCTACGGTGCATCAGTAGAAAAAGTTATTTCCTCTCACCTTTTTCACCAGCATCATTTTGTTCTTCTGAGAATTGAAAGGCAATAGTGTCAGGCCATGAAGTTTCACAAGCCAAGAAAATTCAAGACTGAAAATTCAGGTATGGAAATTCTAACCCGTGTTCTGCCTCCTATTCACAGTCTGAAACTGACCAAGTCCATTCTAAATACTAAAGTCCTATAACCTTGGTGAACTATCTAGTACTTTTCCTGTAGCAAGCCAAGAAAGCCTTGGCTCAGTGTTGAATATGACAAACTATGAACCTAAAGAGGAAATTTTTCCTTGAATTGTGAGGTAGTGGTGGAGAATCATATGCAATGACAATTTGAGAGAATCACACCTACTTTCAATTTCCATCTTGGAAAACACTACCTGTGTAAGGATAAAGTTTGTTTATATATAACTACATTACATTACTTTATGGATTTTTCTAAAAACCCTAGAAGTACTTTTTGGCAGTACATTTTATTCCTTGGACTTTTCAAAAGTGTCTTTTTTCAAATATGCTAGAGAAAAACTCAACCAAGTACTGCTTAATTTACTGAAAGCTAAAGGCCTGACTTCATGTTTCCTCTCACTGACCCTACACTCTCTACAAAAAAATATATTGGTGGGAGATGACAAGAATCCTAACCCAAGTTCCCACAGCTTCCCAGAATATGGAGAACCCATTAGTTTAAAATTCTTTGAGTTCTTCCAAGACCTCTTGATAATGATAATTATAGCAAACATTTGTATAGTACTTTAAAGTTTGCAAAGTACATTAGCTTATTTGATCCAGCAATATAATTACAACATAATTATAGATAACTTTCTTCTGAAGGCTCTAAGGGACCTCCACACATAGTTACAATATTCTTATTGAGAATTTTAAAAGAGAAGTCAGTCCCAGGGAACTCGTGGTGATGTGGAGTGTTGTGCTTTTGGTGCTGGGGAATCAAGTTCAAAGATTTAGCTTATGTCTCAGAAAATTCAATGTTTGTAAATTGAGTTTGAAAACAAAGTGATTTTGGAAAAATGTGGAAAAATGAAAATTGGCAATTTACCGCAAATTTTAATTGTAGTTGAATAATTATAGGAGGTCAAATACAGCGATGTTCCTACTTTTTCCTTTTATTAATGTATAAGGATGTGTACAAATTCAAGAAATAAGCATAAAAGACTTAGAAGTGACACTGAAAAAAAAATTTAACATCGAGTCACATAAAATTATTTTACTGTAGCTCTAAAACTCAGAAATAAATTATTTTAGCAACCAATTTAATGATATACTCACTTTGAAAGGAAATTCCGGCCTCTTTGGAAGAAGCGATTTCTTCAGCAATATGCAGTTGCTATGGAAAAGATATATAGCAAGCTAAGCTTTCACATTGTAAAAGAGGGTATCTTGGGAACCTATTGGTCATTCTCCCCGTAAAATTTCCAGAAGTGCTTTTATCATTATGTTAAAACTTAGATAGAACAAATAATATATTAAATAATTATGTTTGTTCAGAGCTATTTTACATGTAGCTTTTTGTTACTGAGTCTGTGGCTTTAATTGAGAAACTTTCGAATATTTACTTATGATATAAATTGAGGATAGAGACAGAAAGTGAGATAGTTATCTCCCTGCTATACTGCTGAACTCCTCTGTCCTCTTCTCAGAAGCATAAATTCAGAGCTGGAATGATTTTCAAATGCCATCTAGTCCAACCCCATCAGTTTATAGATAAGGAAATTAAGACCAGAGAATTTAATGATTTATCCAAGGTCATCCAAGTAGAAGTGTCTTTAGATCCAACACTTCAGCTCCTCCCTGAACTCCTATACACATAATTAAGCCATGTCCAGTCATCCTGATGTATATCTTACCATAGGACCCAGATGGCTCCAGAAGAGTAAATGAAGCTGTGACTTTGCACAGCCCTCCCTCACTTAAATTCAATTCATTTGCAAGTCATGGCATCATCTTCCAGATGCCATGGTCCTCTTTGAGAATGAAAGACAAACAGCAACAACAACACAAATGATGGATGAGAATTCATCATATCTAAGTTTTGCTAGAGTCACTACCCTCCCACACTTTGGCTTTCTCCCTGCCATGCTACCAAGTATGTACCTTTCAATCACCACTTTCCCCTTCCTAATTCAAAAACAGTAATCAAATCAAATCAATCTTTCCATTGCTGGGGATGATATGTCAATCAGTTTTCCCTTTAACTCCATTCACCACCCTGTACTGTAGTTTTCTACACCAAATTACACCTCCCTGGCCACCATTTCCCCTACACGTGTCTCCTTGACCTAGTAGAGCATCAACTCTTTGAGTGCAGAGACTTTATTTTGTTGTTGTTGATGTTGTCATCATAGTCACTATCATTGTGGCTGTTGTTGTTTGCATCCCCAAAGCTTAGCACTGTGCCTGGTACATAGTATGTACTTAATAAATGCTTTTTCATTCATTTGCATTCATTTGTGCAGAGCACATCTCCATATTTATTATTAGAATCATATTTTTCCATGTTTATTATTCAGTATTAGTATCTTTAGTTTCCAGAATGATAGCCTGCAGCTAATAGCATATTTATTTTTCTAAGAGCAAAGAAATGTGGACAATTTTGTCAGTAGACCAATCTCACAATCTTGTGAACTGTAACAGCAGTGATCCCTGGTGCTCTCATTTAACTAAATGAGAATTTTAATCCTGCCCCACTGGATAAGGAAGCTATTCCATGAATGGCAGTGTTCAGTAAGTGGCATCTGCTGCTGATGTCAAATCCAATTGAGATCAAGCAGCATAGCCACCAAGTAACAAGAATTTGCTATTTGATTCAATAGACTTATAAATCAGTGAACAGAAGACTCTAGTGATGTCATAAGAGATGTAGGGAAGAAATGAATATTAATGTTAAAAGGAGAGAATGTCTTAGAGAATAAAAGTGAGGGATAAAATGTTACCCTGCTAGCATATATGTGGGCCTAAAGGTAGCCTAAAATATCAGGAAACTGAAACTCCAAAGCCAAATGAAAAATCATCGAAATTTTTGGGAATTAGTGGGGGGCTATGGAAAAATATAACTTTTTTCTCATGCTATCAAGAAATTGTACTAAAATAATGAGTTCCAAAGCAGCACTTTTGTGATCAGAGGTTGGAATGATCAGACTGCTCAGTTTACTCCAGGTTCTCATGTTCCAAAGGATCAGGAATCTCAGATATAGATTCTGTCCCACAATGTAAATTGTAGCCCATCAATGACCACCCAACTTGCGAAACTCATCCATGTCTTGGGTTCACATGTCATAGAATTGCTCATTTGGATTTCAAAGTGACCTTAGAGATCATTTCCTACAACTCTCTCATTTTACAAATGATGAAACTGAGATCAAGAGATATTCTGTGACTAGCCCAAGATAGTATGTGACACAGATAGCATTTGAACTTAGATCCTCTGAATCCAAACTCATCCCTCTTTCCTTTGCGTCACACTTTCTTTTCCTTCCATATATTTACCACCGAGAGTATCCAAAATTCTGGGGGATTTCCTCCTATTTTCTTGACATAGCGAATATACAAGCAAATATACATATATATATGCGTATATATATATATATATATATACATATACATATATACATACATACATACATATACATAACATAGACTATGCTGCCTATGCCACATGTCCAGCCAAATTTTTTCCCATCCTGTATTTCTCTGAATACAGTCTTTAGTTCATTTCACCTTTGGAATTCTTTTGTGGTAGTAAGTTTCAGTTTGTTCATACCCACCTGTACCTCTCCTCACCACTGTACTTTGGGTGATCCTCAACCTCAATTCTTTCAAGATGGAAATGTTACATGACTTGCAGTTCAATTTACTAAAACAGGGAACTTTAAAAGGGACTTCAAAAAGGGTTAACTATTCTCTGAAAGAAAGGGGGGAAAGAGATGCTGGCCTTAAATGCCAAGTGAAAACTTACAAGCAAGAGGCCACCGAGTGTAACTAGTTAGATCAAATCTGACTTCAGGGATGTTTGTTTGCAAATAGGCTTTTATGAAGGAAAAAGTTGTCCCTGTATTCTTTGCCCAAATTGAAGGGTTTTAAATAGAGAAATGAATTTCAATAGCACTAGTATTGAGAATTATAAGAGTAATAATATAGCTAGTATTGATATAGTGCATTAAGCTGTGCTGAATACTTTGTATACATCATCTCATTTTGATTTTCACAACAACCCTGTGAGTTAGGAACTTTTATAATCCTTATTTTATACTTGGGTAAACTGAGACTGAAAGAGGCTAAGTGATTTGCCCAGGGTCACACAGCTGAAAAATGTCTAATTCAGGATTTGAACTCAGATCTTTCTGACTTCAGGTCCAATATTTTCAATACCCTGCCTGGAAGTTTAATATGTTATAGTTAAACCAAAAGAGGTATCAGCTTTTGAATAATTCCAAGAAATAGCTTTTTTGGGAAGTAGAAATAATAATATACCTTGTAGAGGTGAAAGTTTATTTTTAAAATGCTTTTGCATTTCAGCAACTGCGAGTCATACTGTCTTATAGGGAGAGGTCTCTAAGTGAAAAGCTCTGTAGACAAGACTGTGCTATTTTAAGTGGTGTACAGTGGAAGGCATAGTCACAGTATACCTCCTGTCACTCATGTCCCACTCTGTTAGAAGAGCTTGCTTTTATCCAGTAATTTATGCATGCTTACCAACACTGGTTACATCTTCATTATTTTGCTCATTATTTACTGCTCCAAACTATGCCTCTTCCTCTGGCAAATAGCACACTTAGTTAAGAATAACTCTATTATATTTCTCTAAGCAGGACTATTGCAGAGGTGACACTTTCCATTTCGACATTGGAAGAGAGCAGATGGCTCTTCACGGCTCCCCACTGGCCAGTCCACAGAGTGGCTTTGATGACAGCCAGTTGTCTGCCCTCTCAGGGTGAGAGACACAAATACAGTTGCTCTTTGGGGAGAGAGCTGGGCAACAGAAGTAGAAAAATGACAGCCCAGAAGGGAAAGAATGGGGTGTGAGGAGGACAAGGCTACAGACTCACGTAGAATTGGTTTATTATTGTAAATAATTGCTGCAGAGGAATAAAGACCATTGCTATACAATCTCAGTTATGTCATGGGATAAACCATAACATTTACTCTGACACCTGGGCACCTTGCCCATAACAAAAATGTATCACATAATAAGACTGATTTCCAGCGTGAAAAGGTGAATAATCTTTATTTCTAGGTATAAATTATTTCTATTAGTTAGAAAAATCTATCTTTTACAGAGGTGGGGAAAGGGAGAACCAAACAGAACACAAAGGAGGAGGTTATTATTTCAGGGCCAAAAACTAAATATATACATCTGAGCTTTATGCAAAATGGCATCCCAATGAAGCCTATGATCTAGGACTTCAAAACATGACAGAAACTTCAAGAGACTCTTCGTTAAAGTGGAATCAGTCATAACTACCTTTGTTTGAAACCATGGGACCATAGTCTAGGGCTTTTTGTTATACAGAGAGTTTCATTATAATTGAATTTGATGTGTTCTCTCTCTATTTCAACACATTAAGCCACAAGCAGCCACTAGCAGATGCCCATCAGGATTAAGAATTTCAGAATAAAGGAGGTTATTGCTATAGAAGTAGGATGAAAACAACGTAAAGCAAAAATCAATGTCACTCAAAAAATTCTCCCTCCCCTCCACCTAGTATATTACATTAAAGGTCATTATTGGTTATTACTAATCTGTTTAGCACTTTAAAAGAAAATAACTATGAATTCTCCTGATAACCCAGTCAAGTAACCAGGAGCTTCTTAGGCTATATGATTGCCATTATCAGGCTTGTATTTATCTGAAGGTTAACTAATCAAAACCATAAATCAGCAAATTCCCAACAAGGGTACTGAATGGTATTCCTATGGCTCTCCCAGACTAATACTTTTGAAGATGACAACAACTAATTTTGTTGTGATACTCTTACCTTAATGGTGTTGTTGGCAGTGATAATCTTCCACCAAGCAGGCAAGACAGGATGCTTTTGATGCCATGACAGTAGTCAGAGTTTCCAGGGAATGGCAGGCAACCACTGCTCCTTCCCTAATTCCTAGGAAAACATAAGAATAAGTCACTGGTTATGAAGGAAATGCCCAGTTGCCCTCTCAGGTCATCTGATGTTATTGGCAGTAGTCAATGAATCTTTAATGTAATATGATGAGCAATGACTATTTTAGGTACGTGCTGTCTGCAAAGCCGTATGTTAGACAATAGGGGTGTCAGGGTACCACTGTAGTATCAGTGACCTCTAAATTGCCAATTAATAACTTCTAATTGCCAGAGTTCTCCAACCTATTAAAGCCCTTAAAAACCTGAATCTTCTTACATTTCCAGTCTTCATACACTTCACTCCCTTATGTGAAACTATGTAATCTAAAGACATCGGTCTTCTTGTTTTTCCTAACACAAATCGCACCATCTCCTGACTTCATGGTTTCTCACATGTCTTCCTTCCACAGAATGTTCTCCCTCCACATCTCTGCCTCCTGTATTCCTTAAGACCCAGTTCAAAACCTCTCTTCTGCGAGAGGCCCTTACCAGGCCCCTTTAATGGTAGTGCCTCCTCTCTGAGATAACTTCTATATGTGTCCCATATGTACATAGTTGTTTGAGTGTTCTCTCCTCCATTAGGATGTAAACTGCTTGAGGGCCAGAACTATTTTTTCCTTCCTTTTTTGTCCCCAGAATTTGGCACAGTTCTTGGAACATAGGAAGCATTTAATAAATTTTTGTTGACTGACCAGCTGCAACCTATGCAGTGCTCTAGCATATTCCTGGAAAGAGTAAAGCTTCAAAAGGTGAACCCAAGGCCAGAGCCATGTGTTGACAAACAAAATGGGCTCTTAGCACTCAGTTCAACCAAGCACCCTTGAAGAGTTTGGTCTTTGTTTCCTTGATTAGATTGGGAGTCCTTGGTGACCTCCTTGCCTCAGAGGAGGGCCTAGTTTACACACGGGTTTGAGTGACGTGTTTGGGACATCAGGCTTTTAGACCACGTGGGTTTAAGTCACCTCTTTGTGATGATTTTAGGTCATGTGGGTGAGTCGCATGCGTGACTCACCCTTGACCCTGAAAAACATATAAAACCAGAGGTTGGCTTTCTCTTTTTCAGAGCTCTTACCCACAGCTCTGGTGGTGTGCGTGACCCTGGGCTAGCCCTTGTTATGAGCTCCGGGGCTGAACTCAGATGTTGGTCACTACGAATTGTATTTGGTCTATTGGTTTGTAATTTGTTTGTATTTGCTCCAAAGTCCAGGGTGCTGACTTTTTCCCCTGAACTAAGTGAATGGTATTTGTATGTTGAATTAAAATAAGCTTGTTAACCCCTTGACATTGCTTTCCTTAGTAAAGCAGATCAAAAGAACCTGGGCTTTTGCAGCATGCTGGTAGCGTGCTTGTTGTTGGGCTTGTGTTGGTCTTTCACCCCCACAACAGCTGCTAGCCGAATTGTTGAAACAAGCCATCACTAATCTTGTGATACCATGACATCACTGCCTAAGATCTTTGGTGTGTACTTTGCTTTCCCCCGCTGAGCAATAGAAATACAGTTCATTTCCTGAGACCTTCTCCCAGGATGCAATACAACAAAAGGAAACAAAAATGACACATAGGAAAAGCCACCCGAGCAATCAGACTCTGCAGAGTTGTACTTCTCTTCCACAAAGAGATCTTACTGGCTCTCTTTTTCTCACAACAGAATCAGCATTTCCATGAGGACCCATTCAGAAAGACCAATAGAGAAGTCTAAGCTCATTCTATCCATATTACTCGCAGACAAACAGCTTCCAAGAAGTGAGGCTGGAACCCTAGAGATGATTATTTGGCAATAGCTGTTCCCTTCTTGATCCATAGAGCAATTGCTCTGCTTTCTTAGTTGTTAAAGTGGGAGCTGAAAAAAGTAAGTGATTAGATACATAATGATTTGATAACTGATTAAATATATAGAGTAAGGGAGAGTGACAAATCCAAGACAATACCAATGTTATGAACCTGAAAAACTGGAAGGATGGTAGTGCCTTCAAAAAAATATAGAAGTTGGAAATTGAGGAGGATTTTTGTGGAAAGACATACAAATTTTGTTTTGGACATATTGAGTTTAAGATATTTCTTGCTCAGAGAAATGAGCTATGAAATAGGGAAGGCTACTTCACAGCACTATTGTGAGGATCAAATGAAACATTGATAGATTATATAGAAAGATGTTTGTGCTTATGCATATGTATGTATCTAAACGCATGTGTATAGACATTAATTTGTGAAACAAAGCATAAAATGTATTATTACTATTATTATTATTATTATTATTATTATTATTATTATTATTATCAACTTCTTTCTCTTCTATTGGCAGACACGAGTGTTGTGTCCAGTTGACTATGACCAAGTGATTTGTACCATGAACTGCATAATGTTAGTATCAACTAGAACAGTGAGATCCCGTTATAGCCATTCTATAACAACTTTAACTATTTGTATTTGTATAGTGCTTTTAAGCTTTTCAAAGCACTTTCACATCTATTAATAAAACTAATTTATTATCATATATTTAATGAGGCAATTTGCAAAGTTCTATCATCTCATTTAATATTGTTTACTTTTATTTCTTTCCATTAATAAGCATTTATCCTGTTTTTCCATTATCCTTCCCCAAACCAGTTAGTAAAAATTAATAAATTCCTCAAATCATAGTTGCATTGTCTGGTAAAACAAATTCCCACATTAGCTATGTCCTCATGCATACTTCATCTCATATCTCATATTCATAGCAATGTGGTGAGATTAGTTTAGAAGGTATCTTCATCTTCATTTGGCATATGAGGAAACTGAGGCACTGAGAAGTCAAATGCCTTCAAGGTCACTTAGTAAGTTAGTTTAAAACTTAGATTCAGATGTAAATTATCATAAAAAGCCTTTGTCAATATGATCATATAAGTATATAAACCTAACACTTGTAATCAAAGGTATATACATTCTTTTGCTCAATTTTCATATGTGGTAATACTTTAGTCAGAGTATGATAAAGAAGTTGAATTGAACTGTGGCAAAAATTATGGACTCAGTCCCAGAAGACCTCTGTTTGAGTCTCAGCTCTGCCTCTTACTACTTGTGTGATCATAGGCAAGGCACTTCCCCAGTCTGGGCCTCAGTTTTCTCAACTGTAAAGTGAGGAGGTTGGAGCTTTGTTCCCAAAGCTCCATTCTAGTTCTTTGGTCCTATGATTCTACTTTGTGTCCTGTGCCTCTCTCTCTCATCAATCATATAATCCACAAAAGAAACTGAAGGGACTTATTAAAATATGATTCAAATAGGTTCAACAAGGTAAAATATAATCTTGAAGCTTATCACCTCCATTTCCTGGCTGGTATAATTAATAACAATCATAATTGCTAGCATTTATGTAACACTTTAAGGTTTATAAAGTGCTTTTCACATATCATTTGATCCTCATAACAATCCTGAAAGGCAGGTGCTATTCCTGTTTTCAAGATGACGAAATTGAGGCTGAGAAGGGTTAAGTGTCTTTCTCAGGGGCATATAGGTAGTAAGTGATTGAGGCAGGATTTAAACTCAGGGAAGTCTTCCTGATTCCAAATCTAGCATTCCATCCACTACATAACCAAACTAAGTATTATTATACCAATTGGTATAATTGCTGATGGGGAGGAAGGTACTAGGACCCAAGAAGTCAACCTACCCCCATACACAATATCTCAGGTGAAGGTTCAATGAATAGCTAAGAGTTCCCTTGATACTGACTTGCCCTGGCACTGACTGATTGAGTCTCTCTCAACCACACAATCACTAAATAATTTCTAACTCGAGTCCATCCTTCCCTCCAAAACAACCGTTAAATAATCTTAACAACAATGTCATTTTCCAAAGCATTAATAACCACTCTCTTCCCATACACTACAAATCCAATCTCTCATCATCCTGCTGGTCTGTAACTATGTGTTTAACCAAACACAAGGCCTAAGGATACAACTTGAGGTTCTTAAATAGATTCAGAGAATAGCAACACCTACTTTCCTTCTGCCTTCTAGCCTCTTGGACATAGCTGCTGCTCTTTTTTCTCTTGACCCCACAGAGTCCTCAGCTTCTGATATTTTACTGCTAACTAGACCCAGACTTGGGTTTGAGGGCATCAAGTTTAAATTTTGTCATCTTTCACTATTTATATTAGAATACATAAAAAAGATCAATTCAAGAGGACGTAGCTTCGTTTCTGTGAATTTTTGCATTTGAGCTTAATGGAAGAAAATGTTCCATCAGTTGGTGAAACGTGTGTTTATTTTGGGGGAGGGGGCACCTAAAATCTAATAAAGCATTTGTTAAGTGCTTACTAAGGACTTAAACTGTGCTAAGTGCTAGAGATACATTTAGAAAAGTAAGATAGCCCCTGTTCTCAAGGAGCTCACATTCTAATGAGAAAGATAACATATATGGAAGGTTTCAGCTATAAGTTAGATGGAAAGGTGTCATAGTCCTGTGGGTACAGCAACAAATGAGATATTACTGTCTTCTTTAGTGTCATGTTCACTGACAAAGTCATATCAGTTTCTGATGTTAAGCCATTTGATGGTGCCAAGGATTTTGATGATAAGACCTTTTTTCTGCATCTTCAATAGGTATGGCTATAGCACCTCTAGGAGCAGGTGCCAGGCCTTGTTTCCACAGGAGCTGCTTCTCAGGATGATGGCTGAGGGCACTAGGCTAGAAGCATTGCAATTCCTAAGGTTCTTATATTCAGGGTTGTTTCAACAATCTGGCTAGCAGCTTCTGTGGGGGTGTAAGATCCACCCACAGCCAGCATCCAGAAAGCTGCCAACAGCACAGGTTCTTTTGATCTGCCTTAATAAGGAAAGCAAGGTGAAGGGGTTGACAGGTTTACTTTAATCCAGCATACAGACAGCATTCACTTAGTTCAGGGGGAAAAAGCCAGCACCCTGAACTTCAGAGCAAATTACAAACAAAGTACAAACATCAACAGACAGACCCAATACAGATTCATAGTTATCAACATCTAGGTTCAGCCCGGGAGCTCAGAACAAGGGCTGGCCCAGAGTCACGAGCCACCACTGCTGTAAGGAGGAGCTCCAAAGAACAAATAGCCAACCCCTGGTTTTTATATCTTTTTCAGTGTCAGGGGTGAGTCACACATGCGGCTCACCCACGTGACCTAGAATCCTCACAAAGAGGCGGACTTAAACCCACGTGGTCTAAAAGCCTCTGCTCTCCCAGACATGTAAACTAGGCCCTCCCTGGAGTTAGCCCCACCTTGGGCCCCACCTTAGTTGCCAATCCACACCCACATAGGTTTTACACCTAACAGGGGTTAGCTCCTGGGGGTTAGCACCTAGTAAGGCTCAACAAATTACTCAGAGGGAACAAAAGCCAAACTATTCAAGGCACTTGTTGAACTAAGTGCTAAGGAGCCCATTTTTGCTTACCAACACAAGGGTCCAGAGGGGAGATGGTGGTCAAGATGATGGAAGTTTGATGTCCCTGGCACATGCTCCCTTCAGAGGACATCGATGTTTCAGCTAGGTTGGTTTGCAGTTGATGGTGATAGCTGGCCCCTTCTACACCAGACACTTGCCTGGATAATGGCTAGGCTAGAAGCAGGACCAGAGGTTCAGGGGGTGCCGCCACGCCCAGAGCTCCTATGTTCATATACTTGTGATGATGAGAAAATTGAGGTCCCTCTCCACAAAGACTTCTTACCCAGGTGATGGCTATGGAGTCTGGACTGGAAGCAGGGCTGGTGGTTTGGAGGCACTGCTATTCCCAGGCTCTTGTGTTTAGGGACACAGGCTACTCTATCAGGATCTGAGGAGAGACAGTGTTCAAGGTGGCAATAGTGGTTGCACTTGCATGGCATATGTTGCTTCCTGTCTCTCCCTAATGGTCATTCTCTCCTTCAAAAATGCTGCCTTACCTATCCTATGTGTATACCAGCAGTATGTCCCCACGTAAAAAAGGTGAGAGCAGAGTGGATACAAGGAGGAATTCATCCATGCTCACCATCTGGTAGCTTCCCATTTTAACTAATTATTCATGCCAACTAGATAATATGTTCTGTGGTTTCTACGCTGCCGAAGAAGAGCAAGTGCTATCAGTGCCCTAAAATCCAAGTCCCTCAAAATTTGGCATAATGAGAAGAAGCCCAATTAATTCTACAATAGTTATAAAGATGAGAGAGATATATTATATGTGTTTCTCAAACTTTACATTTAAAGTGAATAAATATTAGACCATATTTTGTCATTAGTGGTCATAAGAGTTACAGATATATTCTCAGTAACAACAGCTCGATTTTTATAATTAAACATTATATTCAAGAACTTCAGACTTCTCTTCTTAGACTATTCTGTCTCTTGTCAATGGTTGGTCTACATGTATTTAATTTTCCCACACAGCAGCTACAGGAAGTTAATCAAAAGAACAATTAATCCATGCTTATTTAAAAGTTAAACTTTATTAAAATATAGCACACAATTAATTCACATTTCACTGAAAGGTCTTATGGATGTCAATTTAGCTGTGGCAGCACAAGCCCAGAGAAATCCCCAGATAGAAAGTTTGCTACCACTTAGATGACTTTCTTCTATAAAAATCCAAAAGAACGGGGGAAGGAAAGGACATAAGCCTGAAAGGACCTCTCCCCAGATTTCTCTGTCCTGATGATATATTATTCTATGTTTTATATTATTGTATTATATCATATCTTATCACATCATATTCCTCCCAATTCCTCTTCAGTACAACAAACTCAACCATTTCAGGAGCAAAACCACTGTGGTGCTGTGTGGTAACCTCAGGTACAAACTATACGTATATGCATATGTGTATGTGTGTGTGTATATACATATATAAAACATATAACATGTGCAATAATATAGAATACCCACATATCCACATATTAGATTAATTAAAGATATATGCCTTTAAAACTGAATTCATCTTGAATTGGTTTAATTGATTAAATCAGAACCGCTGTTCATCAACTTTGCACACACCAGTGGACTGGATATCCTGGTAAAGGTGATTCTTGAAATATTCTATACTTCTTTGCTGCCTTTGAATGCACCACTCAATTTCAGATGGAAATTATTCTCTCCATAAGTGACAAAAACTCAGATTCAGAGCTGCAGAAACCAGCCAGCGATCCAGGCTTGGAGAAAGCTAGGCACCCTAAACCGGCGGAGAGCCCCAGGCAAACCAGCTCGGGACAAGAGTCTGTTGAAGCAACAGGAGGCAGCAGCGCAGCACTTGTGGTCACGAGATATCCACTCCTGAGGCTTGCAGCCCAAAGATTTGAAACATGCCTTCTTGAACTTCTGGGAGACATAATGGCCAGGTAAATGGATCTCATCCCTCTCTCCCTCACTGACCCAGAGAATTCCTCGGGAAAAATGCTGGAATAGAGGAGACAGAAGTGGGGTATCTGTAGACAAACAGTGGGAATTCCTGAGTCCCAGAAGGGCAGAGCCAGCAAGGATCAACACCAGGAAGCCAGACGTGCCTTTGCACAGTCAGGGAAAGTGACAGACACCAGTACAGAAAATGGCTGAGACCAGTGGTGCTAGAGAGCTACCCCAGGGGAAGAGGAGACTTCCAGCAGCCAGACAACACCTCCCCCACACCTCAGGAAACCAAAAGACCATAATACACAAGGCCAGTAACTAGGCTCACAATTCCCAGGAACAAGAAACCTGGGACAGAGATCCCTGAACCCCAAAAGCAGAAATGCATTGTAAAACCAGGAAAAAGCTAAACAACATGAAAAAGAGCAAGGAAAAACAGAGGACCATTGATTCTTTTTATGGAGACAGGGAAGATCAAAACACCAATTCAGAAGAGGACAGCATTAACGCTATACCCATATCTGATACCTCAAAAGGGAATGTGAACTGGTCTCAAGCCCAAAGAAGCATTCCAGAAAGAGCTAAAGGAGGATTATAAAAATGAAATTAAGGAGGTAAAAGAAAAAAATGAAAAAAAACCATGGATGAGATCAAATCTTCAAAAAGAAAACTTGCCGAAATGGCTAAGCAGATTCAGAATCAAAATAGAGAAAATGATACCCTGACAGGTAAAATCAACCAATTGGAAAAGGAGACTCAAAAGCACAATGAAGACAGCAACTCATTAAAAATTAGAATTGGGCCAGTGGAAGCTAATGACTCTATGTCAAGAAGTATTAAAACAAAATGCAAAGAATGAAAAAATAGTAAAAAAAAAAAAAAAGTGAAATATCTGATTGGGAAAAAAACTGACCTGGAAAATAGATCCAGGAGAGACAATTTAAGAGTTATTGGCCTACCAGAAATCCACAATGAAAAAAAGAGCCTTGATAGAATCTTCGAAAAAATTATCAAACCTAACTGCCCAGAGGTCCTAGAACCAGAGGGCAAAATAGTGATTGAAAGAATTCACCGATCACCCCCTGAAAGAGATCGCAAACTGAAAAAAACAAGAAATATTATAGCCAAATTTCAGAATTACAAAGTGAAGGAGAAAATACTGCAAGCAGCCAAAAAGAAACAATTCAAATATCGTGGAACTAAAATCAGGATCACCCAAGATCTCTCAGCTTCTACATTAAATGACAGGAGAAATTGGAATGATATTCCTAAGGGCAGAGGAGCTGGGACTACAACAAAGAATCAACTACCCAGCAAAACTGAGCATAATTTTTCAGGCAAGGAGATGAACATTCAATGAAATAAGGGAATTCTAGACCTTCCTGATGAAAAGGTCAGAACTCAATGGAAAATTTGATCTCCAAATAAAAACTCAAGAGAGACATATAAAGGTAAACGGGGGGGGGGGAACCCCCACAAACAACCTTAATCAAAAAGGGCAAATTGTTTACTTCCATATATAGGATTATATTGTTTTATGTATGTTTTATATATATATATATATATATATATATATATATATATATATATATATATATATGTATATACACACACACACACACACACACACATATATGCATATAGGTGTGTATATACATACACACATATAAGTCAATCTTGAGAATAGTACAGTTATTATGTCAATTGAAAGGCATACATATAGACTGTGGGTATCAGTATAAAATAACTGATATAATGATAAAAAACATAATGAAGAGATGTAAAAGGAGGGTTCGGGGAGAAGAGGTAAGGAGGTAGTAGAAAAGGGTAAATTACATCAAATGAAGAGGCACAAAAATATATTATAGTAGAAGGAAAGATGGGAGGGAGAAGAGCAGTGTATGAGCTTTACTCTCATCGATTTGGTTCAAGAAGAGAATAACATACTCCAAAAACTAGAGAAATCAAACTTGTCCTACAGGCAATAGGAGGGGAAAGGGGGAGGGAAGGGGGGTGGTCAGAATGGAGGGAAGAAGTAGCAAGGGGAAAAGGGTAAGATAAGGGAAGGAAATCAAAATGGAGGGTAAACTGAGGAAGGTAGTGGTCAAAAGCAAAACTCTTTTGAGGAGCAGAAGGGGAAGGGAGAAATAAAAACATAAACGGGGCGGGGAGAGAAAGAGGATGGAGAGAAAGACACAGCTTATAATCATAACTCTGAATGTGAATGGGATGAACTCTGCAATGAAATGGAGGTGGATAGTAGAATTGATTAAAAACCATAACTCTAGCATATGTTGTTTCAAGAAACACATTTGAAAAAGGGGGATATACACAGGGTAAAAGTAAAAGGATGGAGTAGAATATATTGTGCTTCAGCTAAAGTAAAAAAAAGCAGGAGTAGCAATCTGAATCTCAGACAAAGCAAAAGCAAAGATAGATCTAATGAAAAGAGATAAAGAAGGAAACTATATCCTGCTAAAAGGAACCATAGACAATGAAGTAATATCATTATTTAACATATATGCACCAAGTGGTACATAGCATGCAAATTCTTAGAGGAGAAGTTAAGGCAGTTACAGGAAGAAATAGACTGCAAAACCATACTAGTGGGGGACCCCAACCTGCCCAGCTCTGAACTTGATAAATCTAACCTCAAAGTAAACAAGAAAGAAGTTAAGGAAGTGAATAGAAATTTAGAAAAGGCAGATATGACAGATCTCTGGAGAAAACTGAATGGAGATAAAAAGGAATATACTTCTTCTCAGCAGTGCGTGGCACATACTCAAAAAATGACCATGTACTAGGGCATGAAAACCTCACAATCCAGTGCAGAAAGGCAGAAATAGTCAACATATCCTTTTCAGATCATGATGCAATAAAATTATTTGTAATAAAGAACCATGGAAAGATAAACTAAAAATTCATTGGAAACTAAATAATCTAATCCTAAAGAATGAGTGGGCCAAAGAACAAATCATAGAAACAATAACTTCTTTCAAGCTAATGGTAATAATGAGAGAACATGACAAAACTTATGAGATGCAGCAAAAGCAGTTCTTAGGAGAAGTTTTATATCTCTAAATGCTTACATGAATAAAACAGATAAAAGCAAGATCAATGAAATGGGCATGCAACTGAAAAAAACTAGAAAAAGGATAAATTGAAAATCTCCAATTAGATACCAAATTAGAAATACTGAAAATCAAAGGAGAGATTAATAAAATTGAAATAAAGAAAGCTATTGAACTAATAAATAAAATGAACAGCTATTTTTATGAAAAAAATACAATAAAATTGACAAACCCTTGGTCAATTGATTTTTTAAAAATGCATTTAATATATTAGGTTTTCAGCATTGATTTTCAGAAGAGTTTGAATTACAAATTTTCTCCCCATTTCCACCCACCCACCACCCCACTGCAACATGGCATATATTCTGGTTGCCCCATTACCCAGTCAGCCCTCCCTTCTGTCACCCCACTCCCCTCCCATCCCCCTTTCCCTAACTTTCTTGTAGGGCAAGATAGATTTCTATGCCCCATTGCCTGTACATGTTATTTCCTAGTTGTGTGCAAAAACTTTTTTTTGAACATCTGTTTTTTAAAACTTTGAGTTCCAAATTCTCTTCCCTCTTCCCTCCCCACCCACCCCCCCTAAGAAGGCAAGCAATTGAACATAGGCCACATGCATATCATTATGTAAAACCCTTCCACAATACTCCTGTAGTGAAAGATTAACTATATTTTGCTCCTTCCTAATCTATCCCCTTTTATTCAATTTTCTACCTTGACCCTGTCCCTTTTTGAAAGTGTTTGTTTTTGATTACCTCCTCCCTTCCTCTGCCCTCCCTTCTATCATCCCCCCTTTTTTATCTTCTTCCTCCTTCTTTCCTGTGTGGTAAGATACCCAGCTGAGTGTGTATGTTATTCCTTCATCTAGTCAAATCCAATGAGAGCAAGATTCACTCATTCCCCCTCAGCTGCCCCCTCTTCCCTTCCTACAGAACTGCTTTTTCTTGCCACTTTTATGTGAGATAATTTACCCCATTCTATCTCTCCCTTTCTCTTTCTCTCAATATATTCCTCTCTCATCCCTTAATTTGATTTTTTAGATATCATCCCTTCATATTCAACTCACCCTGTGCCCTCTGCCTATATATATATATATACACACACACATAAATGTATATTCCCTTCAGTTACCTTAATACTAAGGTCCCATGAATTATACATATCATCTTTCCATGTAGGAATGTAAACAAAACAGTTCAGCTTTAGTAAGTCCCTTGCAATTTCTCTTTCTTGTTCACCTTCTCATGCTTCTCTTGATTCTTGTGTTTCAAAGTCAAATTTTCTATTCCACTCTGGTCTTTTCACTGAGAAAGCTTGAAAGTCCTCTATTTTATTGAAAATCCACATTTTGCCTTGGAGCATAATACTCAGTTTTGCTGGGTAGGTGATTCTTGGTTTTAATCCTAGCTCCATTGACCTCTGGAATATTGTATTCCAAGCCCTTCGATCTCTTAATGTAGAAGCTGCTAGATCTTGTATTATTCTGATTGTGTTTCCACAATACTCAAACTGTTTCCTTCTTGCTGCTTGCAGTATTTTCTCCTTGATCTGGGAGCTCTAGAATTTGGCGACAATAATCTTAGGAGTTTTCTTTTTGGGATCTTTTTGAGGAAGCAATCCCTGGATTCTTTCAATTTCTATTTTACCCTCTGGCTCTAGCATATCAGAGCAGTTCTCCTTGGTAATTTCTTGAAAGATGATATCTAGGCTCTTTTTGTGATCATGGCTTTCAGGTAGTCCAATAATTATAAATTATCTCTCCTGGATCTATTTTCCAGGTCAGTGGTTTTCCCAATGAGATATTTCACATTGTCTTCCACTTTTTCATTCCTTTGGTTCTGTTTTGATTTCTCATAAAGTCACTAGCTTCCACTTGCTCCAATCTAATTTTTAAAGTAGTATTTTCTTCAGTGGTCTTTTGGACCTCCTTTTCCATTTGGCTAATTCTGCCTTTCAAGGCATTCTTCTCCTCATTGGTTTTTTGGAGCTCTTTTGCCATTTGAGTTAGTCTACTTTTTAAGGTGTTGTTTTCTTCAGTATTTTTTTGGGTCTCCTTTAGCAAGTCATTAACTTGTTTTTCATGGTTTTCTTGCATCCTTCTCATTTCTCTTCCCAATTTTTCCTCTACTTCTCTGACTTGGTTTTCCAAATCCTTTTCGAGCTCTTCCATGCCTGAGACCAGTTCATGTTTTTCTTGGAGGTTTTTGATGTAGGCTCTTTGACTTTGTTGACTTCTTCTGGATGTATGTTTTGGTCTTCTTTGTCACCAAAGAAAGATTCCAAAGTCTGAGAATGAATCTGAGTCCATTTTCACTGCCTGCCCATGTTCCCAGCCAACTACTTGACCCTTGAGTTTTTCGTCGGGGTATGACTGTTTGCAGAATAGAGAGTACTTTGTTCCAAGCTTGAGGGGATGTGCTGTTGTTTTTAGAGCTATTTCTATATATCCAGCTCTGCCACACCAGTACTCCTCCTCCCCCAAGAACTGCCAACCCAGACTGGACTCAGATCTTAAGCAGGCTCTGCACTCCCGCTCTGACCTGTCACTTTATTCCTCCCACCAGGTGGGCTTGGGGCTGGAAGCAACTGCAGCTGTAGATCTGTAGCTGCACCTCCTCCACTGCACCTCCTCCGTTTCCCCTAGAGCAGTGGCTGAACCATGAACTCCTTCACTCTGTCCCTGCAGCTTTTCCCACTAACCTTCTCTGTTGTCTTTGGTGTTTGTGGGTCGAGAAGTCTGCTAACTGCCACAGCACACTGATTCAGGGCACCAGGGCCACTCCACTAGGCCCTGGTCTGGCCATCCTGGCACATTCCATACTGGACTCTGCTCACCCTGCTCCCAGTTCCAGGTGATAGACTTTACCCAGAAACCATCCAGGCTGTCCTGGGCTGAAGCCCTGCTTCCCTCCGCTATTTTGTGGATTCTGCCATTCTTCTCTGTTGTCTTTGGTGTTTGTGGGTCGAGAAGTCTGCTAACTGCCACAGCACACTGATTCAGGACACTAGGGCCTGTTCCACCCAACTCCTGGCCTGGTTGGTCCAGGCAAGACTCATGCTGGGCTCTGCTCCACTCCACTCCCAGCTCCTTGCGCGATAGACATTACCCAGCAACCATCCAAGCTGTCCTGGGCTAGAGCCCTGCTTCCCTCTGCTATTTTGTGGGTTCTTCAGTTCTAGAATTTGTTCAGTGCCATTTTTATAGGTGTTTGGAGGGTCTTGGGGGAGAACTTTAGGCAAGTCCCTGCTTTCCAGCTGCCATCTTGGCTCCACCCCCTTCCTAAGTTTCTATTGACTTTTAAAGATACAGTAACAACATACACATTCTTTGTGGGAGGGGATATTTGGGTTACATTTGTATCCTTTACTGATTTGTGTATAAACAGGTTGTTATTCATTTAGTAGAATTTAAAACTTCTTGCGGACAGACTGTCTCGCTTTCGTCTTTGTAACCCTACTGCCTAGTATAGTGGCTAATATATAGTTAGTTGATTCATTCCTCTCCAGGATGCACGCCTAAATTTCTCCTAGAATTTCTCTACAATGCCCCCAGGAACATCATCACCCTGGAAGCTCACTCCACCCTAGGACTTCACACAGTGGTGTGAAATATAAGTGTTTATCAACTGGAGACCTCTCCCCCTAACTAACTGGCTGCTTCCAGAATCTCCATTTTAAAGAGAAGTGCCAGGTTAGCCATATCTTTAACCCACTTTAGGCTGCACTCCTGATTTTCCCAGATTACCTCTATAATGGTCCTTGAGGTACCCTTATTTCCTCATCCCCCCTTTTTCTTCTCATTCTAATATGTTGTCTTCTCCCACAAAATATAAGCTCATTAGGATCAGGGACTTTCTGCTTCTGTTTGTATTCCCAGAACCAACACAGTGCCTGGAACATAGTAAGCATTTAATAAAAGCTTGTTGACTTGGCTTGCTGACTTGATTAACCAAAAGCTTTTGAATTTAATAATTTTGTGTGGAAACATTGCTAAAACATTTTTCATATGTATTCTTAGCTTTGTTAAAATAATATACTGAACATAGTCTAAACCCTTGTTGATTATTTAGGATTTTCATTATAAATCTATTGTTTAATTTAATGATATCCTCTGGGGGATTTTAAGGTGTGAAGAGCTATTTATCTCTTCATTAAATCACTCCAGACTGCTGTGCTTTCGCAGTTCCTAAGACTTTTTTTTGTTGATTTTATCCTCCTTGCTATTATTGCTTTTAAAAAATAACTTTTGCCTGCATATGTGCCCATGTTAGCTCCTTTACTTTTTGCTGTTTCTAATTTGGTGTGGACTTAGACACTGACCATGTTCAAGTTGTTTGTAAAATAAGGTTAAACAGGCACTGAGTGAAAATATGAAAGTCTCTCATTTAAGTAAATTGTATGAGTTTTAGAGCATAGTATCTGATATCTGTGATGGCTATACAACATAATTTTCTACTTAGTTCCTTAATTTATAGAAGTTCCAGTATTTCTACAACAAAGTTTACATATGACTCATGTCTAGGTTTTCCCCTAAAAGAAATAAACGGGGCTCTTTCTACAACTTACAAAATAGATATTTGGTCTTGGAAACCAATTCCACTACCACAACAGAAATGCTCAAAAAGACAAAATATTCATGAGCACACATTAATAAGTACTTTAAAATAATTCATTTAACTTACTACACTTTCTTGAAAAGTAAGTGTATTTTGTGAGACAGATATTTCACTTTCACATTTTAATTGAGCTGTCTATACCAGTGGTATCAATGTCACATAGAAACAGGCATTACTAAACCATACAAAATTATCCCTGTGGGCCACATATTGATTTAGTTTTAAAATGTAAGGTTATCTACATTTTATTGTATTTTTATTTCTTTTGCTAAATATTTCCCAATTACATTTTAATCTGATTTGAGCCACACTCTCTACTGTTATGAATTATGGGTCACATGTGTTTGGTACCACTGTTCCCCACAGCTCCAAAATCCAGATCTCCTGGCAAGTATGGCTTGGGATCTCTTAGTCTTTTCAGAGGTAGTATCATGTTGGTGATAGTGTGTTTAGTGTATCTTCTCCTTAGAGAATTGCCAGAATTTGTAAGGTCCAGAATTCTGCTGCACAGAAATGTTAATGGTTCTCCTCTCCCACAAACAGTGGGTAAAATTCGATATTGAGGAAAGAGGCCCAGAGCTGCATGATGATTATAAGAGAAATTTAATAATCATAATGGGTACTTATACTAGGGCAGAATGATAAATGCCTGCCAAGAGTTTAATACTCTTCAGTCTGGGGTGGTAGTCAGAATGCCTGCAAAGACCCCCCAAAACAGCCCTTGGTAATTTTATAAATCAAAGAAAGGATAGAGTGTCATTACATACATCATTGGAGTTTAGCTAATATTTTGATTTACTGCTTAGTACTGGTCTTGAGTCCAGAGCCCTGGGCATTAAGGCCGGTGCTGTTGGATAGATGTCCAGACACCAGTGTACTGGTCACTGTATCCTTGTTATGGCTTTCAAAATATGGCTTTCACCAGTCAGGTCCCCATAAGTTGTAGGAAGTACCTTCCTCCACCACCACCCTCATTGTACAGCTATCAACAACTCAAGAATGCAGGAACTCTTAAATTCACTAGGGAGCTACTAAGGCTAGAAATATCCAACTATATAATATTCTATTTTTGTTTTGGGCATGCACTCAATAACTACTCTACACTAGAATTTCTGCAACACCAACATTCAGAGTCAGAATCTCCTACATCTGAACCAAACCATGATCACTATTTGAAGTAATAAGAATACTGAGAATAGAATAAATGCCCACTTTAGAAGTTCAGGAAAGAGAGGAACAAACAACAAAGGACATAGAGGCAACTTTAGACTGGAGAAGGTCAAAGAGAATGTTATTATCTCTGAAGTAATAAAAAAAGGGCAAAGTATCCAGAAGTAAGGGGTAGTCAACTATACTAAATGCTACAGAAGCATAAAGAGAGATAAGTAGAAAAAGCGGTTTGGCATTTGGCAATTGGCAGACTTTTGAGAAAATAGTTTCCAAAGAGTGATGAGAAGCATAAGAAAGATGAGATGATTGTTAGAGCAAAATCCTACAGGAACCTTTTTGAATAATTTGTTGTTAGAATATCCAATTAATTCAAATATTATTTAAAATTCAAAATGTATTTCAAATCAAATTAATTCAAAATGCTCAGGTCAGTCTGAAATTCTTTTCAATATCAAACCCATCCTTTTAATTTTATTTTCCATATACATTTTCTTATAAACCTTTCTTACCTGAGCGGTCTGTGTGTGTGTGTATGTATGTGTGTTCTAGACATATAACACAACCTTTTCCTTTAGAAAGACACTTATCTAGAAAGGAACACACCACCCTAGTCTCTCCATAAATTTTGGAACTTGGGAAATGATGGCTTAGTTAATATTCCTCAGTATTGGCTCCTTCCCATTTCTTTTATTATTTGGGGGGCTTTTTGTTCTACAGGGATTATGTCTTTAGATGTAGAAAAAATGAGAGTGGAGGAACAAATAGTCTCAATTTCCTTTTCTATATGTACACCCACCACAATTCCTGAATTTAAAGCAGTTTCATAAGGGGCTAATTACATCATCAAAAGACAGCAAGGCATAATGTATTGAATAGTAGAAGACATGGGTTCAAGGCCTTTCTTTGACACATACTAGCTATGTTACCGTGAGCAAACCATTTAACTTCTCAGTGCCCCTAAGCAACTCTATGAATTTTCAATTACTGGAGGAAATTTCCACACAATAATAAAATTACAATAGCCACAATTATAACAATTACAGCTAACATTGATATGGTACTTACTATGTGCCAAGCACTGTGCTAAGCAGTTTGCAATTACTATTTCATTTGATCCTCAAAATAGTCCTCAAATGCAGATGCTATTGTTATCCCCATTTTACAGAAACTGAGGAAAACAGAAATTAACTGTCTTGCTCAGAATCACAAAGCTAGTAAGTGTTTGAGTCTGGATTTAAACTCGGAGTTTCCCAACTCCAGGCCCAACACTCTATCCACTACACCACCTACTTGCCCCAATATACGTTTTCATACCGATGAAACCACTGAACTAAGACTCCCCCCCACACACATACAAATTGCTATTAAATCAATTAGCTCTAGTTCATACTCTGAAATCTATTGGAATCTGAAAAGTTTCCATTAGCCATGTACTCTATAGTTCCAGGAAACAGTATTCAAATATACGAAGGGCTGTCATATAACAAAAGGATTAAACTTCAGCTTGTCCTCTGAGGGCAAAAGTTCCAGAGAGACTGATGTGAGTTCAATGAAAAGAAAAAAAAATCAATAATCACATCTCTCCAAAAGTGGAAAGATCTACCTCAGGATTATGGGATTAACAGTGTCCCAGAATTGAAAAGGGCCACTTAGTCCTACCTATACGTGGCGAAGAATCTCTCTATAGCACTCCTTGCAAATGGCCAGGGCTGTCATCCATAAAGTTCTTCAATTAGAAGCTGAATAACAGATACCTTGCAGTTCTAGATGTATGACCCTGTGATCAGTTGCCATGGATGCTGTTGAATAATTATTGTTCAGTTATACAGAGAACTAGATGGCCTTAGAAGTTCTTTTCACCTCTGTAGTTCTTTACACACTGAGTCAAATGAGTTGACATTACAGGGAAGCCTGTTCTTGGCTAATAATAAAGAAGAATTTCCTAACAATTATAAACATGCAAAGTCAACATCTTTCTTGATCTCTTTGCACCATTGGTTTTATAACCTACCCAAAAGCAAGAAATATATTTTAATAAGATACTTGTCAACTCTTACCATGATTTTCATGATAGGCATTTGTGAAAAAAATTGTCATGAAGACAATTTAAACATACATCAAAATCTGCTGTAAAGGATAAAAAGAGAGAGAAATCTTATGAAGAACTCAATAGTACCTTTCAAATTAAATTGCCATGTGCTTTAATACTTGAAGACTTTGGAGCAAAGGTGGACACAAGGGATATTTCAATGCATCTGTGATTTCTTCTATATAGATACTCAATCAAAAAACTTGGTAGTGTAATGGATAGAGCCCTGGACCTGGAGTCAGGAAGAACTGTGTTCAAAACTGGACATACACCCAAAGCTGTAAGATCCTGTGCAAGTCACTTAACCTCTGTGCACCCCAGCTTCATTATCTGTAAAATGAAGATAATAATAGCACCTGCCTCGTAGGAGTGTTAGAAGGATAAAATTCACAAGGAACAGCTAGGCAGCACAGTGGATAGACTGCCAAACCTAGAGATAGGAAGACTTATCTCCCTGAGTTCAAATGTGGCTCAGACATTTACTAGCTTTTTGACCCTAGACAAATCACTTGACCCTGTTTGCCTCAGGTTTCTCACGTGTAAAATGAGCTGGAGAAAGAAATGGAAAAGGACTCTAGTATCTATGCCAAGAAAGCCTCAAATGGCCACAAAGAGTTGGATATAACTGAAAATGACTGAGCAAATGAACTGTGCTGGGGCCCCACCTTTAGATGATTTTTTTTACATTGTATAGACATACCAGTGAAGCACACAGGTTTGACATATAATAGCAAATATAAGGGCGACTATAAACAAGAGTTGTACAAGTAAGCAGGAATACACATGCCAAAATCGAAATTACTCAAGGAGAGTTTTGAAATAGGTGAGGTAACAGATCCATTCAAGTATTTGAGTGTGGATCAGATACTAGAAACATCACATGGGATTATTCAAAATCTCTTTGCTCCTGATGCAAACTCTTCTGGGGCTGAGTGAAAATTAATGCTCAAAAATGTGCAGTAGTATGGCTGAAAAGCTGTTGTTGAACCCATACCCTCAATTTGTCAGGGTATCTGCCAATTCATTCAATTATTTCAATGGGGTAAGTGAATTCTCTTTTCGATGGGAAAAAAACTAAATAATTCCATAGAGCAGTCTTCTTAACTAAAATAGAGCCTTGAATTATGGCAGTTCTTCAATAAAAAGCTTCTTTTGGTCTAAATTATTTGCAGAATTGCCTGTGCTCTCTTCTTGTCCTTGACCTGCTCAAAGTGTTCCTCCTAGGCCAGTGTGAGAATATAAAATTAGCACATAGTAATCAATTTTTCCCCATCAAACTGCTGAACTATCTGAGGGCACCAAGAAAGGTTCTCATATAATCACAAAATAACAAAATTTGAGAGTTGGAAGGGACCTAAGTGGTCATCCAGTCTGGCTCATACCTGAAAGGAAACCCAAAATGACAGTAACTACCACTGATACGTAAAAAAAGACATGGCAGAGAAGAATCATGTAATCCAACCCCTTCTTAAATATCTCCAAGGTGGGAGATGCTTTTATCCTTTCCCTACTGATAGGGGGTAAAAGCAGTAATAACTGGAATATCCCATATTCTGCACAATAGCAGTTCCATGAGCTCAGGTGTGAGGCTTGATGCAAACAGCATAACATAATCTGCAAAGATATCATCTGAAGGACTTCACCCTCTATAAGAAATCACTTTTCTACTTGTACTCTGGATCTTGTCCATGATGGTAACAAGACCCTTTGGGAGGAATTGTCTCCTTCAGTTGATATTAATAATCACAAGGGTATCAAATGAAGTCATGTATGACATAACATCTTTCAATGGATCTTTTATGATTTTGATATATGCACAGAATACACCTTGTGAATGAAATCTTTTATAGTGGCATTTTGTGGTCAAATCAAATACTTTTTCATAGTCAACAAACAATTGACATGATAGGATCTTAAAGCCTCTATAGTATTTTATCTATTGTGTGATTGTAAAAAAATCTGCAAAAATCTTTTTACTGCACATAGTAAATTTGCAAAACATACTGCAATTGTATATCATCTACAATATGTTGCCTCTTCTCTTCTCAAATCTTCATCAAGGACACTTTTTATGCATGTGTAGAAATTCTTATATTACATTTTGTAGCCTAGTGTGATTTAGGCCAGCCTTTAGACACAAGATCAAGAGTAGAATAAAACAAGATACTTATGGGCCATATAACAGTTAGCAAAACTAGATTAATTACAGGGGACCCCTGTGTTAGCACCGCACACAGAGCCAAATGCTATTTGGCAACTCTATTGCTATACCCACTTCTGGGTCATGTTTTAAGGGCAAGAAGGAGCATTATTGGTCAAGGGAGAATGGAAGCCCTGAGTAATAGTATCACTTCCAGCTCCAAGGGATCAGGGACCCTGAGGAATAATGTTATTTCCTGTCCCAAGGGAATAAGAGCTATGAGGATCCATATGGATTACATTCCCAAGGGATCATGGGCCCATTTAAGTGTGGATCAGAATTCAAACCAAAAGAAAAATGACAATACCTCTGCCCAGACCACATAATCTGGAAAGCACTGAAAACTTCCAAACTTTCAGAACTAGCTCTGAAAAACAACAATGCAGAAATGTCTCATCCCCCACACCTTCACTGGAAATAGCTCAACTAATATAAAATTCCAAATCAGGAAATAAAGTGGAAAAATAGCAAAAGAAAAAAAAAAAGAAAGAAAAAACCTGACCAAAAAAGTCTACCATGATGGCAGCAAAGATGAAAACACAAACTCAGTAGAAGATAACAGTCAAAACTGCTATATCCAAAGCCTCAGAGAAAATGGGTATTGGACACAAGCCAAGCAAAAATTCCCAAAAGAGCTCAAAAATACTTTTCAAAATAAAATAAGAGTGGTAGAGGAAAAATTAGGTAAGAGAAATAAAAATAAAAGAGTAAAATTATGAAAAGACAATCAATAGCTTGGTAAAAGGCTAACAAAAAATGCTGAAGAAAATAATGTTTAAAAACAGAATTTGCCCAAAAAGAGGTCTATAAAAAGTTCACTGAAGAAAAGCATTAAAAATTAGAATTGGGAAAATGGAAGTGAATGACTCCAGAAGAGATAAAGAAACAAACAAAGTCAAAAGACTGAAAAAAAATGGAAGAAAATATGAAATATTTTATTGGAAAAACAACGGATCCAGAAAATAGATTGAGAAGAGATAATTTAACAATTATTATATCACCTGAAATCCATGATCAAAGGAAGAGCTTAGACATCATATTCCAAGAAATTGTCAAGGAACAATTCCCTGATATTCCAGAACCAGCAGGTAAAATAGAAATTGAATTAATCCACTGATCACCACCTGAAAGACATGCCAAAATGAAATGTCCCAGGCATATTATAATAAAATGCCAGAACTCACAGGTCAAAGAGAGAATACTTCAAGTAGCCAAAAAGAAACAATTCAAATACCATGGTGCCAAAGTCAGGATAACATAAGATCTAGCAGCTACCACATTAAAGAGAATATAATATTCCAGAGGGCTGGGATTATAACCAAGAATAAATTATTCAACAAAACTGAGTATAATCCCTCAAAGGAAAAATGACTAATGAAATAGAGGATGTTCAAGCATTCCTGATGAAAAGACCAAAGCTAAATGGAAAACGTGACTTTCAAATAAAAGACTCAAGAAAAATATAAAAAGGTAAAAATGAAAAAGAAATCATAAGGAACTCAATAAGGTTAAACTGTTTACCTTTCTATATAAGAAGATGAAACATGTGTCTTCCAAGAACTTTACCATTATTAGGGCAATTAGAAGGATTCTAAATAGAAACAGAGTACAGGAATAGGTTGATTGTATTGAGATAAAAAAATGGAAAGTCAAGAAGTGGGGATGCTCTGGGAGAAGGGGAAAGGGAGAGGAAAAATGGGGGAAAATATCTCATTTAAAAAGGCATATAAAAAAAGAATTTTTACAGTGAAGGGTTGTTATAGTAATTAGGGTGGGACTTTTTTTTACTGTTTTCTCTTTTGGAATGCTGAAGTAATCAAGTATCTTTGATGAATTTTGCCTTTCAAATGTAATGGCAAGCAAAGTGGACTTTTTGTTGTCTTTGTTTTGGAGTGTTTCTCAGCACTAAGGAATCTTTGATTGAATGAGGAGTCTTTGATGACCTGCTTACATCAAGGGAAGGCCTAGTTCACATTGGTTTGAGTCCTGCAGTTGTGACACCCTTTTACCCTGAAGAACTGTATATAAACTCAGAGGTTAGCATTTGCCTTTGGGGGTACACTCATTGGAAAAGTTTTGCTGGTTTGGTCAGAGGAGACTCTGGGTAGCCGTTGGAAGACTGCCCCCACCCCCCAGCTTTGAAAACCCAAATGTTGGTGGCTCTCTCTCTGGTAACTATGCAATTCCCTGGTCAGACAGAGGCCTGTCTGTTGATTTCTCTGTGTGTGTTTGCTCTATTTATATAATGTATGCTGGAAATTTCTGTTTGTATTTGCTCTGAAATTCAGGGTGCTGGCTTTTCCCCCTGAAGTAATTGAATGGTATATGTATGTTTAATAAAAGTGAAATTGTTAACCCCTTAAAGTTACTTTCCTTAGAAAAGCATGTCAAGGAACCTGTGCTGGCAGCCCTTCTGTGTGCTCTTGTTGTTGGTCTTGTTAGGTCTTTCACCTCCACAGAAGCTGCTAGCAACAATGTTTTTACAAGGGTGAAATGGTTGGGTGCAATATTTGAACCTCACTGACATCTAAATGGGCTCTAAGAGTGAAAATGTGTGTGTGTGTGTGTGTGTGTGTGTGTGTGTATTCAATTGGTAATAGGAATCTATCTTACACAACAGGGAAGTGTTTCAACAATCCAGCTAGCAGCTTCTGTGGGGGTGTAAGATCCACCCACAGCCAGCACCCAGAAAGCTACCAACAGCACAGGTTCTTTTGATTTGCTTAACTAAGGAGAGCAAGGTGAAGGGGTTGACAAACTTACTTTAATTCAGCATATAAATATCATTCCCTTACTTCAGGGGAAGAGACCAGCACACTGAACTTCAAACATTAACAGACAGGCCAAATACAGATTCACAGCTACCAACATCTAGGTTCAGCCAGGACCTCAGAACAAGGGCTGACCCAGAGTCACAAGAGCCTCCACTGCTGTGGGTAAGAGAGCTCCAAGGAACAGACAACCAACCCCTGGTTTTTATATCTTTTTCAGCATCAGGGGTGAGTCACACATGCAACTCACCCACGTGACCTAGAATTGTCACAAAGAGGCGGACTTAAACCCACCTAGTCTAAAAGTCTCTGCTCTCTCATATATGGTCAATTTTGTGAATACATAGTTGAGAATAAGGTAGTCTCATTTCTATTCCCATCCAGTTTTCTCCAAAGGTCTATCATATTCTGTTTATCTCTTTGACTTCTTTTTATTGATTTTATGGTTAGATTTATTTAGCTGTGATTTATATGTGATTTATGCTCTCTTGTAAACTAGGCCCTCCCTGGAGTTAGCTCCACCTTGGGCCCCACCTTAGTTGCCAATCCACACCCACTACGGTTTTACACCTAATAGGGGTTTGGGCCTGGGACTTAGCACCTAGTAAGACTTGATGAAATACACTGAATTAATCAAAACAAACAAAAGCCAAACTCTTCAAGGGCACTTATTGAACTAAGTGCTAAGGAACCCATTTTTCTTACCAACACAGGAAGTAAGAGGGGAGAGGAACTAGCAGAAAGAGGCAGGAGTTTAAAAGGCAGTACAGATAAAAGAAGGCAATGGTCAGAATCAAAACAGATGAGAATCTCACACCTATCAGATTGGCTAATATGACAGAAAAGGAAAATGATAAATGTTGGAGAAGATGTAGGAAATTTGAACACTAATGGAATTGGTGGAGTTGTGTGAACTGATTGAACTATTCTGGAGAGTAATTTGGAACTATGTCCAAAGGGCTATAGAACTGTGCGATAGAACCCTTTGACCCACCAATACCATTACTAGGTGTGTATCCCCAAGAGACCATAAAAAAGGGGGAAAGGATCTATACATACAAAAATATTTACAGCAGTCCTTTCTGTGGTGGCAAAGAATTGGAAATTGAGGGGATGCCCATCAATTGTAGAATGGCTGAACAAGTGGTATATGAATGTAATGGAAAACTTCTATAGGAAATTATGAGAATGCAGATTTCAGAAAAAAACCTGGAGAGACTTAGATGAATTGATGCTGAGTGAAGTGATCAGAGCCAGAAGAATATTGCACACAGTAGCAACAACATTGTTCAATGATCAGTTATAGTAGACTTAGCTATTCTCAGCAATACAATGATCCAAGACAATTCCAAAAGACTTGTAATGGAAAATACTATCCACATCCAGAGAAAGAACTATGGAATCTGAATGCAGACCAAAGCATACTATTTTCACGGGTTTTTGGTTTTTTGTTTTTTCTTTTGTATGTTTTTCCCCTTTTGTTCTGATTCTTCTTTCACAATGTGAGTAGTGTGGAAAAATGTTTAGCATGATTGTGCATGTACAAATTATATCAGATTGCTTGCTCTCTTGGGAACAGAGGAGGGAAGGAAGGCACAGAGAAAAATCAGCAACTCAAAATTTTAGAAAAATGAGTGTTGAAAACTAACTTTATATGTAATTTGAAAATATAAAATGCTATTAAGTGCAAAAAGCAGACTTGAAAGGAGGAAGTGTATAAAGAAAGAGAAAAGGAAAAACAAGAAAACAGGATAGAGGGAAATGAACAGTTAGTAATCATAATTGTGAATGTTAATGGGAGAACTCACTCATAAAATGGAAGCAGGTAGCAGAATGGATTTGAACCAGAACCCAACAATATGTTGTTTACAAGACGTACACTTGAAGTAGAAACATACACAGAATTAAAATAACAGGTGAGAACAAAGTCAGGGGTAGCAATCATAATCTCAAGCAAAGGAGGCCTAATTAAAAGAGATAAGCTGGGAAATTATATTTTGCTAAAAGATACCATAGACAATGAAACAATATCACTACTAAACCAAATTCTTCATCCAAATTCTTAAGGGAAAAAATTAAATTAATTATAGGAGGAAATATTAAAACATGCTATTGGGGAACCTCGATCTTCCCCTATCACAGCTAAATAAATCTAACCATAAAATCAATAAAAAGAAGTCAAAGAGATAAACAGAATATGATAGACCTTTGGAGAAAACTGGATGGGAATAGAAATGAGACTACCTTATTCCCAGCTACATATGGTTTCTTCACAAAATTGACCATATATGAGGACATAAAACTCTCACAACAAAGCGCAGAAATATTAAATGTACTTATTTCATACAACAATTCAATAAAATTAAATTCAGTAAAAGGCTGTGGAAGCATAGATTAAATGGTTATTATAGTTAATTGGAAACCAAACAGTCTAATTTTAAAGAACAAATTGGTAAAATAACAAATCATAGAAACATTAAATAATATCATTAAATAGAATGACCATAATGAAGGATGCAGCCAAGCAGTTCTTGGGGGAAATTTTCAATCTTTAAATGCATATATCAGTAAAAGAGAGAAAAAGCATATCAATGAACTGGATATTCAACTAAAAAAACTATAAAAAGAACAAACTAAAAATCTCCAATTAAACACCAAAATGGAAATTCTGAAAATTAAAGGAGAGATTAGTAAAATTTAAATTAAGAAAACCATTGAACTAATAAATAAAAGTAAATGCTGGCTTTGTGAAAAAAAATAGATAAACCATTGGTTAATTTGGGTTTTTTAAGAAAGAAAACTAAATTACCAGTATCAAAAATGAAAAGGGTGAATACCCCACCAAAGAAGGTGAAATTAAAGCAATTGTAAGCAATTATTTTGCGCAGTTACATGCCAGAAAAATTAAGTAAAATGTATGAATATTTACAAAAATATAAACTGCCCAGATTAATAGAAGAGTAAATACAATATTTAAACAACCTTATCTTAGAAAAAGAAATTGAACAAGCCACCAGTCAGGTCCCTAAGAAAAAAATTTCTAGGACTAGATGTATTTGTAAGTTAATTCTATCAGTTATTTAGGGAAAAATAAACCCCAGTATTATATAAACTATTTGAAAAAATAGGTAAGGAAGAAATTCTACCAAATTCTTTTTATTACATAAATATGTCTTTGATACCTAACCCCAGAAGAGAGCAAGAAATGGAGAAAAAATATTGCTGCAAAATTTTTGAATAAAATACTAGCAAGAAATAGAATGAAACCAGATCATTCTAAATGACATGAAATTTAAGAATGAAATAGGAAAAAGGACAACTAGCACATTAAAAGTGGAAAAGATCTGTCAAGATTTGTATAGCAAATTATTGCCTTCTATCACTAATATAATCACTAATAGTGGGATCACTGCATTTGGACTTCAATACCACAGTTACCAATGAGCTATATAAGGAAATGGAAATGATACAAAAGAAAATAAAAATGGTAAGTGCCTAAATCAAGTATAAAAAAAGAAGTGTTGAGTCAATCAGTCAATAAACACTTATTAAATTTATTTATTTATTTATTTATTATTAAGCACATCTATTATGTGCTCAATATGTACTGTGCTAAATGCTAGGAATACAAATATGAAGAAGACAGACCTGTCCTCAAGTAGTTTACTATCTAATAGAGTAAGACAACAACAACAATAACAAAAGAAGATTAAAGTGGTAGAGGAAGGTATCTAGTGAAGGGCCATGATGGAGAAGTCCAAAGGAGTGCAACAAGGTGGGAAATTAAGAGATGGTTGTTCCGGGAGCCCTCCTTAAATGCAAATTTTGGGAGGAGATTTTTCCACTCAGCCCTCCAATCAGAGAAGCAAAAATGAGGATTGATAAGTTATGTATACCAAAGCCAAATCTATCTTGCAGGATGATATAGTAGTTGCCATTATCACAGAGGATGCCCAACACATTAAAAATGAAAGAGGGATTCCCTGTAGATAGTGATATCCTCCAACTATTCCTATTAGCAGGTCACAGTATATTCCAGAGCCTGCTAAGTGAGATCTTTAATTACTCAAAAGAGTATAGTCTACTCAGGGAAAGAATGGATGAGGAATGTCTATTGCTCAAACTATGATATGCAATTCAATGGCCATCTGGAGCTAGTCCACCCGTGTGTGTGTACATGTATGTGTGTGTGTGTGCAGGTGTGTGTGTGGTGTGTATGTATTTATACACATGTATATATATATACACACATATATATACACATATATATGTGTGTGTGTATTTGCACACATGTATACACATATAACCAAGATATATGTGTATGTGTGTATATGCATGTGCATATATATGTATGTGTATGTGTGCGTGTGTCTATGAGTATAGTATATACACATATAAACATATACATATATCTTGGACACGTGTATATATATATAAATATATAGATACAGATATTATATATGCGTGTACATATACACATATATGTATGTATATATATATATATATATATGTCTTGGATACACATATCTTGGAGACAGAGAGAGAGAGGTGACGTACACCAAAGATAGACAATGAACTTGGCCTGGAACCAAATGGGAGGAAAGAGTAGAGTACATTGCCTTGAGGAAATCGCACAGTGCTTAATTTTCCAGCTTTATTGAACATTAATTCCCTTTCAAACTTAAAATAGCTTCATGAGCCCATACCAACCACTCTACACCAAATTTCTTTAAAAAAAAAAAAGGTCCACAATGATTACCTCAACTTATTCCCCTCTTACTTCTCATCCCCATGAAGTCTGTCTTCTGATCTCATCACTAAACTTAAACCGCTCTCTCCAAAGCTCCCAAGCACCTCTTAATTTCACAATCACAAGGCCTTTTCTCCATCTTCAACTTTCTTCATCTCTCCACACTATTTGCCATGGGTGACCTGCTTCTCTGCCTAGCTAGTCTTTCTACAATAGGATATTTCAGCACTGTCAATGAACAAGCATTAAGTACTCACTAGGTCCAGGCACTGTGCTAACCTGGTCTAAGCTAGAGAAAGGCAAAGCTCGCCTCTCTCAGTTCCCCTAATTATCTGTTGCTTCTCCATCCATTATCCATATTATGCTTCCTAACTCTGGGTATACCCTGATGCTCTCCAACCTTATTCTCTCTCCTGAGTTCTAATCTTGCATCCTCACCTATTAGACACTTAAAACTGGATGTCTCATAGACATCTCAAACTCAACATGCCCAAAAGATATTTCATTATCTTTCACCCCAAACCCAACTCTCTTATGACTGTCCCTATTTCTGTTAAAAGCAGCACTGTTCTCCAAATCAAGCAAGTTTGCAATCATGGTGTCATACTCTAATCTTCACTCTCACTCACTTCACATACCTAATCAGTTGTCAAATTCTGTCAATTCTATCTTTACATCTTTCCAATCTGCTTCTTTCTATTAATACAGTTTCCATCTTCATGTTGCCCCTCATCACTTTCCACCTGGACTATTACAATAGCCTCCTAATTGGCCTCCTTATGTCTCCCCTCTTCAATTCATCCTCCCCATATCTGCAAAGTACAGGTCTAATCATATCACTCTCTTTCTAAATTAACTCCATTGGTTCCCCATTACCTCAAAGATCAAATATAAACTCATGTATTTGACATTTGAAACACTGTACCACCTGGCCAAACACACATTTCTAGCTTTATTACATACTATTCCCCTTTACTCACTTGGTGGTCCAATGAAATTGTTTTTTTTTTTTCTATTCCTCATTCACAGTAAAAATTATTTCACATCTCTGTAGTTTTTCACTGGCTAGAATACACTCCCTAGTCTGCTTCAAGACTAAGCTCAACTCCACCTTCTACATGGGGACTTTCCTGATCCCACTCTGCTAGTGCCCCACCCCCAATATAATGTTTTATTTATTTTGCATCTATTTTATATAGCTATATAGGTACATATGTGTATATCTATCTATAGTATGTAAGTTCCTTAAAGGCAGGGACTTACACTTTAAGTTTGATTTCTCCAGCACCTGACATAGTGCCTGGCACAAAGTAGGGTGGTAAAGTAGATAGAGCACCGGTCCAAGAGTAAGGAAGTCTTGAGTTTACATCCAGACTCAAACATTTACTAGCTGTGTGACTCTGGACAAATTACTTAATTTTGGTTTGCCTCAGTTTTCTCAACTATGAACTTGAGATGGTAATATCACCTAACTCATGGGGTTGCAGTAAGGATCAAATGAGATATTTGTTTAAAAAAAAGCACTTATCAAAGTGCCTGGCACATAGTAGCTGCCATAAAAATGCTTATTCTCTCCTTCTCACCTAATAAATGCTTATTGGTTGAATCTATTTTTCTAAAGCATTGAAAATAATAAAACATTAGAGAAGAAATGGATATTAAAGGTCATATAGTTCAATCCCCTCATTTTATAGATAAAGAAACTGAGTGTCAGCAAGATCAAATAATCAAAGTCACAAAGCTAACCAGTAGGATGGCCCAGTCTTGAATTCAGGTCTTTTATTTGCTCATTTGTTCATTTGTTTTTTCCATTACACCACACTAACACTGCCTAACTTGTATCGTAGTCATTTATGTATGTCTTCTATACTGGGTGGTAAGCCCCTTGACAGCAGAAATCCTGTCATTCATCTCTAGTATGTCTCTGTTAGCACCTAATACAGAGCTCAAATGTAGAAAGCCTTTAATACTTGCTTGTTCAATTCAGAAAGAATGGGTACCATGAGGTAGAGGTTGTGTCTAGGGAGGCAGTGGGAAGTCCTGCTGCTAGGGTACAATGCATGTAATACAGTGTTAGCATATGACCCTTATCTTGAACTCTATGATGATGCACCTTACAGAGGATTCCTCTGAGATACAAGGAGACACAAGGAAAAACAACATAAGATATATTTTAAATATAATACCAATAACCTAGTCTTACAGACAAGGCCTTTATTATCAATATTGTATAATACGCAAAGTGTTAAGTAAGCATTTGGGACAAGACAACATGAAAAAAAAGCTTTGGTACTTAAATAATCAGCAATGCTCGCATATCATTTTAAGTCATTTCTTTTCATTCCTACTGTTTAAAAGCTCTACATTCCAGTATGAGTGCATATTGATAGAGTCTCCAAGGGGGAAAAATCTCATAACAACGATAATAATGTTAATATAGTGTGTTGGAATATCTTTCCCTGGAGTACTTTGAAAATGGAATAGATTTTTGTTTCTCTGAGGTGGGTAAGATGTGGTTCTGCCTAAAAGCAATGGATTAGAGATGACTTGAAATCTCTTCTAAATCAGGATCAGAGATAAATGTATATGTATCCATATTCCCATTTATATGTACACACATAATTATGTCTATGCACATGCATATATAATTATATGTACATGTACGCATATGTAATTATGTTTGTATTTATATCCAAATATACAGTATATGTATACGATTCTAGAAATAAATCCTAAATCACTATAATTCCAATTCAGCACGCTAGTCCAGACCACTCTTGACAAGGGGGAATTCAGTGATAATAAAAAAAATCTCTTCCTGCCTATCTAACCAGCAAATAGTATCCTTCCTGAAAGTCACACAAAATAAGAGTTTCATCTAAAGAAACTCTTAGGAAAAGAAGTTGGAACATGTCTCCCATCTCTCAGTAAAAAGGTAAGGGACATGAGGTGCCACTTCTGGCATATACAGGCCTGTTACTATGTACATCCTTTTTGCTGTTTTTCTTTGTTACAAGGGAAAATTAAATTAAGAATATCAACTATTCAGAAAGACTGTTCATCATGGGTAGGAAGGAGAGAATATCAAGAAATTAATATGTTATTAAAAACACAATAATAAAACTTAGAAAACAAGTTTGTTTTTTAAGGAATCTTGGGGTTTTGCCATCTCTATTCCACAAAAAAAGAAAAACCCTTACTATTAGAATCATAAAAGTATTACAAGACCTTTCACTAGTCCTCTAGCATAGGGACATCATGGACACTATTGCTTTCTTTCATCTGAATAAAAGGAGCTAATTTTTTTTGTCTCACAACTTTGCTGTCAGCCTTAGCAATGACTATAAGAATGTGCTGTCAAATACAAAATGGTATCAAATGGCTAATAAAGGTTTTGAAAAATTACTATTAAAACAGCAATGTGAAAAATGACAGAGCATCATGAATATTCCAAATGTTTATCGTATGTCCATTATTTCAAAAACTACTATGATCCACCTGAAATTCTACAACTCCGGGTACCACTTCAAAGTTTTCCTCAGAGGGAGAATTGTGCCTTTAAGACACCTAGTCTTTCAGAACAATAACCATCACTTCTGACCTTATTCTTGAACTGTGACCTCTGAAGAAGAAACAAGCTCCAAATACCATTTTTTGTAACATTCTACCTCCAAGTTCTTAGTGTTCAACACCAACTACTCTAGTGCAATATAAGATCTGTCCATCTGGCTGACTTGTCTTTTCATCTCTTGTAAATTCCTCACCACCAAATTATCCAAAGGATATTGTGCTTCATACCCATTAAGCCATGAAAGCAAAATACGTAATTAAGATGCCCTCTCGCACCCCTTTCTTCCACCCAAAACTTAGTCCAACAGTGAACACACTCTAAAGCATTGGGTGAAATTGTTGCTTTTAAGTTTGCTTTGTGAAGAAGGATTTCATGACTCTTGACCCCTAGAGGCTTGTTCTTTGACCTACCACTTTTCTCCACCATCTGGCATGTTTACTTGAAGCAAACGCCTAGGGTCAAAGGGCAAAGCAGACATGTGGAGGGACAGCTTTGTCATAAAAGCAGTAAAGAATAAGTGGGTGCTTCTGAATATAGCACTGTGCATTTTGTTCAGCTGCTTAGAACAATAAGGTAAGGTTATTCATGGCAGAAGACAAAATAAATAGGAATTCAGTTACAATGCAAGCAAAGAAACAGAGAAAATACTCAATGCAGTAACTTGAAATTTCTGTATTTTTTTTCTTTTCTTCCATTTCTGGGTGAGCTACTTTTTATGTTTTATAGAACCTATTTCTAAACAATGTTACTAAAGACAAGAAGAAAAAAGTTGTTTATGTATTAAATTAAACATATTGAATATTCTGGAAGACTGTTCATTAGCCTAGTGGTCTCAGAGCTATCAAAATCAGGACCGAATAAGGTCCAGTGAGGTCACTATTCTTTTCATTCCCAGCACATATAGTAAAAGAAATGTTAGTATAAATTAAAAATGATTTTACTAGTAGAAAGAAGCAATACAAATTATGATTAAATAATAATTCAACCAAAACTAAGTGCATCCTTTAGTATCCATAAAATATGCAGCTCTGGACAGTATTAGGATTACTTACATTATAAGACCACGCCACTCTGCCCATATTTTTCCTTAGGCCTAACTCCAGAAACTAATTAGTCTTTGGGAGAATCCCTGAGGTCTTCATTGATCTAGAAGACTGTGTTTCTTAGTGAAAGGGGATTGTTTCAGGAAATGAAAACTCTGCTTAGGAGTTTAAAAAGTCACATAGAGCATTCATTCATAGTGACTCCCAGTACAGGATGAGCAAAGCGATTGTGCACAAACAAGCAGGCTGCAAGTGTTTATTAACTACATATCATCTGCCAGATAATAAGTGCTAAACATTGGAAATACAAATACAAAAGAAAAGAAATACAATTCCTTCTTTCAAGAAGCTTACATTCTTAAGAGGAAAGATAGCACATAAAAAGGAGCTGAAAGGTTCGGAGATAGGGACAAAGTACACAGACTGGGACATAGCAGCAAAATCTAGGCAGGAGTGGGGAACTTACAGTTTCAAGCCACATGTGACCTTCTAGATCCTTGAGTGTGGCCTTTTCACTGAGTCCAAGTTTTACAGAACAAATCCTTTTATTAAGGGGATTTGCCCTGTGAAGTTTGGATTCAATCAAAGGGCCCCACTTAATGACCTAGAGGACACCAAGGCCACAGGTTTCCCACCACTGGGAGAATTAGAAGCACAAGCAGGAAAGGAATGAAAAATGGCTAACCAAGGACATATGCAGAATGAAGATTCCTGGAAGGAACTCACCAATGCAGAAAGGAGTTAACATGTTAAAGGGATGTTCCAGTGTGATAAGGCCTAAGGGAAGTTGCAGGGAGAATTAGAAGCACAAGCAGGAAAGGAATGAAAAATGGCTAACCAAGGACATATGCAGAATGAAGATTCCTGGAAGGAACTCACCAATGCAGAAAGGAGTTAACATGTTAAAGGGATGTTCCAGTGTAATAAGGCCTAAGGGAAGTTGCAACTAAGTCATAGTGATGAAGACTGGAGAATCTGAAAAACTGCTGGCTGTTGAGAATAAATTGAGGCAACTAAGAAACAGATTATAGCCTCCTGTGACCACTCGCGGTAGGCCAATAGCAAGATGAGATATGCTATACAGCTGACTCCCTTGCCAAAAAGCCTATGAAAAAAACAGTATCTCTAACCAGAGCATGTGTGTATGTGTGTATGCTTGTGAATGTATATATGTACATTCACACATTTGTGTATGTATATATGTATATATAAGTATATATGTACATATATACGTATGTGTGTATACATATATGGATAGTGCTTGCTTTATTCCTCTAGAAATTATTTTCATATTGATCTAATGTTTTAATTATTTAAATCTATCTCCCATCTCCCGACGAGGTCAAAGCGAAGAACAATTTTTTCCCATTTCCCGACGAGGTCAAAGCTAAGAACAATTTTCCAGAGGAGAATTACAAACTATTAATAATGAAACAAAGAATACTCCAAATCACCAGTACAAGAAATAACAATCCAAACAACTCTTAGGTTTCACTTCATACACAGAAAACTAGCAAAGATGAAAAAATGTAAGAAAAGATCATGCTGAAGGGGCTATGGAAAGACAATGAAATTAATACACCATTTGTAGAGCCATGAATCAGTTTAACCACTTCAGAAAATAATTTTTGTTAAAAGCATGAATAAAATATTCCTACCTTTGAACCCAGAGATTCCAGTGATGGGCACAGACTCCAAGGATGACAAAGAGAAAATCCATAAAAGTAAAGATCATTGTATTAGGAATATCTTATTATGGTAAACAAAATAAATGTCCTTCAGTTGGGGAATGGCTAAATAAATTGTGGTACAGAAATAATGGGGCATATTACCATGACGTAAGAAATAATAAATATGAAGACTAAAGAGTAGAATGGTAAGACAGAAAACTTGACATAAAGTGGAGTAAGCAAATCCAGGAAAAACAACTGACTGCAATAATGTAAATGGAATGAACGAAAAAGTCAGAAATGAATGCCGTGTGATTATAATTACCAAGCCTGACCCCAAAGAAAAGATAAGAAAATATTTTCCTTTGCAGAGATGGAAGAATAGAGAGGGAAAACATTGCGTATACTGTCAAACTCAAGGTGTTTGTTGGTTTGTTTTGCTGAATTGCCTTTTTTTGCCCTGTTTAGTTATTGTATTGTTGTTGTTACATGGGATGGCTTTCTGGGTTGTTATCTGACAGGAATGTGGGTGGGATATATATAAAAATGAAAGTGATATGAAAATAAGTATATCACTTTACAAATACATAATATTATTAATTGTGCAAATAATATCAGATGAACTCAAAGTTTCCTATTAATTATAGGATGGGGAGCTCAAGTTGACTGAAATACACATTTTCAAAATATCCTACGTTGAACCCAGTATTATACAAGAGCTCTAGAGTATACCAAGAGTCATGTACACACACACACACACACACACACAGACACACACAAACACCAGCAGAGGAAGATAAGGAAATGATGGTTTTACCTTCCCAGAAGAATTTTTGCCAAAGTGGATTTATGTCCCCTGGAATTTGGGGACCTTTCACATTTTTCAGCATCTTTTGGTAAGTTTTCAGGATTTTCAGTACTTCAAAAAACTAATTATATCAGAATTATTGGAGGTGTTGATATTTATATGATCTCATTTTTAGAAAGGTGCTAGAAGAACACAAGGAAAGAACACTGAAGTATTAGATTGACAGGAAGCCACCTATCAAGGATCATCACTCGACAATTGATAGTATTGTAGAACCTCTACAAAATATGCTGCTAATATTATTTCTCAGCAGCAATTGAACGCTGATCCTGAGAAGACAGAAGTGATCATTATATGGCCTCAGTCAAAGAATTATTTGAGATGGTGTTTCCCTGGAATCCCTCCTACAATCTGCACTGGCCCTGACATGTTCGGCCCCCAGAGAGGTTGTTGCTGCTATTTTTAAGATTCCAGGGATGAGTAGCTATATTCCTAATAGTCACTCACAGGCCCCATCAATATACTTTTACTTAACAACTAACCATGGGACTCAGTTCTACAGCAAGAACATTTTCTCAGATGAGAACAGTAATTACAAGCATTTCTCCCAAAACCAAAGTGGCACTCTCCCACAAGCACACACAGAATTTGAACGGGGAGGAATTGCTAAAACAAAAAAAGCGGTAAAGAACACATCAGCAACTCAAAACTCTAGAACTACAGAGCTTCAGTGTTCTTTCTTTTGCTAGAGGGTCCTCAAAGATTTCACTGAATGTAAGGGGTTGGTGCCGACCCCGGGGCTGTCAGGATCCTAGCACTTGGCCTGTTTCCTGGGTAAAACCAGACAAGCTTAGTAGGAGCTGGAACGTCAGGCGCCCGGAGGGAGGGCCTCCGCCTTTAACAGCTCCCCCCCCATAGTCATCCTTCTCATGCATGCGGAGTCCATCCACTAGGGACTCACAAGCCCAGAAGGAGGAACCCAGCTGGCTACTACCTAATGCTCCTGAACCAGTGCCTAACATATCAATGCTTTGATACTTTACTTACTGGAACATCTTTGATACTTTACAAGGGCATCCTGCCCCATGCATCACATAGCTCATACAGCTCTGATATCAGCTGGCTACATCCCTGAGCCTTCCCATGCCTCCATAGATACTGTAGGACAGGACCGCCCATTGTTCCCATACTCCCATAGAAACTATCTTGCAACAGCCCTAATTTTCCCATATGCCTGTAGGAACCATAATTTGCAACAATCCAGATTCTTCCCACCTGATATCGATCTTCCCATGCTGTCATCCCCTTACCCCTTGAATACCTGCTTCTGCTCATGTAGTGCAAAACCCTATAAAACTGGATAATGTCTCCCAATAAATCGGAGTTGTATCTTCCCTGACTCCCGCCTCATCATTGTGTACTGAGATTGGGGTCCTTGCTCGTCAGGGACCCCCAACAACTGAAGGGCATAGTGTCGACGATGGACAACTTGCTAAGTCAGCTACTCTGTTGGTTCCTCACCAGCCTCCACTGCTGCTAAACTAGGCCAGGTAGGTTATCTGGCTGCTGGACTCTTCACAGCATACAGTGTTTCTGTGGAATGGATAAATCTTCACTTTTGATGGGCGGCTAAAATCTTTCACCCTTTTCAACTACTGGCTTAGCTGGGGGCACTGGGTCTCTTTGTTTGGAGTAGTACCTTAGTATTTCAGCTGAAATTCTATGTTTGTTTGTTTATTTTAGCAAAGATAATGACCCTTAAACTAGGATTAACAGGTGTCTTTCCTCTTTGACTTCCTCATAACTGAGACTCTGAAATGTTTTCACCTCCCAGCAGGGACTAGCCTTTTCTGTGTGACAGTGCTTTCTGGTTCAGGCCAATTAACTCAGTCAAAGATTCTTCCCAGACTTATGGTTACCAGTCCTAATTAAGCCAGTTACTTGTCTTAGACTCCTTTTGGGGTATTATGGAAATGAGTATGAATGAAGCAAATTCGTTGTGTCTTTATGTGTAACTGAGCAAGTCTCAATAAGATAGGCTCAGACCATTAGCTGAAGGTTTTCCTTAGCTTCAGTGGCTAGTTTCAGAAGCATGCAAAGAATAGTAAAGTTTTTCAGTGACCAAAAACAGAAGTGCAAAAAGGATTGATCTAGCCTGGCAAATCTGGCACTGTTGTGGAATAAGAAAATTTAAAACTGACTTAGCCTATGGGGGGGTCTCTTCTAAGTGAAATGAGTGTGTGGGTGGGGCAAGAAAGTAAGAATACAGAAGTTTTCCCTTTCCTGCCTAGTATTCCAGCTGCAGAAGACACAAAGAACTAAGATACTAACCCATCAGGAGCTAGAAACTGTAGCAACCAACCATGAACCCAGAATTGGTACTATATAGTTCAGTAAGCCTAAGGATACCAACACAGGGGGTGAACAGCCATTCGGTCATTACTGAAACATCAGTACTTTCTGGTTTGACTAGCATATGTTGCTCCAGATGAGACAGTTGAACAAATTATCTACGTCACTAGAGTGAAATAAACACTCTGTAGATTACTCTATATAATGGTTTATATTGCATCAGAAATCTTTATTTTATTTACTGCATGCAACTCTGCTATACAATGCTTTATGTTCTCTGTATGTTTGTGATTCCTGTATTTGGTCTACTGTGCAACTCTGACGTGTGATTTTGCATATGATTTACATTTCAGCCTATCATGTGTCTTTCATGTAATGGTATATCTTTTGTTTATGCACATGATTATGATAAATTTTATATCCCTATAATTTGAATGATATGCACAAGTTTTATACGTATGTATATAAAATGTCCTCTATCGGGAGGGGGGGTGCATAACTATGTTTTTGTGACATGCCTACATTTATATTTAGGAACTGGAGTAATTTACAAGACCTACAGTTTTGGGGGAAGTAGTGGAAAGGGAACGTGTAATAGGGACATATTTCTCTGACTATATCTCCCATAAAATCTGAACCCAGAGAGTGATCATTCATTGAGATAAGCTCCAAGTAAGGATTATTTCATTTAGTATATTTATATACTTTACAACGTACTACAGAGTTTGCTTGACACATAGTGAGCATAGTTGCATCAGGAAATGAAGACTTTGGGGAGTGAGAGACTTCTGGGAAGGAGGTGTGCTGTGCAGAGGAAGAATTCATAAAGACACCCAGTAGAAGATAGGAGAGAAAAACAAGAAGAGACACTCACTGCATGGCTGAATCTTCCCCCACCTTATTCAACTATTCTCATTTACAGATGAGGGAAATGAGGCTGAAACAGGTAAAGTGATTTTTCTAGAACCATACACCTAGTAAACTTCTGAAATAGGATTTGAATTCAGGTCTTCCTGACTCCAAGTTCAACACTCTATCCACAGTGTCACTAGCACCAGCAATTATAACCCAGTAGTAGTAGTAGCAGCGGGCAGTTACGTGGCACAGTAGATAGAGTGCCAAGCCTGGAGTCAGAAAGACTCATCTTCCTGAACTCAAATCTAGCCTCACCTGGACTCCATGGAACTTCATCTGTAAAATGAACTGGAAAAGGAAATGGCAAACCATTCAAGTATCTGCCAAGAAAACCACAAACGGGATCACAGAGAACTGAACATGACTGAAAAATAAGTAAACAAGAAACTGAACAGTAGTAGTGGAGTAGGTTTCACTGTTTCTGCATTTATTTCTATTTCTAGTCTCTGAAATGCCTACCTGAAAATTATGCCTATATTGTTAAAAACTATTAACATCCTAAGCTTCCAGGTACCTATGAAAAAATGTACATTTTTATTTATGATATTGCATAAAATCCTTCCCAATCCAACTCCCATCTTGACAAAGTCTTTTCTTTCAGAGTGGTGCTATCTTAGCCCAGAGCTCCTAAGGATGTTTTTCAATGGTGTTGCTGCCAAACAGCTTTCATAAAGATGTAGCCAACTGTGTGCACTCCTTTGTTGACTCAGAATGCCTTGCCATTGCATCATGACACAGTTTCTCAGTGGTATGAGAACTGAAAAGAGGAAGAAGGGAAACAGAGAACTCAGACCCAGCTGGGGCTTAGTGATAATCTGATATTGACTTTGCTGAAAACTAAACTGTGAACACTGGGGGACAACAACAATATTCTATAATGGAAAATCAATTCTGATTTTTGTCCATATCCATTGTTAACATACAGTAAAATTTTCCATGTATCTCAAAATGAAAATGATTAAAAGGAAGAGCAACTTGGAGAAGAAAACGAAAAAAAAGAATTCTCCCCTTAGGAAAAAAAGAAAACAAAGAAAAAAGATTAAAGGAGACCTCCTTTTTCAAGCCCTAATGTCAAGGGATATTTCTTCACATTGTGAATAGGCTTTGATCCTGAAAACTCTGTATTTTTATTATTTGCCAAGTTGGTAAAAGGGATGTCCCCTGTGTAAGATTTTCTCATCTAGAGCTTTTCAAAAAATATTCTTATCTATCAAGACTCCAATTCCTTTAAACACTTCTCTTGAAAAATTCATTGTGCAGAACTTGGTTGTTCTCTATCCAATTCCAGGATCTCTGTAAAGAATAGCTGTTTGCCCACATTTGTCCTTGGCAGCTTCAAAATTGATCTGCACTGATCATAGTATGGATAAATTGTAGACAGACACCAGGATCATACTAATGTGTCCATTTGTAAACCACAAAGGGGATCCTGGGTGTTACAAAAATAAACTTGGAAAAGTTTCTCTCGTTCATACTTAATACACATAATTTTGTGGGAAAATGATAGAACTGAGGAGTCAGAAGACAGTGAACCAAGAATAATGAAATGGGAAGAGCTATTAACTAGCTGTAGGATCAAGAACAAGTATTTAACTTTTCTGGGCCTCAGTTTCTTCATTCATAAAATGGAGAAAATATTTGTACTTCCTGCTTCCAAGGGCTGTGGTGAAGATCAAGTTTAATACCTCCATATTCATTTTAATTCAGCAGTATTTATTATATGTCATTTTGGCGGAAGGGACAGTCATGTAATAAGAGCAAAATATAACAGAGAGGTAGCACAGGTGCTATACCAGTATCCATGAAATGTCAAAAGATAAAAAGGAAGGTCCCCAGAACGTACAGGAGACCATCTGTGTAGAAAATACACAGGACATAGAGAAGTCGTGGAGCAGGATAAGAAGGTGTGGTTGGTCAGAAGTTTGTACTAACATTGATGAGATCAGTGATGTACTGAAGCATTAAAGCATGTGTAAAGCATCGTCTTAGGCACTGGAGATGGAAAGATTAAAAAAATGAAGCCACTTCAGTCACCAAGGTGGCTACATTATACAGGTTAAATACAACATGAAACAGAAAAGTATAATACAAGGTAGGAAGCAAGAGGAGTGAAGGAGAGATGGGACAAAGAATTCAAGGAAGGAATGAGATGTGAAAAAGCACTACTAATAATGTCAGAGGAAACTTTAAAGAAAAGTGCCAGAGCTGAATCTTGAACAAAAATAAGAATCCTAGAAACTGGAGGTGAGGAGAGAGTACATTCCAGATGTGGAGGATCTACTATCTTAATGCAAGGATGTAATAAATGTTGAGCTCAAAAAAGATCAAATAGTCCCATTTGTCTATGACATAAAGTGCACGAAGGACACTAATATGACAAATCACGAGAGTTTTGGAGCAATATTATAAAAGACCTTGCAATGCAAGATTTCTATTTTAATCTAGGAATAGGAAGCTACAAAAGATATTTGAGCAAGTCAGATTCAATAGCCAGAGAGGATTCACAGGTCATCTAATTCAATACCTCTCATATTACATATTAAGAAACTAATTTTCAGAGAGGTGTTCTGATGTGCTCACAGTAACACAGTAAATGGCAAGGCCAAATCTAGAGCTCTATTTTTTGTTTTTATTTGTTTGTTGTTACCCTAAATCCAGTATTCTTTCCACACAATCATAAAGGGAGGTAATCTGATCAAACTGTGCCTTAGAAAATTATGTTGATATTTGTTTAAAAGTTGTACTGCAGAGTAGAGCAACTGAAGCCAGGGACACTATGAGATGATTGTGATAATCAGGCACCTGAAATATGGTGGTAGATCTAAAGGAATTGAATTACAACGGTAGATAAGAATAGAAAGAAATGAACAAATACAATGTCAAAAAGTTTCAGAAAGGTCTAAGATTGAGCAAAGGCTACTTTACTTAGAAGATACCCTTTGGAGACCAATTTTAATAGTAGAACCCCAACTTAAAGAACTACTGTCATGGAGACTTTGCATATTGCTATAGTGGCTCTAAGACAGTTAATGGAAACTTCAGGGACTGGCTGTTAATTGTAATAGTAGAAATCTGTGTGAGACACAAAGACTTGTTTTTTAAACTACTTGTTTATTGTTGTTGTTTTGAATGTTTTATTTCGTTAGCTGTCTTTGTCTTTTCGTTTTTCTTTTACTCCTCCAATTCTGTCTAAGCCAGACTTCTCATGACCCCAAGGTTAGAGTTGTCCAATAACAGTCCTAAAGTCATTAAGTGATTGGAGGTCCTATATATAGGGGTGAGGTGTGGTAAAGGCAATATCTATCACATAGGTTAGCCTAGGTTTGGGGTTTGGGGGGTTTTTTGTTTTTTCTTTCATAGAAAGTACTGAAATCATCTTTTAAAATTCATTAGCTCGGAGGACTAAGGCTCTAGTCTTGTAGCTTCCTGATATCCTAAGAACAAAAAGCGGGCCAACAGGAAGCGGAGGCCTACAAGTACACATAGGCTAGAAAGCCACACTCATCTGAATCAATTTATCATTGTTGAGTATCCCTTCCTTGCTAAGGCTAAGTAAACCTCCTTTTGCAAACTTTTAGATGGACTATGAATGTTTCATTTCATTCCAATGCTGAGACAGAAGCAAAAAGCCCTGAATTCAGATGTGGCTTGCAATGGAGAGAATATACATACAAATGAAATCACTGTTCTGTAAAGTACAAAATTACAATAATTTAGCAAAGCCACCATAAATGAGTCAACTCTTACTTGAGATAATATCACTTTCCCCAATACTTCGTTTATTTGAAAAAAAAATTTAATCTTCTCTATAATGGCCTGAATTGAGAACCCTTCCTACCTCCTCCTCCTCTTCCAGTGTTTCATTTTAAATAACTATTCTAAACATTTCAAACTAAAGGCTTTACCACAATTCCCCCAACCAAACCCATTTGTAACCCTTTGCTACAATGATTTTTTTTGAGACACAACACCTATTTATATAAAAGTGTGAATACATGTACCCATGGTCAGGGGTAAAGAGCAGGGGGAAGGGAGACTGTAAGAATAGGCACTTGCAAATAAGATATATGGTGTAGTAAAAAGACTACTGGACTAGAAATCAAGATGCATGGGTTCTAAGCCCTGCTCTGTGTGATCTTGGACAAGTAATCTCACAGATCTGGATCTCAATTTCTTCATCTGTAAAATGGATTTTTGGAATTTGAAAAATCTCTAAGTTCCCATCTAGTTCTAAAAATATAAGGATTCTAGGATGGGACATTTGATGTGTTGTTATAACATTTCATTCAAATAACCAGCATTTATTAATTTTACTTGTAAGATAATTAATGCTAATACTTGGTATAATTAAATAATTTTGATAAACTTATATTTATGTTATTTCTAATACTAATAATTCACATGTGTACAATGTCTTAAATTTTGCAGTGCTTTCCTCACAACAAGCCAGTGAGTTATATGATAATAATATTAATAAGAGCTCATACCCATATGACCCTTTGTGGCTTATAAAACAGCACATGTTTATTATTTGATAAAACAATATCCGTTTTACTTATGAGGAAACTCCAAGAGGCTTAAAGTCACACCACAAGTAAATATCTAAGGTGGTATTTAGATCCAAGTCTTCCTGGCTCTATACATTGGACTTTCTTCATTAAAACAAAAAAAGTAATTTAACTTTTCTTATTCTGAATTTATATACACACAAGCATTTCTATATGCAGAATAGAACACAGGAAGATGATTGTCTTTGAAACTGAGTCTCCATTTCACCTTGTTGGCTTTTCTAAAGTATAACATATGTGGTATATGAATGTAATGGAATACTCTTGTGCTAAAAGAAATGAGCAGGTAGACTTCAGAAAAACCTGGAAAGACTTACATGAACTGATGCTAAGTGAAGTAAGCAGAACCAGGAAAACATTGTACACAATAACAGCCACATCGTGTGATGACTGACTTTGATGGACTGAGCACATCTCAACAATGTAAGTATCTAAGATAACACCAAAAGACTCATGATGGAAAATAGTATCCACATCCTGAAAAAGAACTGTGGGGTCTGAATGCAGATCGAAGCATACCATTTGCTCTCTTTTTTTGTTTTGTTTCTTCTTTCTCATGGTTGAAAGGAGCTGGAGAGTCATAGGAGCATAATGAATGGGTGTTAATAGGTTCAGTGTTTTACCAGGAATAGATGTGGATTTAAGATACCAGAAGAATGGGATCATGAATTCAGTAGTTCAAGAGGATAGAGGTTAAGTAAATAGATTGCCTGGCAACAGCGGCTACACCTGCCAACCATACTTTCTCTGACTTCTTAAAGGTCCCAATTGCCCACAAGCAAAAGAAACAATATAAAAAAAGATTCATAACTGAACCTGTCCTTTCTCCTACCCTCTATTCATATGCACATATTTTTCAAACATGTTTATGAATAACATTATCAACAGCGTAATCACTAAACTTTGGAAGAGCATTTAAACAATCTTATGGCATAATAAACAGGGCATTGAAATTAGGAGTCAGAGAGACCTGAGTTCAAATCCTTCCCCAAACGCTTATAGCTCTGTGACCCTAGGTAAATCACTTAACTTCTCAATATCTCGTTTTCCTCATGTTTAACATGAAAAAGTTGGACTCAGTGGCCTCTAACATGCCTTCCCACTTTAAATCCATGTTTTTGTTTTTTTGGCTTTTTGGCAGGGCAATATGGGTTAGGTGACTTGCCTAAGGTCACACAGCTAGCACACATATCAAGTGTCTGAGGCTGGATTTGAACTCAGGTCCTCCTGACTCCAGGGCCGGTACTCTACTCACTGCACCAGCTAGCTGCCTCCCACTTTAAATGAATGATCTTATGCCCCATTCTTATTTCTTGGCCCATAAAAGCTAATTTTTACTGCATATCAAAGGGCATGGGCACATAATAGGTACTCAAATGCTTGGTGAATATGAGATGGGAAATCGGAATAGAAGTCAAGACATAGATGAGGAAGAGAATTATAAAGAAAGATAAGATAAGAAAAAGGAATTGAAAAGGTATAAAAATTCTCTGAGTTCAGAATTGGTCAAAGCAAACCCTGAATTATTTTGGAAATGACATATTACCCCATGAAAATGCCATAAGGAATGGGACTGTATTTCTATCAGTATTTTCTTATCATAGTGATGTAGGACATACACACACAAACACACACACACACACACACACACACACACACCACTCAATATTGATGTTTATTCAGTAGTTTTCAGTTGTGTCCAACTTTGTGTGACTTCCATTGATAATTTGCACTCAGGAAGATGAATCTTCCTGATTCCAGACCAGGCACTCAACTCACTGTGCCACCTAGCTGTCCACCCACCACCCAATGAGATCACCTTAATAGCTATTTCTCCTCATGCAGAAAAGTCAGTTGCCTTTTCTGGAAAACTCAAACTTTATGTATGACTCACGCCCCCTAAAATATTATGATAATAACACAGAATATGCTTACCAAAACTGGTTAGAGAAAATTTAAAACACAAAGAAAGGATCAGCCAGAGATTACTCAAGAGTTGGGATGGAATATGCCATATTTTTACCCAATTTTTTAACATTTTATTTAAAGTTTTGAGTTCCAAATTCTATTCCTTGCTCTCTCATTCCCCACCCCCTGAGAAGTAAGCAATCAGATATAGGTTATATATTGGTTATATATGTAAAACATCGCCATATTAGTCATGTTCTACAAGAAGATTTGAATAAAAGAAAAAAAGAAAGTGAAAAATAGAATGCTTCAGTCTATATTCAATCAATATTATTTCTTTCTTTGGAGGCAGATAGTATGTTTCATCATTAGTCCTTTGGGATTGTCTTGCATCACTGAATTGCTGAGAATAGCTAAGTCATTTACAATTCTTCATCAACCAATATTGCTGTTACTATATACAATGTTCTCCTGCTTCTGTTCACTTCACTATGCATCAGTTCATGTAAGTCTTTCCAGATTTTTCTGAACTCATCCTGCTTGTCGTTTCTTATAGCACAATAATATTCCCTTACAATCGTATACCGTGGCTTGTTTAGCCATTCCCCAATTGACAGGCATCCCTTTGATTTGCAATTCTTAGCCACCACAAAAAGAGCTGCTATAAATATTTTTGTACAAACAGATTCTTGGGAAATTCCATGGGGTGTGTGTGTGTGTGTGTGTGTGTGTGTGTGTGCCCACATGTGCTTGCTCCCATGCTTTTTATTTAGTATTTTATGTTTTCCCCAGTTTCATGTAAAAACAACATTTCAACATTCATTTTAAGCCTTTGAGTTCCAATTCTCTCCCTTCTGCCCTCCTGGCCCCTCCCCTATTGAGAAAGCAAGCAATCAATACAGATTATACATGTGTAATCATGCAAAACATTTCCTCAATAGTCATGCTGAGAAAGAAAAAGGACAAAAAAAATCAAGAAAAAGAAAGTCAAAAAAAGACTGTTTCAAACTGTATTCAGATACCAACAGTTCTTTCTCTGGGGATTGATAGCAAACTTCATCATAAGTCCTTCAGAATTGTCTTGGATCATTGTATTGCTGAGAATAGCTAAGTCCTTCACAGCTGATCATCTTACAATATTGCTGTTACTTTTTACACAGTACATTTGACTTTGCATCAGCTCATGTAAGTTTTACCAGGTTTTGCTGAAGACCATCCTGTTCATCATTTCTTACAGCACAGAAGTATTCAATCACAATCACATACCACAACCAGTTCAGCCATTCCCCAATTGATGGGCATCCCTTCAATATCCAATTTTTTTTGCCACCAGAAAAGAGCTGCCATAAATACTTTGTACATATAGGTCTTTTCCTTTTTGGTTTTTTTTCTCTTTTGGGATACAGACCTAGTAGTGGTATTGCTAGGTTAAAGGGTATGCATAGTTTTATAGCCCCTTGGGCATAATTCCAAATTGCTCTACAGAATGGTTGACTCAGTCACAACTCACCAACATTGCATTCATATCTCATTTTTTCCACATCCCCACCAACATTGATCATTTTCCTTTTCTGTCCTATTAGCCAATCTGATAGGTATGAGGTAACACCTCAGAATTGTTTTAATTTGCATTTCTCCGAGCAATAGTGAGTTAAAGCATTTTTTTCATGTGACTGTAGATAGCTTTGATTATTTTAATGGAATACTAATAAAGCTGCCCCCAGGCCCAATATTTGAACTTCCTTATATGCTCCACTGAACAGCAGGCCCACCGTACCTACCTAGCTATACCCGCCACTCAATATCCTAACTTCTTCATATATTCCTCACTGCTCCCCAGAACAACAGGTGTGTCCATGAACTCATATCTCACAGAACAGCAGGCATGTCCACATGATGGGATCCCAGCCACTGCCTCTAGCTAGCCACTGCCCTCAGACCTGTTCCTCATATTTTCCACAGAAAGAGCAGGTGTGGCCATCTATTCAACCACAACCATATCATCTAGTCTCAGACAAGGCCACCATAGTCAGTCAATCACAAAGCAGCACCACAAGGATGCCCAAGTAGGATGTGGACACCAAAACACTAGAAGAAACTTTTCCTAAGTAAGCACCTGTGCAGTAATAGTAAAGAACTGACCTAGATTGAATTTATGATGTAGAGAGGTTTACTATAATATCATTATCATACATAACCTTCCAAATGTGTTTTTCTTTATGTATTGTTGGTAATCCCATGTGCAGTCTCACTGTGGCTGGGACTCCTCCCCTGTTACCTAATCCTTAAACAAACCCCTCTTGCCTTTTTAAAATTCATAATATCTTTTATGTAATTTCATCTTTACCCCATAAAAATCCATCTTGCTTTCTCTGAAGATGCTGGTTCCTCCTGGAACTTAGCCCGCTCCATGAGAGGCATCAATCTCAATAAATGCCTCTACTTGGATTGGAGGTGGTCTGACTCTGAATTCTTTGAAATGGTTCCATCACAACACATCATGAAACCACAGAGTTGAAACTGACAGTTTTTGGCATCCCTAAGTGGGCAGAGACTAAACTCCAACAGTTTCATCTAACAACTGTTCATAGATTTTGATCATTTATCACTTGGGGAATGGCTCTAAATTTTACAAATTTGACTCAGTTCTCTGTATGTTTGAGAAATGAGGTCTTTATAAGAAAAACTTGCTTCAAAAATTTTTTCACAGTTACCATTCCTAATTGTATTTTCCTCCATCCTATTCCCCTCACTGTGTTTATTCTATTCTCGCTCTCCTTTCACCTTGCCCCTCCTCAAAAGCATTTTGCTTCTGACCACCCCTCCCTCAGTCTGCACTCCCTTTTATCACCTCCCCCTTCTCTTGTTCCCTTCCCCTCCTACTTTCTGAGTTGCTTCCACTTGAATTGTCTTAGGAAGATTCTGAAGATCACTTGGCAGGATAAGGTACCAGACACTGAGGTCCTTACTCAAGCTAAATTGCCAAGCATTCAAACTCTGCTTCAGAGAGTGCAACTCCAATGGGCTGGCCATGTTGTTTGAATGCAACACATGTACTTTCCAAAAAGACTATTTTTTGGAGAACTCACACAGGGCAAACGTTCACATGGTGGTAAGAAGAAGCAATACAGGAACACTGTCAAGGTCTCTTTTAAGAATTTAGGAATTGATTGTGTGACATGGGAGACACTGGCATAGGACTGCTCAGCATGGCATGCCCACATCAGAGAAGGTGCTGTGCTCTATGAGCAAAGCAGAATTGAGACAGCTCAAAGGAAATGCAGGATGTGCAAATTTGGAGTATCCACCCCAAATGCTCACATGGACTATTGTGTGCCCTACCTGTGGTAGAGCATTCCAAGCTCACATTGGTCTGATCAGTCACAGTTGGAAACATTGAAACTTGACTCTAGCATGTTGATGTCATTTTGGTCCTCTTGGAGAATGAAGGACAACAACCAATGAACCAAGGGTAAGATGGATTTCAATACCCAACTGCCTGTGTATGTTTTTCCCTCTGAGCCAATTCAACCCTGTGTCTTCCCCTCCTTTCTTGCCTCCTTTATGAGATAAATTACCCCATTCTACCTCTACCTTTCCCTTTCTCCCAGTACATTCCTCTCCCAACCTTTAATTTTATTTTTTGTAGATATAATGCCTTCATATTCAACTCACATCTATGCCCTCTATCTATGCATACTCCTGTTAACTGCCATAATAATGAGAAGTTCTTATGAGTTACAAGTATCATCTTCCCATGTAGGAATGTCAACAGTTTAACCATATTAAGTCCCTTCCCATTTACCTTTTTATGCTTCTCTTGAATCTTGTTTTTGAAAGTCAAATTTTCTATTCAGTTCTATTTCACTGAATATCCATTTTTTTCCCTGAAAGATTATACTCAGTTTTGCTGTGTATTTGATTCTTGGTGGTAATCCCAATTCCTTTGTCCTCCAGAATATATTCCAAGCCCTCCAACCTTTTAGTGTAGAAGCTGGTAAATCTTGTGTTATCCTCACTGTGGCTCTTCCATTCTTGAATTGTTTCTTTCTGGCTGCTTCCAATATTTTCTCCTCTACCTGGTAGCTCTGGAATTTGGCTATAATGTGTCTGGGAGTTTCATTTTGGGATCTTTTTCTGGAGGTGATGAGTAGATTTTTTGCAATTTCTATTTTATCCTGCAGTTGTAGAAGATCAGGGAAGTTTTCCTTGATAATTTCTTAAAAGATAATGTTTAGGTTGGTTTTTTTTTGATTCATAGCTTTCACTTAGTCTAATAATTTTCAAGTTATCTCTCCTGGAACTTTTTTCCAGGTCAGTTGTTTTTCCACTGAGATATTTAGCTTTCTTCTATATTTTCATCCTTTTGGTTTTGTTTTATTGTTTCTTGATTTCTTATAAAGTCATTAGCTTCCATTTGCTCAATTCTAAGTTTTAAGGAATTATTTTCTTCAGCGAATTTTTGTACCTCCTTTTCCATTTGGCAATTCTATTTTAGGAGGTTTTATTTTCCTTCATTAAATGTTTGTGCTTCTTTTTCCATTTGACCAGGTCTGCTCTTCAAGACCTTCTTCTCCTCATTGCCTTTTTGGACCACTTTTACAATTTGGCCTCTTCTTTTTGTTAAGGTACTATTTTCATCAGTATTTTTTGTGTCTCCTTTACCAATCTCTTGATTCATTTTTCATTATTTTCTTACAACACTCTCATTTTTCTTCCCTATTTTTCCTTTACCTCTCTTACTTAATTTTCACAATCTTTTTGAGCTCTTTCATGGCCTGAGACCAATTTATATTTTTTTCTTGGAGGCTTTGAATGTAGGAGCTTTGACTTTCTTTGTCTTCTCCTAAGTGTATGTTTTGATCTTCCTTGTCACCATAATAACTTTCTATGGTCAGAGTTTTTTCCATTGTTTACTCTTTTTCCCAGCCTATTTCTTGACTTTTAACTCTTTGTTAAAGTAGGTCTCTGCTTCCAGAGTGGAGGGTTCACTGTCTCTACCTTCAGGGGTTTTGTGCAGCTGTTTTCAAAGATACTTCTAGGGACGTGTAAGTTTTCAGTTCTTCCAAGGTGGTATGATTGAAGGAGAGGGATTTACTATTCTCCTGGCCTGTACTCTGCTCAGTGAGTGAGTACAAGCACTCTTTTTTTGCCCTGGAACTGTGAAGCTCTAATGTGGCTGCAAACTCCGGTGTGGTAGTGCTCTTCCTCACCTTGGGACATGCTACCCAGAACTACAAATCAGATCTAAGTATGGACAAAGCAACAGAGTCCTGTCTCAGTTCCAGAAAAGAAACCCCTGTAATCTCCTTCTAACCAGTTGTCAACTCCCTTACTATCTGTGGGCTGAGAGCTCTGGAAGCCACTGATGCTGCTCCTGGTTTAGTGGCTCCCAAGGCTTGCTCCTGGTTTGCTGGGACCAGGGGCTGTGCTGCATGGCTTATGCTGGGACTATGCTCCATTCTCACCCTAGTTCTTTCCTGCTGACCTTCTTAGTTGTCTTTGTAGTCTGTGGGTTGAGAGATCTAGAAACCACCACTGCTGCCACCAATTAAGTTGCTCAAAGACCTGCTCCTCGTTTTCTTGTTCTGTGGTTGTGCTGTCCCAGCCTGCACTGAACTGCGATCCTCTTTCATTCTGATGCAACAGACCTCCCCTGCTGCCCTTCTAAGTTGCCCTGGACTAGAAAATTATTTCATTCTATGTTTTTGTGAATTCTGCTGCTCTAGAATTTGTTTAGAGTCATTATTTAAAAGAATTTGGACTTGTTTGGGGGAGTGTTCAGGTGGTCCCTGCCTTTACTCAGCTATCTTGGCCCCACCTCCCAAAAATGCCATCTTAATTCAGTCTTACCTACCTGTGAATTCTGAGGTCAGAAAGCAATTTCTCAGCATGAAATATAGTGAAATACAGTGCAGAAATATACTTTAAAATCAACAGCTCATTAATCATACCCCACACATGCCCTCTTGGATGATAGCTCATCCTTTGGATTTCTGTAGTACTAGAGGTGCAAAAAGAAATGAGATCTATAATCTGTCATCTTTTTAAAATATAATTGCCATTTTCCAAGGTGGTATTGGTGGTCACTAATGTCAACTTGATTCTTATAGCTTGTGGAGCTTGCCAAAGAATTTCTAACCAGCCAAAATGTTGGCTTAATGTTCTAATAAAATGATGTGAAGGCCAGAATTTCAACATCTACTTCTAATGGTGTGAGGAAGTTTCTTGACCTCAAAAATGAAATGGTTAGACTAGATGAACTCTAATGTCCCTTCCAGTTCCAAAATTCTATGAACATGATAATGTAGTATATTAAACACAACACAATAAAAGGGAGGAGCCTCATGGGATGACTGTACTCATCCTTATATCTCTGAAGAAAAACAAATCATATCAGAAAACTCTCCATTTCTTATTGAAAGGTTAACTATTGTGCAAAATTTTCTGCTCATAACTTATTGCTTCTGATTAGTGGGAACTTAACAGTGTAGGTCTGGGAGTTAATTAAATTAATCACTCCATCTAACTTAAAATAACTACATTGATGAGATTAGACCATCTACTTTCTTTTCTTTTCTTTCAATTATAAATTCATTTTAAGTTTTCATTTTACAACACTCAGTTCCACAAGATTTGGGGTTCCAAATTTTCTCTCCCTCCTTCTCCTCCCTCCTCCCTACCAAGACAGCAGATAATCCAATGTATGTTCTACATATACCTTCACATTGAACTTATTTACATAATAGTCCAGGTGTAAAGAATGGAATGAATCATGAGAAAGAAGAAAGAAAAGCAAAAAAGAAGGGGAAAAAAAAGAGAAAGCAAGTAGTTTGCTGTTTCAACAATCCGGCTAGCAGCTGCTGTGGGGGTATAAGATCCACCCACAGCCAGCACCCAGAAAGCTGTCGGCATGCCAGGAAAGCACAGGTTCTTTTGATGTGCCTCAATAAGGAAAGCAAGGTGAAAGGGGTTGACAAGTTTACTTTAATCCAGAATACAGACAGCATTCAGTTAGTTCAGGGGAAAAAACCAGTACCCTGAACTTCAGAACAAATACAAACAAATTACAAGCATCAACAGACAGACCAAATACAGATTCATTCACTTACTTCAGGGGAAGAGACCAGCACTCTGAACTTCAGAACAAAATACAAACAAATTACAAACATCAACAGACAGACCCAATACAATTCATAGTTACCAACATCTAGGTTCAGCCCAGGAGCTCAGAACAAGGGCTGGCCCAGAGTCATGCTCGCCACCACTGCTGCTCCAACTGAAAAGGGATCTTCAAACTGTCTTCTCTCCTCTTATAGAATTTTTGACATCATCAAAAGTCACCTGAATGACCAGAGCCCAGGCTCTGGTGATTGGTTCTTAAGTTGGCCTCTCACCTTAGGACCCTGGGAGGTTCACATCCACATAGATTAGGTTAACACCCAATAGGCATGGCTCTGGAGTTAACACCTCCCCTTAGCCAGCCCCATGAATCATCACAAAGAGGCGGACTTAAACCCACATGGTCTAAAGCCTCTGCTATCCCAGACATGTAAACTGGGGCCTCTCTGGAGTTAGCCCTACCTTGGGCCCCACCTCAGTCACCAATCTGCACCCACATAGGTACCACACCTAATAGGGCTCTGGGCCTGGGGCCCAGCACCCAGCAAGGCTCAAGAAATACACTGAGTCACTCAAAGAAAACAAAGGCCATTTTGCTTGCCAACACATTTGCCCCAATCTGCATTCAGACTCCATAATTCTTTCTCTGGGTGTGCATAGCTTTTTCCATCATGAGGCTTTTGGAGCTGTCTTTGAACCGTGTATTGATGAGAGGAGTCAAGTCTATCAAATTTAGTCCTTACAGAGAGCATGTGCCTGTAATCACATATAATGATCTCCTGGTTCTGCTCCCCTCACTCATCATCAGTTCATATAAGTCTTTCCAGGTTATAATGAAGTCTGTCTGCTCCTCATTTCTTATTGCACAATAGTATTCCATTACATTCGTACACCACAATTCGTTTAGCCATTTCTCAAATGATGGGCATCCCCTTGATTTCCAATTCTTTGCCACCAGAAAGAGAGCTGCCATAAATATTTTTGTACATACAGGTCCATTTGCCACTTGTATGGTCTCTTTTGGATATAGTCCTAGAAGTGTTATTGTAGGGTCAAAGGGTATGCATATTTTTATAGCCCTTTGGTCATAGTTCCAAATTGCTCTCCAGAATGGCTGGATCACTTCACAACTCCACCAACAATGTAGCAATGTTCCAATTTTCCCACATCCTCTCCAGCATTTATCATTTTCCTGTTTTGTCATGTTAGCCAATCTGACAGGAGAGATATGGTACCTAAGAGTTTTTTGATTTACATTTCACTAAGCAATAGTGATTTAGAGAATTTTTTCATATGCCTATAGGTATCTTTAATTTCTTCCTCTGAAAACTGCCTGTTCATATCCTTTGACCATTTATCACTTGGGGCATCTTTCTGCCCTTGATGAGTCTGGTCTTTATTTTTTTTTATTAAATCAGGAGTCTTTGATGACCTGATTACCTGAAGGGAAAGACTAGTTTACATGGGCTTGAGTCGAATGTTGTGGTGCCCTTTGACCCTGAACAGGGTATATATAAACTCACAGGTTGGCGTTTTGTCTTTGGGGGCTCACTCATGGAATGAGTGTTGAGATTCTGGGCCAGCCATTGTAACTGCCGCCCCCCTTTGCTAACTCAAACCCATTTGTTTTTCTCTTGTAATTATTGAGATTTGGTGAGACAGATAAGAGACCTGTCTGTTGATTTGTGTTTATTTGCTCCATTTATATAATGTATGTTTGTAATTTGTTTGTACTTGCTCTGAAGTTCAGGGTGCTGGCTTTTCCCCCTGAACTAAGTAAATGATATATGTATGTATGTTTGTTTAAAGTGACATTGTTAACCCCTTACAGTTGCTTTCCTTAGAAAGGCAGATCAAAACAACCTATGTTGGCAGCTCTTGGAGGGTCTTATACCTCTACAGCTTCTGCTAGCCACATTGTTATTCGTTACTCTCCCAAACTGCTTGTAATGAACCCACTTTGACTTTAGTTTGGTATATGGTGCAAGATATTGGTCTATGTCCAGTTTCTGCCATACTGTTTTCCAGTTTTCCCAGCAGTTTTTTGTGAAATAGTGAATTCTTAACTCAGAAGCTGGATTCTTTGGGTTTACCAAAGAGTAAGTTGCTGTAGTCATTGACTTCTGAGTCTTGTGTGCCTAACCTATTCCATCGTTTCACCACTCTGTTTCTTAGCTGGTACCAAGTACTTTTGATGACTGCTGCTTTATAATACGGTTTAATATCTGGTATGGCTAGGCCACCTTCCTTAGCAATTCTTTTCATTGTTATTCTGGATTTTTGTTCTTCTAGATGAATATTGTTATTATTTTATCTAGCTCTGTAAAATAATTTTTGGTAGTTTGATTGGCATGGCACTGAATAATAAATTAATTTAAGTAAAATTGTCATTTTTATTATATTAACTTGACCCTACCACGAGCAACTGATTTTTTCCATTTATTTAGATCAGACTTTATTTGTGTGAAAAGTGTTTTGTAATTGTGTTCATATAGGCCCTGGGTTTGTCTAGGCAGGTAGACTCCCAAATATTTTATAGTGTCTACAGTAACTTTAAATGGAATTTCTCTTTCTATTTCTTGCTGTTGGGCTTCGTTAGTAATATATAGGAATGCCAAGTATTTGTGTAGGTTTATTTTATATCCTGCAACTTTGCTAAAGTTATTTATTATTTCAAGTAGTTTTTTACTTGATTCTCTAGGATTCTTTAAGGATATCATCATGTCATCCACAAAGAGTGATAACAGTTTCTTCTTTGCCTATTCTAATTCCTTCAATTTCTTTTTCTTCTCTTATTGCTATAGCTAACATTTCTAGTACCAAATTGAATAATGGGGTGATAATGGACAGTCTTGTTTCACCCCCAATCATGTTGGGAATGCTTCTAGATTATCCCCATTACACATAACGATTGCTGATGGTTTTAGGTAGATGCTACTTATAATTTAAGGAAGACTCCATTTATTCCTATGCTTCTTAGTGTTTTTAAGAGGAATGGGTGTTCCATTTTGTCAAAAAGCTTTTTCTGCATCTATTGAGATAGTCATATCGTTTCTGCTAGTTTTGTTGTTGATATAAACAATTATGCTGATACTTTTCCTAATATTAAACCAGCCTTGCATTCCTGGAATAAATCCTACCTAGTCATATTGTATTATTCTTGTGATAAGTTGCTGCAATCTTTTTGCTATTATTTTATTTAGAATTTTTGCTTCAATATCCATTAGGGAAATTGGTCTATATTTTTCTTTCTTTGTTTTGACTTTTCCTAGTCTAGGTATTAGTACCATATTTGTATCATAAAAAGAATTTGGTAGGACTCTTTCTTCACCTATTTTCCCAATTAGTCTATAAAGTATGGGAATTAATTGTTCTTTAACTGTTTGATAGAATTCACATATAAATCCATCTGGCCCCAGAGATTTTTTTCCTAGGGAGTTCATTGATGGCTTGCTCAATTTTTTTTTCTGAGATGGTGTTATTTAGGTATTATGTTTCCTATTCTGTAAATTGGGCAATTTATATTTTTGTAAATATTCATCCATTTCCATAAATTGTCAAATTTATAGGCATAGAATTGGGCAAAATAAATCCTAATTATTATTTAATTTCTTCTTCATTGGAGGTAAATTCACCCTTTTCATTTTTGATACTGGTAATTTGGTTTTTTCTTTTTTAAATCAAATTGGCCAAAAGTTTATCAATTTTATTGGTGTTTTCATAAAACCAGCTCTTCGTTTTATTTATTAGTTCAATAATTTTCTTGGTTCCAATTTTATTCATCTCTATTTTGGTTTTCAGTATTTCTAACTTGGTATTTAATTGAGGATTTTCAATTTTTTCTTTGTCTGACTTTTTCAGTTGCATGCCCAATTCATTGATCTTTTTATCTCTTTTATTCATGTAAGCATCTCGAGATATAAAACTGCTTTTGCTGCATCCCATAAATTTTGGTATGTTGTCTCATTATTGTCATTCTCTTGAATGAAGTTATTGATTTTTTTCTATGATTTGTTCTTTGATCCACTCATTCTTTAGGATTAGATTATTTGGTTTCTATTGATTTTGAGTTTATCTTTCCATGGCCCTTTATTATAAATTATTTTTGTTGCATCATGATCTGGAAAGGATGCATAAACTATTTCTGCCTTTCTGCACTAGATTGTAAGGTTTTTATGCCCTAGTATGTGGTCAGTTTTTGAGTATGTGCTGTGCACCGCTGAGAAAAAGGTATATTCCTTTTTATACCCATTCAGTTTTCTCCATAGGTCTATCATATCTACCTTTTCTAAAACTCTATTCACCTCTTCAACTTCTTTCTTGTTTATTTTGAAGTTAGATTTATCAGGTTCAGAGAGGGGGAGGTTGAGGTCCCCCACTAGTATAGTTTTGCTGTCTATTTCTTCCTGTAACTCCTTTAACTTCTCCTCTAAGAATCTGGATGCTATAAAACTTGGTACATATATGTTAAAGTAATCATCTTATTTCATTGTCCATGGTGCATTTTAGCAGGATATAGTTTCCTTCCTTATCTCTTTTAATTAGATCTATCTATGCTTTTGCTTTGTCTGAGATTAGGTTTGCTACCTCTGCTTTTTTTACTTCAGCTGAATCATAATATATTCTACTCCTGCCTTTTATGTTTACCCTGTGTGTACCCCCCTGTTTCAAATGTGTTTCTTTTAAACAACATATTGTAGGATTATGGTTTTTAATCGATTCTGCTATCTGCCTCCATTTTATGGGAGAACTTACCCCATTCACATTTACAGTCACAATTACTATCTGTGTCTTTTTCTCCATCCTATCCCCCCATTTATGCTTTTATTTCTCCCTTCTCCCTTCCCCTCCTCAAAAGAGTTTTGCTTTTGACCACTGCTTTCCTCAGTTTTCCCTCCCTATTGACTACCCTCCCTTATCTTACCCTTTTCTCCTTGCTACTTTTTCCCTCCCTTCTAACCACCTCCCTTTTCTTTCCCCTTTCCCCTGCTACTGCCTGTAGGAGAAGTTTGATTTATATACTTATGAGAGTATGTTATTCCCTCCTTGAACTAAATCCACTGAGAATAAAGCTCAGATACTTCTTTTCTCACTCCCTTCTTTCCCTCTACTATAATATGATTTTGTGCCTCTTCATGTGATATAATTTACCCTTTTCTGTCTCCTCCTTACCTCTTCTCACAGAACAATCTTTTTTATGTCCCTTGATGTTTTTAATCATCATATCAGTTACTTTATACTGACACCCTCAGTCTATGTATATCCCTTTTAATTGCTGTAATAACTGTACCATTCTAAAGATTGACATATATAACATATATAAAACAATATAATCCTATACAAGGATGTAAATGATTTGCTCTTTTTGAATAACAAGGTTTTTCTCACTGTTTACCTTTTTATGTCTCTTTTGAGTTTTGTATTTGAAGATCAAATTTCCATTGAGCTCTGGTCTTTTCATCAGGAAGGTCTCAAATTCCCTTATTTCATTGAATATCCATCTCCTTGCCTGAAAAAATTATGCTCAATTTTGCTAGATTTCCTTGGTTGTAGTCTATGCTCCTTTGCCTTTCAAAATATCATATTCCAATTCTTCCTGTCTTTTAATGTAGAAGCTGCAAGGTCCTGTGTGAGTCTGACTGTAGTTCCATGATATTTGAATTGTTTCTTTCTGGCTGCTTGCAGTATTTTCTCCTTGACCTGACAATTCTTGAATTTGGCTACTATATTCCTTGGAGTTTTTATTTTGGGATCTCTTTCATGGGGTGATCACTGGATTCTTTCCATGACTAGTTTACCCTCTGATTCTAGGACCTCAGGGTAGTTATCCATGATGATTTCTTGGAAGATACTGTCCAGGCTTTTTTCCTTCATGGCTTTCTGGAAACCAGTTCTTCTTAGATTATCTCTCCTGGATCTATTTTCCAGGTCAATTGTTTTTTCCAATCAGATATTGCATGTTTTCTTCTATTTTTTCGTTATTTAGATTTTGTTTGACTGATTGTTGATGCCTCATATAGCTTCTACTTGCCCAATTCTAATTTTTAACGAATTGTTTTCTTCATTTAGCTTCTGAACTTCCTTTTCCATTTGGTTAATTTTACTTTTCAATTTTACTTTTCATTCTCTCCGATGATATTCTGCACCTCCTTAACCATTTTGCCAATTTTGCTTTTTAAAAGTTTGTTCTAATCAGTGAATTTTTTCTATTTATTTTTTTCCTCTCTAATTTGATTTTAAACTCCTCCTTGAGCTCTTCCAGGAATGCTTTTTGGGCTTGAGACAAGCTCCCATTCCCTTTTGAGATTTCACATGTGAGTATAGTGTCAATGTTGTCTTCTTCTGAATTTTGATCTTCCCTGTCTCCAGAAAAAGAATCAATAGGCCTAGGTTTTTTTTAAGTGGATCTATGCTTCTAGGGCTCAGGGGGCTCTGTCCCAAGCTTCTTGTGCTGGGAACTGTGGGCCTGGTTACTGGCTTTGTGTGCTGTGGCCTCTCATTTCATGAGGTGTGGGGGAGTGGTGGTCTGACTGCTGGAAGTCTCCTCTTCCCCTAGGGTAGCACTACAGCCTGGGTGGTCTCAGCTGTTGTCTGTGCTAGTGTCTGCCACTTCCCCTTGCTGTGGGAAAGCTTCTGGGTTCCTGGTGTTGACCCTTGCTCACTCTACCCCCCAGGGTCAGGAACGCCCCACTCTTTGGCTCCTGAAGCCCCACTTCTGGCTCCTCTATTTCAGCATTTCTCCCAAATAAGTATTATCTGGGTTAGGAAGGAAGGGAAGAGAGCTATTTTACCCCTCATCATGGCTCCTAGAAGTTCAAGCAGGCAAGTTTCAAACCTTTAGACAATGGGCTGTAAGCCTCAAAAGTAGTTGCTCTCACACACCATCTACTTTCAATCAATCACTCAAAGACATTAAATTATAATCAAAAACTTTTTCATCTGTTTGGAATGAATGAAATACATTGGATAAAATTAAACAATACTAAGCCTTAAATGTATTGGGATTGGTTAACAAGACTCAGTCATGCTCAGTGGAACATAACACTAAAATTAGCAAAAATAGTTTGGAAGCCCATATTCAAGTAATGGCCCAGATAGTGTCCTGAGGAGAAATCACTTGGTAGGGAAAAGAGAGGTCCTGCATTTGTCTCCCACCTCCCAGTAACCATATGAACTTTTAAATTTCAGAAAAAATTGCATTTCCAATAGGAATCCTAGTAGTGTCCTCAGAATAGCAATAGTGGACAGCAATGTCTACATGGGTAGCTAAGGGCAAACTAGACAATCAGAAAGAAAGCAGCTTCAGGACTCTAGAAGGAACCTAGCAAAAAGATGTCCTATACATAAAAGAGTCATCATGAGTATTCCATGGGGAAAAGAAAGAACTTCTATGCAATGAAGAACTGAGTTGTCCCTTTGCTAGCTGTGCTCTCTAAACATGAACCCACTTTCACTTGGACTTTTTGTGTACTTGTAAGAAAATATATCTCTGACTCTGAGGAAAAGAGAGGGAAGCAAGATTGTATCCTGACTATATTATCTTATATTATCTGGCAGGCTAATTAGCATAAGCTAACAATCTTTGGGGGATATATACACTGGTGTGGGCTCATGAGTTATAATATTAGAAAAAGTACTTCTAATTCTTCAGGGTAACCACTAAAACACAGACAGAGGCAATAGCTATTCAAGTTCTGAGCACTTGATATACCAGTCCTATTGCCTCATATCATGCATGACAATATAGAAGCTGTTGTTTCAGACTTCCTCTTTCAAAGTACTGTATGCTTCATTCATATAGAGAAATGTTACTCACTTTTTATAATTTTAACATTCTGGACCAAGTTAATTTTCTTTTAAGAAAGTAAAAAAATTAATTATACAGGAAATGGTCGTTTGTAAAGGAAATATTTATTTCTAAGATCTAGAATTTTATTAGTGAGAGGAGAGAAAAGAGAGAAATACACACATCAATGCAGATTTCATACCATAGTAGATAACTTTCAAGAGTTGGATAACAAAAATTCATTATCATATGACCAACTTAGTGGCTTGTCTCTCAGAACTTAGCAAGGAAGGTCCTTGTAGTAGAAACACACAAGTATATTGCTAGGCATTATGGTACACATTTGTAATCATTGCTACTAAAGAAGCTGAGGCTGGTAGATCTCTTGAATTTAGGACATATAAACAGCAGTATGCTAAGCCTTTCGGGTGCCTTCACTAATTCCAGATTCAATATGGTGAATAAAAGCCACCAGGTTGCCTAAGGAACCAGTGTAGGTTGAAAAAAGAGGAGGTCAAAGCTGCCAAGCCAATTGTTGTTGGATCAAATGGTGAGTACACACAGAGCTTCCAGCCTGGAAGAAAAAGGGAGACAGTCTTTAAAAAGAAAGAGTACATGGGGGCAGAGCCAAGATGGCAGCTGGAAAGCAGGGACTAGCGTGAGCTCCCCGCCGAGTCCCTGCAAAAACCTATAAAAAATGGCTCTGAACCAATTCTAGAACTGCAGAACCCACAAAACAGCAGAGAGAAGCAGGGCTGCAGCCCAGGATAGCCTAGATGGTCTCTGGGTGAGGTCTATCCCACACGGAGCTGGGAGCTAGGAGCTTGGAGCTGGGAGGTGGGAGCGGAGCAGAGCAGAGTCCAGCTTGTGCTGCTCAGACCAACCAGACCAGGAGCTGGGCGGAGCAGGCCCTAGCACCTTGAATCAGTGAGCTGCGGCAGTTACCAGACTTCTCAACCCACAAACACCAAAGACAGTGGAGAAGGTTAGTGGGAAAAGCTGCGGGAGTGGAAGGAGCTCAAGGTTCTGCCACCACCCCCAGGAAGTGGAGGTGGGGCAGCTACAGCTGCTGTTGCTTCCGGCCCCAGGCCCACCAGGTGGGAGGAATTAAGTGGTGGATCACAGCAGGAGTGCACAGCATGCTGAAGATCTAAGCCCAGTCCGAGTTGGGGGTTCTTGGGGAAGGAGGAGTGCTGGTGTGGCAGAGCTGGCACATTCCCCCCAAACGTGGAACATAGAACTCTTTAGTCTACAAGCAGTCATACCCCACTGAAAAACTCAAGGGTCAAGTTAGTTGGTTGGGAATATGGCCAGGCAGCGAAAACACACCCAGATTCAGTCTCAGACTTTGGATTCTCTCTTTGGTGACAAAGAAGACCAAAACATACAGCCTAAAGAAGTCAACAAAGTCAAAGAGCCTACAACAAAGGCCTCCAAGAAAAACATGAACTGGTATCAGGCCATGGAAGACCTCAAAAAGGATTTGGAAAAGCAAGTTAGAGAAGTAGAGGAAAAATTGGGAAGAGAAATGAGAAGGATGCGAGAAAACCATGAAAAACAAGTCAATGACTTGCTAAAGGAGACCCAAAAAAATACTGAAAAATACACTGAAGAAAACAACACCTTAAAAAATAGACTAACTCAAATGGCAAAAGCGCTCCAAAAAGCCAATGAGGAAAAGAATGCCTTGAAAGGCAGAATTAGCCAAATGGAAAAGGAGGTCCAAAACACCGCTGAAGAAAATACTACCTTTAAAATTAGTTTGGAGCAAGTGGAAGCTAGTGACCTTCTGAGAAATCAAGATATTATAAAACAGAACCAAATGAATGAAAAAATGGAAGACAATGTGAACTATCTCCTTGGAAAAACCACTGACCTAGAGAATAGATCCAGGAGAGATAATTTAAAAATTATTGGACTACCTGAAAGCCATGATCAAAAAAAGAGCCTAGATACCATCTTTCAAGAAATTATCAAGGAGAACTGCCTTGATATTCTAGAGCCACAGGGCAAAATAGAAATTGAAAGAATCCATCAATCGCCTCCTCAAATAGATCCCAAAAAGAAATCTCCTAGGAATATTGTCACCAAATTCCAGAGCTCCCAGATGAAGGAGAAAATACTGCAAGCAGCCAGAAAGAAACATTTTGAGTATTGTGGAAACACAATCAGAATAACCAAAGGTCTGGCAGCTTCTACATTAAGAGATCGAAGGGCTTGGAATACGATATTCCAGAGGTCAATGGAGCTAGGATTAAAACCAAGAATCACCTACCCAGCAAAACTGAGTATCATGCTCCAAGGCAAAATATGGATTTTCAATAAAATAGAGGACTTTCAAGCTTTCTCAGTGAAAAGACCAGATCTGAATAGAAAATTTCACTTTCAAACACAAGAATCAAGAGAAGCATGAAAAGGTAAACAAGAAAGAGAAATCATAAGGGACTTACTAAGGTTGAACTGTTTTGTTTACATTCCTACATAGAAAGATGAGGTGTATGATTCATGAGACCTCAATATCATAGTAGCTGAAAGGAATATGCATATATATGTGTTTATGTATATATATATATATATATATATACATATATATATGTATATATATATATATGAATGTGCATGTAGGTATATATGTATGTGTGTGTGTGTATATATATATATATATATATATATATATATATATAGAGAGAGAGAGAGAGAGAGAGAGAGAGAGAGAGGACACAATGTGAGTTGAAGATGAAGGGAAGATATCTAAAAGAAATAAAATCAAATTAAGGGATGAGAGAGGAATATATTGAGAGAGGGAGATAGGGAGAGATAGAATGGGGTGGATTATCTCCCATAAAGGTGGCAAGAGGAAGCAGTTCTGTGGGAGGAGGGCAGAGGGCAGGTGCGGGGGGAATGAGTGAATCTTGCTCTCACCAAATTTGGCCTGAGGAGGGAATACCATACATACTCAATTGGGTATCTTACCCCGCAGGAAAGAAGAGAGAAGAAAATAAAAAAGGGGGGGAGGATGGAGGGGAAGGCAGATGGGGGTGGAGGTAATCAAAAACAAACACTGTGGAAAGGGGACAGGGTCAAGGGAGAAAATTCAATAAAGGGGGATGGGTTGGGAAGGAGCAGAATGTAGTTAGTCTTTCACAACATGAGTATTGTGGAAGGGTTATACATAATGATACACATGTGGCCTATGTTGAATTGCTTGACTTCTTAGGGAGGATGGGTGGGAAGGGAAGAGGGGAGAGAATTTGGAACTCAAAGTTTTAAAAACAGATGTTCAAAAACAAACCAAAAAAAAGGTTTGCATGCAACTAGAAAATAAGATACACAGGCAATGGGGCGTAGAAATTTATCTTGCCCTACAAGAAAGGATGGGAAAAGGGGATGGGAGGGGAGCAGGGTGACAGAAGGGAGGGCTGAATGGGGAACAGGGCAACCAGAATATATGTCATCTTGGAGTGGGGGGGAGGGTAGAAATGGGGAGAAAATTTGTAATTCAAACTCTTGTGAAAATCAATCCTGAAAATTAAATATGTTAAATAAATAAATTTAAAAAAAAAATTTTTTAAAGGTACATTATATCACTAGCCCCATATTCAAAGTATTTCCAACTTGGTAGGCCCTTCCAAGATTATGTTTCACTGGATTATTCCTACGTCAAAATGAGGCATCAAAGAAAAATAAGATTGTTTTGCCAAAAGTGCTTCCCACCGTCATTGAGGATATCCAGAGCAGAACCAAATGATAGAAAGTGTATGATTCTATGTTAATATTCTAATAGAGAGAGAAAAAACAAATTTACCTTAAGAATCTTAAAATCTTCAGTGAGCAGTAATAGAGTTAATTATATATATTTTTAAAAGTACCTAGTACAGGGGAAGGGAGAACAGATTGTTCCTGTTCTGAGGGTTTTTAGAGGAGGAAATAAAAGGAGGGCAAAAGAAATACACTGGTGTAGAAAGGAGGAAGAGTAAAGTAGAACTTACTGTTTCTCATAATTGGGGTGTGTGAGAAGAATACACTTCTACAAATATCAAAGAAGGTGTGGAGAAAGTGTCACCACATGAATCACATTCTTATCTGAAATGAACAAAGGAGAGTTGAAAACATTTGAAGAAAAGAAGAAGAGTTGTTAGTGTAAAAAATGTAATTAGATCGTATATCAGTAAGGCAAGATTCAAGACCTTGAGGATGACCATGAACATGCCTAAAGGGTTTGGAACCTCAGAGTATAAGAAATTCTCTAGGTAGAAAGCAGAGGAAGTATAATATTTATTTAGACATGGCAGAATCCAACCCTAGGACCAGTAATTCCAAATTCCATATAGTAGTAATTATATTCCAAAATCAGTAAGACCACCTCAATGTAGCAACAAGGAAATTATAACGAAGTATTATAGCAAGGAGCCAAGCCATCCTGTAACCTTACGCCCCCACACCCCCCTCTAGGGGCTTTCTGTAAATAATCAGTCACAAATCCTAACTCTCTGCTCAGCACTCTCTCCTTCAGCTCTGTCAGCTCCACATTCCTTGATCCCCGCAACTCTCTTGTTCTACACTCTCCACTCTGCAGTCTCTCTCGATGCTGACTGCCCCTCAGGGTCTGTTGCCTCAATGTCTTCTTGATGTCTGCTTCTGAATTCTGTCATTCTCAGTTCTGCTGCTCTAAGTTCTAGGCTCTCTTTTTATACAGTCCTAGCCAACATCTGATTGACTAGAACTCAGTACATATACCATTGGCAACTGATCTTAGGGCCCTGAGGGCTTCATGCTTCTCTCAGTCTAACTACCAAAAGGGTGTGGGCTTGGGGGATCACACCTAGTTAGTGAAAGGGTGTGGGCCTGCCTCTAATCAGGCCTCCCTTTGTTAGCCCTACCTGAGGCCTATTTAATGGGCAGGAAAGATCTTTTATTTACTGATTGGCCTTACAGATCAACAGAGAAACAAGCAGAAATAGAGGTATTTGAAAGGGAAAGTAATATCAGAGAGGGAAGAATCATAATCAAAACAAACTTCACTTCAGTACTGGAGGGGGTGGGGTCTTAAACAGGGACTTAAAAAGAAATAAAGAAAGCATTAGACCCCATCAATGATTAAAGTCTACATAAGGTGAGAAAAGAGGGTGGTGGAGTAGATACGGATCCTTTCTTTAAAAATCACTAGGGTTGATATCATTCCTTCTCTTTCAACACCTTCTTCTTTGTATAGTGGCAAGGGGGTTGCCAAGAGAGGAAAGTTATTAGAAGATAAGATGGAGGAAAGGAAATACTCAGTTAAAAATTGTAGACAAGAATGTGATTGGGATACACTCACTCATGCATTAGAAGAGGAAAACAAGCTGGATTAGAAAGTAGAGTTCAGGAATATGTAGGGATGGCAGGATGTAATGGCAAGCAAAGTGGGACTTTTTGCTGTTTTTTTTTTCTTTTGGAACACTTCTCAGCACTAAGGCAATCAAGTGCCTTTGACTGAGTCTTGCCTTTGGTGAATCAAGAGTCTTTGATTGAATCAAGAATCTTTGATGACCTGCTTAAGTCACAAGAAAGCCCAAGTCAAATGAATTTGAGTCACATGGTTGTGACACCTGAAGAAGTGTATATATACTCTGAGGTTAGCATTTTGCTTTGGGAATCAGTCATTGTAAGAGTGTTCCTATGATTTGGCCAGAGGAGACTCTGGGTAGAAGGACCCCCCTGGCTTTGAAAACCCAGATATTGGTGCTTCTCTTTCTGGTAACTATTTACGTATTGCTATGGACAGACAGTTGGAAGCTCTGTCTGCTGATATGTGTTATTTGCTCTGTTTATATAATTTCTGCTTGTAATTTCCATTTGTGTTTTCTCTGAAGTTCAGGGTGCTGACTTTTTCCTCTGAATTAAGTGAATGAAATATGTATGTTTAATTAAAGTGAGATTGTAAACCCCTTAAATTTGCTTTCCTTCGAAAAGCAGATCAAAGAACTTGTGCTAATAGCCCTCCTATGTGCTGGTGTTATTGGCCTTACACCTCAGCAGCAGCTGCAAGCAGAATTGTTATTACAGGGGAGTAGGCTAAGAGAGTTATGAAGGAAAGAAGTTATGGGGGAAAGAAGTAATTTTTTGTTCACATATGTCTGACTCTTCATGACTCCATAGATATATTGTCCATAAGGTTTTCTTGCCTTTTCCTTCTCCAGTGGATTAAGGCAAATAGAGGTTTAAACAACTTGCCCAGGATTGCACAACTAGTACATGTCTGAGACCAAATTTGAACTCAGGTATTCCTGACTCCAGGCCCAGCACTCTATGCACTAACCCATCTAGCTGCCTCTTTAAGAAGGAGCAATACTACCGCCAAAAATAAGGAGAGGGAGGAAGGAATATAAACCAAACTTTATAAAATACACAGAAGAGAACAGAAGGAAATTCAGAAAGACAGGTAATCAGAATAATATTGGTATATTTAGATACTTTAAAATATCTGAACATAATTGAGATTAATGGCTTCATTTTCAATTCTCTTTGCTCTTAATATATGGAAATAAAAATTTTGTTGATACCTATTTTGTAATAAAAAACACTTTAAATTTCAAAAGAAATTATGAATATGATGATTATAGAGAAAGAGAACCATGGAAAAACTCATGTGAAATGAAATAAGCAGCACCAGGAATATAATACGCACAACAACTATAATGATATAAATAGAAAAGCAGTAACAAAACAATTAAAACCTAATGCTATGAAATACAATGAACAAGCTTAGAACCAAAAAGAAAGTATGAGAAGATACCTGTCCCCCCCCCCTTTTCAATGGTGAAAGTCCCCAAGTGCAAAACATTGAACATAACATCCGACTTTTTCTATGTTATTTTTGCTGAACTTTACTTCTTTTTTGTTTGTTTTACTGGGTTTGAAGAAAGTAGAAGGAAGGATACAGTATGAGATATAGGTGATACAAAGATAAAACTTATTTATAAAAATTTATCATTAAAAGAAGATATCATTTGATCCATACTCCATAGACCTTTAGAGCTAGAAGAGATTGTAGAATTTATGTAGCCCTAAGAGAAGAAGTGAATGGCACAAGACCATATAACTAGTTAGCAGCAGATAATTTAAAAAATAGTTCATTAAAAAATTAAAAGATAAAAAAATCATCCTCCTCCTCATCCTTCTCCTACTCATTCTTCTCCTTCCTCCAACATTTCTACCTTTCTGCCATTTTCCTTTTATTAGTTATTAAAATACTTTAAAATTTTTATTTAATCAATTTATTTTCAGTTTGCAACATTCACTTCCATAAGTTTTAAATTTTCTCCTCCTCCTTCACCCTTCCCTCCCCAAGACGGCATGCAATCTGATATGGCCCCACAAATACATTCCTATTAAACAAATTTTCACATTGGGCATGTTGCATAGAAGACTTATAATGAAGGGGAGAAACCATGAGAAAGAAAACAAAGCAAAACAAAAGAGAAAAGAGTCTACTTCACTCTGCATTCTGATTCCATAGTTCTTTCTCTGAATATGGATGGCATTTTCCATCACGAATCCTTTGGAAAAGTTTTAGGTCCTTGAATTGCTGAGAAGGGCTAAGTCCATCAAAATTAGTTCTCACACATTGTGGCTGTTACCGTGTACAATGTTCTCCTGGTTCTGCTCACTTCAGTCAGCATCAGTTCACATAAGTTTTCCACGTTTTCCTGAAGTCTGCCTGCTCATCATTTGTTATAGCACAATAGTAATCCATTATATTCATATACCACAACTTGTTCAGCTATTCCCCAATTAATGGGCATCCCCTCAATTTCCAATTCTTGGCCACCATAAAAGGAGCTTTTATAAATATTTTTGTACATCTGGGTCCTTTTCCCATTTTTATGATCTCTTTGGGATACAGCCCTAGAAGTGAATGGTATTGCTGGATCAAAGGGTATGCATGTTTATATAGCCCTTTGGGCATAGTTCCAAATTGCTCTCCAAAACGGTTGGATCAGTGCACAGCTACACCAATAATGAATTAGTGTTCCAACTTTTCCACATTTTCTTTAGCATTTATCATTTTCCTGTTTTGTCATGTTAGCCAATCTGATAGGTGTGATTTGGTACCTCAGAGTTGTTTTGATTTGTATTTTTCTAATCAATAGTGATTTAGAACATTTTTTCATACAACTATAGATAGCTTTAATTTCTTCCTCTGAAAACTGCCTATTCATATCCTTTGACCATTTATCAATTGGGGAATCTTTCTACCATTTTCTACCTTATATTGTGAGGTCCTGAAGGACAAGGATTGTCATTTTTCTTTCTTTTCATCCCCAGAACTTACCACAGCGCCTGAAATGTAATAGGTGCCTAATAAATGTTTGTTGACTGCATGATCAACTACCCACTTATGGGAGCATAAGGAAAATAGTTAACAGTTATATGGAGGGAAATTAAGGGAACAAGTTGCATAAGATGTTAAGAAGGACAGAACAGTAATGCTGTTAAGGTGTTTTGCGTAGAAAGATAGGAAATGAAAAGCAGGTGCCCTGAAAAAACAAAGATGATAAAAGCATGTGAGAGTCAACACAAGATTAGCATACAATAGTTAGGTTGTATTCCTGACACATGATAAGAAGCCTAAGAAATAACAAGAGTGAAGGATGGAAACAAGGTAATGAAGATCAATTAATCACCTAAACTCTGACTGTCAGATGCATCTTTGACTACTGAAGGTTCTTGAATCCAATTTATTGGTATTTGCTAGCCATACTGATAAAATGATCATGTTCAAAACTTTGTGCCTCAGTTTCTCTTTATCACAGATTTCTGTCACAACACATTGTTCTGTACAGCCGCAGAGTGAGACCACAACGAGAAACAGAGGTTACTGGCCAGCACATATCCCTGGGTTTGTAATAGAGCTCAACTCTACACCCCAGCCCACTTCTGCTCCTCTTCATGCTATTGAGATTCAAATTCCAAAAGACAAAAACTTGTCAAGGTTGTGATAGCAGCAAGGCAGTGCTCTGTGCTTGTGGGCCAGAGAAATTAGGAACAGAGAAACTGGAACAAGACACATGTGTTTCGGAGTGTGGAGGAGAGTTGTGTGGCACACTACACTGTTTGGGGAAAAAGCCTAGGATATGAGTGGGGCCAGTTTTGTCTCCCTAGAAATAAATTGGTACAGAGACCTAGTCTGGTGAACTGTGAATTGCCCAACATGGGAAAAGGTTGAAACATTTTGAGATGCAGCCCCCAGGGAAATAGCCTTTAGAGTGGATGGAGTCAGCATGTGAGCAAAAGGAGAAAATACAAAAGAAAAGACTGAAATTACCAAAGATCTCATGAAGTAGAATACTCAAAGACCTTGAGCATGAGTAGATAGATCAAAAGGCAAAACATTAACCACAGAAGGAAATATGGCTCCAGATGTGGTCAACAAGTTCAGGCATTTATGAATAAATACTTCAAAATAAAGAATAATGATTCAACACTGGATAACACAAAGGACCCTGTGCATTTTGAGGGGAACATACAACCACAGCATACTGTTTCTGAATGATTTAAAAAAGAAATAATCATAATGAGAGCAGATATTTTGTTCTGTACAGCAGAAATAACTGGCAGAAATGGTGGGGGTTGAATTAGTTGTGGCAAGCCTCACCAAAGAATCAAAAGAGAGAATAATTGATTGGGAATTAAAATATATGGAAGTGAAGGAAAATATGGAAAAAGAAGCAAAAAGCAATAACATTTAAAAAGCATGCTGTCCACATAAGTACAACACGATCTCAAAAACAGGATACAAAGAGACAATTTAAGGATCAAATGGCTCCTAGAAAAAAATATAACAATCAAAAAACCTGAACACTATAGTGCAGGAAATAATTCAAGAAAACTGCACAGAACTTCTGATAATAGAAAAGTAGAAAAGAAAGTGTCAATTGAAAGAATCCATATGTTGAGGTTTAGTCTCTGCCCACCTAAGATCAAAAACTGCTGCAGTTTCATGATGTGTTGTGGTGGAACCATCTCAAAGAATTTGGAGTCAGACCACCTCTAATCCAAGTACAGGCATTTATTGAGATTGATGCCTCTCATGGAGCAGCCTAAATTCCAAGAGGAACCAGCAGCTTCAGAAAAAGCAAGATGGATTTTTGTAGGGTAAAGATGCAATTTACATAGAATACAAGAATATGATTAATATTAAAAAGGCAGGAGGAGTTCGTTAAGGGATTAGGTAATGGAAGAGAGGTCCTAGCATCAGTGGAACTGAGCAGGTGCTATCTCAGGTTGGGCCCCTTCTATGTTTTAGTGGTCAAGTATTCTAGTCACGATGCCCTCCAATTGGCTGGCTATTGTGGTCTTGTCAGGCCCAGATAGGTAGTGAGGTATTGTTGTCCTGTCTTGGGCTAAATGGATGATGTGACTGTGATTATACATTTGTTTGCGTGGCAAAGTATCTGTGGGACAATGCTGGGTTTCTGTTTCTGTGGGAACTAAGAGTTCAGGGAAAAGTCTGTCATTCTAGTGAGGAGTGAGGCATAAGTTAGGACATGGGGTGGTGGGCCTAGGTAGGTATAGTGGACCTGTAATGAAGTTAGAATATTGGGGCTGAAGGCAGCTCTATTAGGACTCCATAACATAGATCTTCCCCAAAACAAATAAAAAAAACACTAAGACTACAAATTCCAAGACATATAGTGATTAAATTTAACAATTCCTCTAAGAAAGTAAAGATTTTGCAAGTGATCAGAAGAAATATATTCAAATATAAAGTAAAGTAAATTTTAATAATACAAGACTACTCCAAACCCACCAAAAATCACAAGAAGGAAGGAAATAATGTGTTCCAAAACAATACAGCTCAAGATAAAGGCCAAGATGACATACCCAGAAAATCTGAGCCTAACTATGAATATTTAAAAAGATGTTCAATAATAAAGAGATATTTGAAACATTTTTAGGAAGAAAACCAGACTCAAAGAGATTGTTTCTCAAACATCCCAGTCAACATAAAAAGGATAAACAAATGCATCAACCAAGAACAACAAAAACCAAGTAACAACAGAGAGACCATTAAGAGACTTCTTTCTAAATGTACATGCAACAAGAGTGAAAGCAGAAATCAAATAGTGGTGATGTCAAAGAAACAGGCTTGAAAAATTGTGGGCTAAACCTTATAACACCTTGACTACAGGTGAATCAAAGTGTTTTTGTTCATTTGTTTTTGTTTTTGCTGGGACTATATTACAAAATGTAAGGGAGCATAAAAAGGGGAAGGGAGGAAGAAGATAGTGGATAATATATGATGCGCACTCATGAAGTCAAAGGTTAACCATGAAGGGAAAATAATCCCTTTAGTCTCTCAAGAAGAAAAGAAAATGGGAAAGGGAGGAAAATTCTACTTTTCTTAATCAGGAATCTTACAATGGATATGTAGGGATTTGGTGCTTAGAGAGACATCTCTTCCATCAGGAGACAGGGAATCAGAACTCCTGGGGTGGGGGTAGCAAATACCCAGAAGAATGGGAGGGCATGGATCCAGGGATGAGATTTTGAAGTAAATGAAGAAATAAATGGCCAAAGGAAGGGCAAAGGTCAATAATGTGGAAAGCTAGGTGACACAGTAAGTAGAGCACCAGCCCTGAAATCAGGAGGAGCTGAGTTAAAATCTAGCCTCAGACACTTGACACACTTACTAGCTGTGTGACCTTGGGCAAGTCACTTAACCCCAATTGCCCTGCCTTCCCCCCTCAATTAAAAAAAAGATTTTAAAAAAAGGTCAATACTGAACTACATAATCAGGTCAACAGGAAGAATGATACAATGAAGTATTTATCCTTTCTATCATCCACATGAATTGCTCTCTTTCAAACAACGAGGCACAACCAAAAAAAAGGAACCAGAGGACAAGCTCTATGAAGCAATAATAGGAACTGTTTAGAAAACATACATCAAAGTTTTAATTCTATGAGGAATACAGAGAATAAAGAAAGACTAAATAAGTAAGAGGACCATGAACCAAAGAATAAGAGTCTAAGACACACAGTAAGATAAATAGTGAAGAAAATGAGGGAAGATTCTTTCTAGGAAAAGGTTCAGAAAATGAGTTTTTTTTAAAACTGATCAACAAAACAAATTCAAGGAGAGGAAAGGAAAGCAAATTCTACTTAACTATTTAACTGCAGGGTGGGAAATATGGAAAGAATTAACTAACTAGATTGCAAAAAAAGGAATAAGGAAAATTCCAAAACCAAGGAAAGGGGGGGCAGAGCCAAGATGGCCACATGAAGGCAACGTCTTACCGGAGCTCTCTCACAAGGTCTGTCAGATTCCTATGAAAAAGTGAATTTGAGCAGATTTGAGAGAGTTGGAAACCACGAGCAGTCTGCCTGGGGCAAATTTCTGAGCGGGGAGAGTCTGAAAGGCCGAAGGCACAAATCTGTAGGCTCAGAGAGGGCTCTGCTCGGGGAGCTGCTCCACACCAAAGTGGAAGCGGCTGGCCAGGAAATCCACGTGGGAGACAGGCTGGGAGAAAGCTGGGCGCCTGAAACCGGAGGAGATCCCCAGGCCTCCCAACACAGGAGGGCAGTCTGTGGAAGTGACAAGAGGCAGTGCAATGCCACCGGCCGGGAAACACCAACTCCTGATGCTTGCGGCCCAGAAACTCAGATTCTTGAACTTCCGAAAGACATAATGGCCAGGTAAATGGCTCTAATCCCTCCCCTCCCCACCTAGAGAATTCCTCGGGGGAAAAACAAACCAAAAAAAAGAATGCTGGAACAGAGGAGAAAGAAGTGGGGCTTCAATGGTCAAACAATAGAAGTTCATTAGTCCCAGAGGGGAAGAGTCGGCAGGGGTCAACATCAGAAGCCCAGACGGTAACCTTGCTCCCCCAGGGGAAGTACCAGAAATCAGCTCAAACAACAAACAGCTGAGACCATTGCTGAAAAGCAACAGTGCTGGAGAACACCCATAGGGAGTGAGAAGCCAGGGAGCCAGACCCCTTCCCCACACCTCTGGAAATTGAAGGCTATAATTCTAGACTCACAACCGCCAGAATAAGAAAGCTGGGACAGAGGGCCCTGAGCCCCATAGGTAGAAATTTGTTGTAAAGCCAGGAAAAGTCAAACCAACAAACATGAAGAAGAACACAAAAAAAAAAACCAAGGACAATAGATTCTTTTTATGGAGACAGGCAGGATCAAAATACCAATATGGAAGAGGGCAGCAATGACATTATAGATACAACTGATACCTCAAAAGATAATGTGAACTGGTCTCCAGCCCAAAAAGCATTGCTGGAAGAGCTAAAGGAGGATTTTAAAAACCAAATTAGGGAGGTAATAGAAAACATGGAAAAAATGGAAAAGTCCCTAAAGAATAAGATTGGCAAAATGGCCACGGAGATTCAGAATCTAAATAGAGAAAATGACACCCTGAGAGGTAAAATCAACCAATTGGAAAAGGAGACTCAAAAGCAAAATGAAAACACTAATTCATTAAAAATTAGAGTTGAGCAAGTGGAAGCTAATGAATCTATGAGGCACCAAGAAGTAGTAAAGCAAAAAGTTAAGAATGAAAAAAATAGAAAAAAAAATGTGAAATATCTGATTGGGAAAACAACTGACCTGGAAAATAGATCCAGGAGAGACAATTTAAGAGTTATTGGTCTACGAGAAATCCACAATGAAAAAAGGAGCCTTGACAGTATCTTCGAAGAAATTATCAAAGACAACTGCCCAGAGGTCCCAGAACCAGAGGGCAAAATAGTCATTGAAAGAATTCACCAATGACCCCCTGAAAGAGATCCCAAACTGAAAACACCAAGAAATATTACGGCCAAATTTCAGAACTATAAACGCAAGGAGAAAATACTGCAAACAGCCAAAAAGAAGAAATTCACATATCGTGGAACTACAGTCAGGATCACGCAGGATATCTCAGCTTCCACATTAAAAGACAGGAGAAATTTGAATATGATATTCCGAAGGGCAAAGGAGCTGGGACTACAACCAAGGATCAACTACCCAGCAAAACTAAGCATAATTTTTCAGGCAAGGAGATGGGCATTCAATGAACCGAGGGAATTCCAGACCTTTCTGATGAAAAGGCCAGAACTCAATGGAAAATTTGATCTCCAAATACAAAACTCAAGAGAGACATAAAAAGGTAACCAGGGGAAAAAACCCCACAACCCTTATTAACCAATAAGGGCAGGTTTTCTGCATCTTTATGTGGGATTATATCATATTATGCATGTTTTATATATATATATATAGATATATATGTCAGTCTTGAGAATGGTACAGTTATTATGACAATTGAAAGGGATATAGATTGTGAATGCCTGTATAAATTAACTGATGTAAAGATAAAAAAATATAAGTAAGATATATAAAGGAAGGGCTATGAGAGAAGAGGTAAGGAGGTAGTAGAAAAGGGTAAATTACACCGAATGAAGTGGCACAAAAACATATTATAGTAGAGGGAAAGAAGGGAGGGAGAAGAGCAGTATTTGAGCTTTACTGTCATCTGATCTGGTTCAAGAAGTGAATAACATACCCTGATAAGTTTAGAAATCTAACTTGTCCTGCGGGAAGTAGGAGGGGAAGGGGGGAGAAAAGGGAGGGGGTGGTCAGAAGGGAGGGGAGAAGTAGCAAATGGGAAATGGTAAGATAAGGGAGGGGAATAAAGAGGGAGGGTAAACTGAGGAAGGCGGGGGTCAAAAGCAAAACTTTGTTGAGGAGGAGAAGGAGAAAGGGAGAAACAAAAGCATAAACGGGAAAATAGGATGGAGAAAAAGACACAGATACAAATCATAATGCCGAACGTGAAGGGGATGAACACTCTCATAAAACAGAAGCGGATAGCAGAATGGATTAAAAACCTTAATCCTACAATATGCTGTTTACAAGAAACACATTTGAAACAGGGGGATACACACAGGGTAAAGGTAAAAGGCTGCAGTAAAATATATTGTGCCTCAGCTAAAGTAAAAAAAGCAGGTGTAGCAATCCTAATCTCAGACAAAGCAAAAGTAAACATAGATTTAATTAAAAGAGATAAGGAAGGACATTATATCCTGCTAAAAGGCACCATAAGCAACGAAGCAATATCATTGCTTAACATATATGCACCAAGTGGTAAGACATACAAATTCTTAGAGGATAGGTTAAGGGAGTTACAGGAAGAAATAGACAGCAAAACTGTAATATTGGGAGACCTCAACCTCCCCCTTTCTGAACTTGATAAATCTAACCTCAAAATAAATAAGAAAAAACTTAAGGAGGTAAACAGAATTTTAGAAAAGGCAGGTATGACAGACCTCTGGAGAAAGCTGAATGGGGATAAAAAGGAATATACTTTCTTCTCAGTGGCACATGGCACACACTCAAAGACTGACCATGTACTAGGGCATAAAAACCTCACAATCCAGTGCAGAAAGGCAGAAGTAGTCACAGCATACTTTTCAGATCATGATGCAATAAGAATTATTTGTAACAAAGAACCATGGAAAAATAAGCTAAAAATTAATTGGAAACTAAATAATCAAATCCTAAAGAATGAGTGGGCCAAAGAACAAATCAGAGAAACAATTAATAACTTCATTCAAGAGAATGACAATAATGAAACAACATACCAAAACTTATGGGATGCAGCAAAAGCAGTTCTTAGGGGAAGTTTTATATCCCTAAATGCTTACATGAATAAAATAGGGAAAAAGGAGATCAATGATCTGAGCTGAAAAAACTAGAAAAAGAGCAAATTGAAAACCCCCAATTAAATACCAAATTAGAAATACTGAAAATCAAAGGAGAGATTAATAAAGTTGAAACCAAGAAAACTATTGAATTAATAAATAAAACAAAGAGCTGGTTTTATGAAAAAACCAATAAAATTGATAAACCTTTGGCCAATTTGATTAAAAAAAAGAAAGAAGAAAATCAAATTACCAGTATCAAAAACAAAAAGGGTGAGTTCACCTCTAATGAAGAGGAAATCAAAACAATAATTAGGAATTATTTTTCCCAACTGTATGCCCATAAATTTGACAACCTTAGAGATATGGATGAATATCTACAAAAACATAAACTACCCAGGTTAACAGAAAAGGAAGTAAAATTTCTAAATAACCCCATCTCAGAAAAAGAAATTGAGCATGCCATCAATGAACTCCTTAGGAAAAAATCTCCAGGGCCAGATTGTTTTACATGTGAATTCTATCAAACATTTAAAGAACAACTAAATCCTATACTTTGTAGACTATTTGGGAAAATAGGTGAAGAAGGAGTCCTACCAAATTCTTTTTATGACACAAATATGGTACTAATATCCAAACCAGGTAGTGTCAAAACAGAGAAAGAAAATTATAGACCAATTTCCCTAATGAATATTGATGCAAAAATTTTAAATAAAATATTAAGAAAAAGATTGCAGCAATGCATCACGAGAATAATACACTATGACAAGGTAGGATTTATTCCAGGAATGCAAGGCTGGTTCAATATTAGGAAAACTATTAGCATAATTGACCATATCAACAACAAAACCAGCAGAAACCATATGATCATCTCAATAGACGCAGAAAAAGCCTTTGACAAAGTACAACACCCATTCCTATTAAAAACACTAGAAAACATAAGAATAAATGGAACCTTCCTTATAATTATAAATAGCATCTACCTAAAACCATCAACAAGCATTATTTGTAATGGGGATAAGCTAGATGCATTCCCAATAAGATCAGGGGTGAAACAAGGATGTCCATTATCACCCCTATTATTCAATTTGGTACTAGAAACATTAGCTGTAGCAATAAGAGAAGAAAAAGAAATTGAAGGAATTAGATTAGGAAAAGAAGAAACTAGATTATCACTTTTTGCAGTTGATATGATGATTTATTTAGAGAATCCTAGTGAATCAAGTAAAAAGCTACTTGAAATAATTAAAAACTTTAGCAAAGTTGCAGGATATAAAATAAACCCACATAAATCCTCAGCATTCCTATACACAACAGACAAAGCCCAACAGCAAGAGATAGAAAGAGAAATTCCATTCAAAGTTACTGAAGGCACTATAAAATATTTGGGAGTCTATTTGCCAAGACAAACTCAGGGCCTATATGAACATAACTATGAAACACTTTTCACGTGAATAAAATCAGATCTAAATAAATGGAAAAATATCAGTTGCTCAAGGTTAGGCTGAGCTAATATAATAAAAATGACAATTTTACTTAAATTTATCTATTCAGTGCCATACAAATCAAACTACCAAAAATTATTTTACTGAGCTGGACAAAATAATAACAAAATTCATCTGGAAAAACAAGAGGTCTAGAATATCTAGGGTATTAATGAAAAGAAATGCTAGAGAAGGTGGCCTAGCCATACCAGATATTAAACTGTACTACAGAGCAGCAGTCATCAAAACTACCTGGTACTGGCTAAGAAACAGGTGTGTGGATCAGTGGAATAGGATAGGTACACAAGGTGGAGAAGTCAACAACTATAGCAATCTACTCTTTGATAAACCCAAAGAGGCCAGCTTCTGGGCTAAGAATTCACTATTTCACAAAAACTGCTGGGGAAATTGGAAAATGATCGGGCAGAAACTGGGCATAGACCAATATCTTACGCCATATACCAGAATAAAGTCAAAATGGGTTCATGATTTAGGAGTAAAAGCTGATACTATAAGTAATTTGGGAGAGCAAGGAATAGTTTACTTATCAGTTTTATGGAAAAGAAAAGAATTCATGACCCAACAAGAGATAGAGAGCATTACAAAATGCAAAATGGATAATTTTGATTATGTTAAATTGAAATGTTTTTCTACAAAAAAAGCCAATGCAACAAAAATTAGGAGGGAAGCAGGAAGTTGGGAGAAAATCTTTACAACTAGTGTCTCTGATAAAGGCCTCATTTCTAAAATATACAGGGAGCTGAGCCAAATATATAGGAATACAAGCCATTCCCCAATTGAAAAATGGTCAAAGGATATGAACAGGCAGTTTTTAGAGGAAGAAATTAAAGCTTTCTATAGGCATATGAAAAAATGCTCTGGATCACTACTGATTAGAGAAATGCAAATCAAAACAACTCTTAGATACCACATCTCTCCTGTAAGATTGGCTAAAATAACAAAGCAGGAAGATGATAAATGCTGGAGAGGATTGGGAAAATTGGAACATTGTTACATTGCTGGTGGAGTTGTGAGATGATCCAGCCATTTTGGAGAGTAATTTGGAACTACGCACAAAGAGCCATAGGAATGTTCATTCCCTTTGACCCAGCAATACCACTTCTAGGGTTGTATCCCAAAGAAATCACACAAGAGGGGAAGGGACCCATATGTACAAAGATATTTATAGTGGCTGTTTTTGTGGTAGCTAAGAATTGGAAATCAAAGGGATGCCCATCAATTGGGGAATGGCTGAACAAGCTGTGGTATATGAAGGTAATGGAATACTATTGTGCCATAAGAAATGGGGATGATACGGACTTTGTAACAACCTGGAAAAACCTACATGACATAATGCTGAGTGAGCGGAGCAGAGCCAGGAGAACATTGTACACAACCACAGATATATGGATTCCATGAGGACCAACCCTGACAGACTTCGCTCTTCTCAGCAACACAAGGTGCAAGGACAACTCCAAGGGACTCACGATGGAGAATGCTATCTACACCCAGAGAAAGAACTGTGAAGTTTGAATGCAGATTGAGGCACACTACATGCTCGCCTTTTTTCTTCTCTTTTGTTTTTGGGTTTTTTTTTTTTGGTTCTTTCTCATGATTCATTACATTGGTCATAATTCTTCTCCACAACTTGACTAGTGTATAAATTATTTCAATGCGAGGTTTTACATGGTAGTTATATGAGATTCCATGCCGTCTTGGGGAGGGAGGGGGGAGGTATGGGAGAAAATCTGGAACTCAAAATTATGTAGAACCGTGTGTCGTAAACTAAAAATAAAAAAAAAGCTCAAAAAAGGAAAAAAAAAACAAGGAAAGGATAATGTAGCAGGAAGAGGAGAGCAGCATTTGACAGTGAGTGGAAAAGAGTTAATGAGTATAATGTCATCTTAAAAATATGAAGTTAAAATAACTGAAGAGATTGAACTGTTTCTATAGGGGAAGAACAAATGGAGAAAATATAAACCTAACTGTCCTAACTTTAAGTGTGAATGAATTTAATAATCCAATAAAATAAAAACAAGTGACAGATTAGATAAGAGCATAAGAAACAGATTCATAGAAGGGGTACAGGTTAGGGAAGCAGTGGTCAGAAATAAATTAGATGACTGAGTAAAAAGAGGGAGAGAAAGATAAACAGGGAGGAAAAGTAGGATAGAGGGAAATACACAACTACTAAATATAATTTTCAATTTGAACAGGATGAAGTCAACCATAAAACAGAAATGGATAGCACAATGAATAAATAATCAAGACCTATCAATATCTTGTTTACAAGAAACACAGTTAAAAATAAGAGATACATAAAGAGTAAAAATTAAAGGGCTGGAGTAGAATTTCATGCTTCAGCTGATGCAAAAGAAGCAGTGATAGTAATTATGATTTTAAAGTTAAATATAAAATAGATTTAATTAAAGGAAATAAACATAGAAATCATTTTATGATAAAAGGTACTATAGATAATGAAGTAATATCAATACTAAACCTATATTCACCAAATGCTATAGCATCCAAATCTTTAGAGGAAATGTTAAATGAATTGCAGATGGAAATAGAGAGCAAAACTATGATAGGGGAGGACTTCAACCTTTTCCTCTCTGAACCAAATAAATGTAATCAAAAAATATAAATAAGAAAAAAGTAAAGGAAATGAATAGAATCTTAGATAAGATAGATATCTAGAGAGAACTGAATGGCAATAGAAAGAAATATATCTTTTTCCTAGTGGTACATAGTACCATTTAAAAAATTGACCATATACGAAGACATAAAAACTTTATAGTTAAATACAGAAAAGTAGAAACATTAAATGCATCCTTTTCAGATCATAATGCAATAAAATTATAGTTAATAAGGGACCATAGAAACACAGATTAAAAATTAATTGGAGACTAAACTTAATATTAAAGAGTGAATGAGTTAAAAAACAAGTCATAGAAACAATAAATAATTTTTTTTAAATGGATGATAATAATAAAACTACATACCAAAACCTATGAGATACAGCAAAAGCAGTGATCAGGGGAAAATTTATATTCTAAATGTTTACCTCAATAAAATAGAAAAAGGAGTAGATCAATTAATTAGGTATACAAATTTTAAAACTAGAAAGAGAACAAATTTTCAATGCCCAATTAAATACCAAATTGGAAATCCTAAAAATTAAAAGTCATATTCAGAAAAGTGAACTTAAGAAAACTGTTGAATTAATAAATAAAACTAGAAGTTGTGTTTATGAAAAAACAATAAAATAGATGAACCATTTGTTAATATGATTTTAAAAGAGGGAGAAGAAAACCAAAAAACTAATATCAGAAGTGGAAAAGGATTAAAGCTATTTATAGTCATATGAAAAACATGCTCTAAATCACTATTGATTAGAGAAATGCAAATCAAGACAACTCCTAGGTACTGTATCACTGCTATCAGATTGGCTAACATGACAAAACAGGAACATTATAAATGCTGGAGAACATGTGGGCAGATTGGAGCACTAATGTACTGTTGGTGGAGTTGTGAACTGATCCAACTATTTTGGAGAGCAATTTGGAACTATGCCCAAAGAGCTATTAAAATATGCATACCCTTTGACTCAGCAATAACACTTCCAGGACTGTATCCCAAAGGGATCATAAAAATGGGAAAGGGACCCACACATACAAAAATATTTATAGCAGCTTTTTTTGTGGTGGCAAAGAATTGGAAATTGAGAGGATGTCCGCCAATTGTTGAATGGCAGAACAAGTTGTGGTATATGAATGTAACAGACTATTATTGTGCTATAAGAAATGATAAGCAGGCAGACTTCAGGAAAACGTGGAAAGACTTATATGATGCTGAGTATAGTAAGGGGAACATTGTACACAGATACAGCTACATTGTGCGATGACTAACTTTGATAAACCTAGCTTTTCTCAGCCAAGCAAGGTTCTAAGACAGTTCCAAAAGGCTCATGATGAAAAATGCTATCCACCTCCAGAGAAAGAACTACAAAGTCTGAATATAGATCAAAACATATTATTTGCTCTCTCTTTTTTGTTTGTTTTGTTTCTTCTTTTTCATGATTCATCCCATTAGTTCTAATTCTTCTTTACAACATGATTAATGTGAAAATATTGAGGTAATAAAACTACATATTTTTGCAAACTATATGATGATATACAAGCTAATTGAAACATTAATAATTTTAGCAAAGTAGCAGGATATAAAACAAGCCCACACAAATCATCAGTATATCTATATATCACAAACAAAACTCTGCAAGAAGAGAGAGTAAGAGATATCCCATTTAAATTTACCATAGATAGCATAAATTACCTGGGAGTATACCTACCAAATGAAATGCAGGAACTACATGACCATAATTATAAAACAATTTTTATACAAATAAAGTCAGATTTAAATAATTGGGGAAATATTCATTGTTCATGGATAAGCATAGACAATATAATAAAAATTGCATTTCTACCTAAATTAATCTATTTATTTGATATCCTAATTTCTGAAGCCAGAAAAAATAAAATTCATTTGAAAGAACAAAAGGTCAAGAAAATCAAAAGAATTAATGGAAAAAAATGTAAGGGAAGGAGATCTAACAATACCCAATCTTAAACTATATTACAAGCTAGTAATTATCAAAACTATCAGGTCCTGGCAAAGACATATAAAGATGGATTAGTAGAGTAAAGAAAACATATAATATCCAGCAGTCAATGATTATAGTAACTTTGTGTTTGACAAATGTAAAGATTTAAGCTTTTGACATAATAATTCATTTTTTTGGTAAAAAAAAATTGTTGGGAAAACTGGAAAGAAGTCTGTTGGAAATTGGGTATAAATCAGTATCTTATGCCATTTACCAAGATAAAGTCAAAATGGATACATGAAGGGTGATATCATAAGTAAAATAGAAGAACATGGAACACATTATTTAGTTTATGGATAAGAGAAGATTTCATTAATAAACAAGAGATCAAGAGCATTGTGAAAAGTAAAATAGTTTTGATTACATTAAATTCAAAAGTTTTTGTACAAATAAAATCAATCTAGCCAAGATTACAATGAAAGCTGAAAATTGGGGGGAAATTTACATACAATTTATCAGATAAAGGTTTCAAACCTCAAATATATAGAGATTTTGTGAAATTTATAAGAATATGAGTCATTCCCTAATTGTTAAATGCTCAAAGGTTATGAACAGGTTTTCAATGAAAAAATCAAAATTACATATAGTTGTATTTTTTAAAATTCTCTAAATCTCTATTCGTTGGAGAAAGGCAAATTAAACAACTTTAAGATATCATCTCACACTTATCAGATTGGCTAAAATGATAGAAAGGAGAAGTGACAAATGTTGGAGGGGATGTGAAAAAATTGGGATACTAATACACAGTTAGAACTATGAACTGATTTAACCATTTTGGAGAACAATCTGGAACTATGCCCAAAGAGTAATAAAACCATATACAGACATATATATATATACACACACGTACCCCCTTCAATTCCCCAATACCACTATTAGGTCTGTTTCCCAAGATGATCCAGGAAAAAAGGGGAAAAATATATATGTTCTAAAATATTTTAACAGTTCTCTTTTTGGGTAACAAAGAACTGGAAATTAAGGGGATGTCCATTCATTAACCAATGGCTAAACAAGTTGTGGCATAAGATTGTGATGAAATACTACTGAGCTGTAAGAAATAATGATCAGACTGATTTTAGAAAAATATGGAAAGACCTATATGACATAATGAAGAATGAAATAAGCAGACCCCAGAGAACATTGTATATAGTAACAGCAATATTTTTTGAAGAATAACTATGAATGACTAAGTTACAAATACTCTGTGTCTAATGTGGGGTGTAGTGGGAGGGAGGAAGACCATTCTGAACTTAAAATGTAACCAAAAATATGAATTAAATTTTTTAAAACAATGACGAAGAGAATAAAAATGAGATGTTGAAGAAAATTATTATGTATCAAATGAATCCAAAAAAGGAGGAAATGTAATCATGCTATCAGACAAAGTGAAAACAAACATTCAAAACAAAGAAAGGGATAAAAAGGAAAATATATCATGCTGAAAAGAACAAGACAACAAAACCAATATCAGTACTAAATGTGTATGCATTGAGATTCCTTAGCTTTGAAATTCATAAAGGAAACATTAACTGAGTAATTAAGAATACATTAGATGGTAATCTAAATATTTCAATGTCCATCTCTGAGGGACTGAACAAGTTACTAAAGAAAATATACATAAAATACTCATAGCTTCTCCTAAGGGACTGCAAAAGAATATAGATATTTATTCTCACATCTTATGGAACTTTTACAATAATTGACTGTTACCAATTGATCATTTTGGCACACAGACATTGCAAAGAATTATAAAAGGCAGAAATAGTAAATATTTCCTGTACAGGATGCATAGCACAATTAAAATAGTCATTAGTTCAGGAACCACAAACAAAAGATACAGACCCAAATGGAGACAACAATAAAGTCCTAAGTAACGAGTAGGTCAAGAAGCAAATCATAGATGTCTTTAATAATTATGTGGGGGAAATAATAATGATGATTCAACATACCTAAATCTCTGGGGTGTAGCTTAAAGCAATCCTGGGTTGAAAAATCATATCCCTGCTAAAATCAGAGAAAAAAATAAAATGGAAGCCAAAAAAAGCATTGAAATGATAAATAAACCTAAAAACTGGTTTTTTGAACCTCTTAAAATGAGCCAGGGATGAAGGAAGAGATAGGGGTGGAAGGCATCTGACTAATTTGAAGTGAGAAGGAGGAGAGAAGGAGCTCTTAGCAAATGCTCTCAATTTTTTTCCATTTAATATGAGCCAGATTCTCAGATGAGAGGATGAGGGGCGAGAGCCACGGGAGAATTGAGGAAGGATGAGAAGTTTTCAATTAGGGAAATAGAAAAGGACTGTCTTGTTGCATTGAGGGCCAGTTGAGAGTAAAGAACAGAAATATGTGATGGACCCAATTAGTACATTTTCATGATTTTCTCTCCAGCTTCATTCAGTAGTGCTTGAGTGGAAGTAGAAGTAAGAGGTGGTGGGAGTTATCCAAGGAGGCTTCACAAGACAAAATCAGTGATAGAAGAGGTAACAAGGGATTGGAGAGAAGAAGATGGTACAAAGTTTAAAGTGGTTCACCAAGGGGACTAAATAGGAAGGAAGGGAGAGTGTAGTGGCTGCAGAGTTGAGGGTCTTTGGAAGAACTGAGGGGTGCAAACAGCAGAGATCACAGTGAGGGCAAAAAACAGAGCTATAGGTTGCAAGGCAGAGGGAGAAGTAGAATAACAACAGATTGTGATCAGATATGGGAATGAAATACTTGTGGATAAGATTAAAAGTATGACAATCTCTGTATAGCTGAGGTGGGGTGAAAGAGTAGGTCATGGGAAATTATTAAATTGACAAACTAGAAGGTTAAGGTGTTGAAGAGTTATCAATATATATATTGAAGTCTCCTAATATCAGGGCAGGAGTTGGAGAAGGAAGAGTGTGAGCCAGGAACCAAATTCACTGAAGAAAGTAATATGCAAGAGGTAAATAATAACATTGCCAGAATCTTGACTGGATGGTAAATATGAATTGAATGAACCTCACAAGAGGAGAGGTTACTGAGTGACAGAAGTAGAGGGAGAGCCTAGAGTGGCAATGGGGACCAAAGAATCTTCCAACTTCCCCACCTCAACCAGTGAATCAGGGAATATGAGTGCAAATGCAACTAGGGCTGGAAAGGGTGGCCAGGGAATCTATGTCATCAGGAAGGAGCCAGATCTCATTAAGAGCAAGATGGAAAGGAAAAAGATTTTTAAAATGAAAGCAACTTTATTACCTACAGAGCAAGAATTCCAAAGAGCGTAATGAAAATGGAGATAGCTTTAGAGTGAGCTGTTCAGTGGTAGTGGGTGTGAATTTTGGGAGGGATGTGACTAACGGAGCAAACAATGGGAGAGGGAACACAGTTTGAATAATGACAGCTGGAGAGTTCAGAATCTCAGGACTGGGGAGTGTATGACAGGGTGGGAGTTTGCCAATCATTGAGAAGTAAGTTCAGGCAGAAAGTTCATCAACCCTATGGATGTGGTCTGAGGATGGACACCTCTCAAGGTATTAGGCGGCAGCATCTAGGTGAAAATCTAGAAGTGGGGCAGGAAGGACCCCATGAGAACAAGCTCAGGCAGGTTGCTGGTGAAAGGAGGAAGACAAAATGGCACAATTCATATAAACAATTTTATGCTTATTGCAAATAGAGCCCAGTGCCAACAGGAGGATAAGCTAGACTGGGGACAGGAAGGTCCCAGAGACCAGGCAGATTTACCAGTGTCCACCAAGACTTTCACATGGGAGCTCTCCTCTTCTCCTTCTTTATTATCTCTCATGACAATTTCATTAGCTCCCAAAGGTTCAATTACCATTTCTATGCCTATAATCCCCAGATCTACATATTCAGTCCTAATTTCTCTCCTGAGCTCTATTCTCACTTCACCAGCTGCCTTTTGGACATCCTGAATTATAGGTCCCACAGGCATCCCAAAGTCAGTATGTCCATAGCAGAATGCATTATCTTTTCCCTAAACCCTTCCCTCTTCCTAACTTTACTATTGCTATTAGGGGCACCACCATCCTTTTAGTCTCCCAGGCTCACAACATTGATACCCTCACTCACATTCATACTAACCCCCAATATCCAAACTGTTGTCAAGTCCTGTCAGTTCTGACTTCACAACATTTTTGAATATATCCTTCTCTCTATACTCATACAACCACCACACTGAAAAGGAAGAACATTCCACGCATGGAGGACAGCAAGAGAAAATTACCAAAGTTGAGAGATGAAGTGTCTTGTTTTTAGAAAAGCAAGGAGGCCAGCGTTACTGGATAAATAAGTATGTGATGGGGAGTAAGATGTTAGAATACCACAAAAGTAATGAGAGGGGCAGCTAGGTGGAACAGTGAGTAGAGCAACGGCCCTGAAGTCAGGAGGATCTGAGTTCAATCTGGCCTCAGATACTTGGCACACTTACTAGCTGAGTGACCTTGGGCAAGTCACTTAACCCCAATTGCCCTGCTATTCCGCCTCCAAAAAAGGTAAGGGGCAGCCAAGTAATGAACGGCTTTGAACACTGAGCAAAGGATTTTGTATTTAATCCTGGAGACAATAAAGAACCATTGGAGTTTATAGGTAATGGTGACATAATCAGACCAATGCTTAGTAAAATCACTTTGACAGCCCAGTGGAGGATGGATTGGAGTGGGGAGAGACTTGAAGCAGGCAAAACCATCAAAAGGCTATTTCAATAGTCCCAGGGGAAATTGATGAGGTCTTGCACCAGGATGATGGCTGTATGAGAGGGAAGAAGGAGTCATATTTGAGAGATGTTGCAAAGACGAAATTGTCAGGCTGAGGTAAAAAACTGGTTGAGGTGGGTGAGCACAGGTGAGAGCTAATGAGGAGTGAAGATGACACCTAGATTTTGAATCTAAGGAACTGGGAGGATGGTGCTGCTCTCGACAAATAAACAAGTCAGGAGATGGTGTTTAGGGGAAAAGATAATGAGTTCAGTTTTTCACATGTTAAATTTAAGATGTTTCCCAGACATCCAGTTTTAGAGTTCTGAAATTCAATTGGAAATGTGAAATTGGAGGTCAGCAGAGAGGTTGGGACAGGACAGGTAGATTTAAGAATCATCAACATAGAGAGGACTCTGGGAAGATGGCAGAGCAGGTCAGATAATTCCAAGGTCTCAAGATTTTCCCCCACAAAAGAGTTAAAATAGCACCTTAGTGTGAACAAAGTGTGGATAGAGACAAAGAAGAATAGAGGCACAACCAGGATATTCCTGGGACAATTTGAGAAGATCTGAAGGAAAATCCCAGGAATGGGTTTGGCCCCTGCCAGGAGTAAACACCTCTAGGCTAGTTTCCATTTTAACAGCTAGCAGCAAGCCCTGGGGTTAGTTGGTTTGAGAGGCTGCCTCTGCCCCAGGAACTTTTCACCCCAGGATAGTGAGGGGAGTTGGGTATCTGAGCCTGGGAAAATCAAGGAAACCTCTGCTGATGAGGAACGCCACACCCATCTGTGCTACAAAGAGTGGTGGAGGCAAGAAGAAACTAGCACATGACCAGTGAGTGCAGAAGCAGTGGGAGCAGAAAGCCCCTGGTTGTGGGCACTTACAGGAGGTTGGAGGTTTGGCTTTGCTTCCAGGCTAGAGGAAAGAACTAAAGATCTGGGGCAAGAGGCACCATATCCCCTACCCCAGGGCTAGAGGTAACTACAAGAATCAAGCTATTATCCCAAAAAATGTACAGGCAAAGGAGAAAGAATCCAAACATAGAAACCTATTATGGGAATAGAGTTGACTGGGGTTCATCTTCAAAGGAGAATATAGAAGTAAAGAAACCCTCCCAAAGAGTAACATCAAATGGTCACCTGCCCAAAAAGAATTTATAGACAATCTTTTAAAAAACTTTAAAGATCAAATGACAGAGATGGAGGAAAAACTAAAAAAAATAATCCAAGAAAAACAAGATTATGAAAGGACAGTCATCCAATTAGAAAAAGAGATCTAAAATCTTAAGGAGAAAAACGACACCTTGAAAATTAGAATTGGGCAAAATGAAGGCAGTGAAATTATAAGAGATCAAGAAATACTTAAACAAAACATGAATAATGATAGAAGACAAAGTGAAACATCTTATAAGAAAAACAACAGATTTGGAGAATAGTTCAAGAAGAGAAAATCTAAAAATAATTGAACTAACTGAAAGTTATGATCAAAAAAGAATCTTGATATGATAATACAAGAAATAATTAAAGAAAATTGTCCTGAAGCATTAGAACAAGGCAGGGAAGTAGAAACAGAAAAAATCCATTGAACACCACCATGAGGAAATCTCATAGGATTGTCATAGTCAAATTCCAAAAACCCCAGCGCAAGAATAAAATATTAATAGCATCAATATTAAAACAGTTTAAATATGACGGTGACACAGTTAGAATTACACAAGACCTAGCAGCAGAGACATTAAAGGACCCCAGGTGTTGGAACACAATATACCAAAGAGCAAAAGACCCGGGACTCCAGCCAAACCTACCCTGCAAATACCCTGCAAATTTAAGTATTATCTTGAATGAAAAAAATGGACATTTGATAAACTCTCAGACTTTCAAACCTTTGTTAAAAAAAATCCGCAACTTAACAGAAGATTCAACATACAAGAACCACGAGAAACATAAGGTACATACCACAGACTGACTATAAGGGATTCATAAAGACAGACTCTTTACCATTTATATAATGTAAGATGTATGTCCAATATTCTTATTAATAATTTGCAAGCTCATAAGTAAGAGGGGGTAAACCTGACTATGACATGAATTTAAAAAGTAAAACCATTTAGAAACAGCTAAAAAGAGTAACTATTTTATACAAATGAGGTTCAGGAGGAAGAAAGGATACAGAGGAATTAGATGAGGGAGGAATGCTGGTAGTTCTGGTAAACTACTTTCATTGGGAATGGGTTTAAGTGGGAAATATATATATATATATATTATATATATATATATATATATATATATATATATATATATATATTGTGTGTGTGTGTGTGTGTGTGTGTGTGTATTTAGAAGAGTATAAAAGTTTTGTAAATTTTAAATTTTAGGGATATAGAAAGGGGCGAGAGGACAAGGGAGGGATTTTTAGAGGGGAGAATGAGAGAATAAGTAAAAGTGGTGTATAGAAGTGTTTTTAGATGTATGGGAATGGGAGGATAAGGGTGGAATCCTTGGAGGGGGGGTAGACAAGTAATAGGTGGGCAAGGTAGTAGGTAGAAGTAAAGAAGAGGAATCGGGAGGGAGAGGAAACAAGAGATATGCAAAAATATAAAAACAAAGATCAGGAATAGAATATGTTTGGGAAAGTATAAGCCTATATATGTATGTATATGTGGATGTATATATCTATAACTATAGAAAAACATATCTAAACTTTATTGTAGCCTTCGAGGGTGGGGTGGGGAGAGGTAAAAAACAACAAAGTAAAAAAGTGCATAGTAGAAAATAAAAGAAAACTCACAAGGAAGCAAAGAAAAGATGGACAATTCTCAACACAACATGTATTATTTATCATATAGGCTTTCTTGAAATGAAAATCTATTGTTATGTATTTTGAATCATCTCTTACATTTTGCTATGCACACAGCATGCTTTTTTTCTTGATTACTTTGTATAAGTTTCAATATTTAAGTTATGACATGTTTAGTTCCTTTTATCTATTCTGTATTTATGTTCTGTCCCTTGAGTCTAAAATTAAATTTTAAAAAAGTCACAAAACCTGTGGTAAACACGAGGTGCTAGGCATTCAATAAAAGGTGTTGACTACCAGTAGAAAGAATCAGGCGAAGCTTCATGGGGATGTTATTTGAGCTACACCTTTATGAATGGGTAAGATGCCAGTAGACAGCCAGGCATAAGTAACAGTATACATGAAGGCATGGATTGTAGAAAGAACAGAATGTGCTTGTGGGATGGTGACTGATCTAATGTAGCTACATAATTTAGTAGATGGGAGTCATGTGGGATAAAGTTAGAACCTCCACCCCACCCACTCTTCACAAACACACTGGCTGCAAGTTAATATCTCAAAGTTTTTCCAAAGCAAGTATTTTATGTTTCTACAAATAAATCAAAATCCACCAAAATGAAAACTGATGATATCAAGTGGAGTAGTATAAAGAATAGAAGAGAAGAGGGTCCAGGTCAGAACCCTGTGGGACACCTATGATTAGAAGGCATGACCTGGATGATTATCCAGCAAACAGGACTGAGGAATGGTCTTATAGGGAGGAGCAGAACCGGAAGAGAATAATTTTCCAAAAATTTAAAGAGAAGATAACATGAAAGACATGAGAGAGATCAACAGTGAGGGCTCAAGAAGAGTGAGGATTCAGAAAAGTCCATTGAATTAGTGATTAAAAGATCATTGATATCTTTAGAGAAAGGAGTTTGAATGGAATAATGAGGTTGAAACTCGGATTGTAAAAGGTTAAGTGAGAGAAGAGAAAGTAGAGGAACATATTGCAGATGATCTTTTCAAGGACTTTAGCTTGAACCTGAAAATTGCATCCTCTATACTAACAATATTTAAGGAAGCAGACAGATATAATTCTAGAGCGTTACCCCCAGAGAGTGGCCAGCCTCTGCTCCAAACCTCCTGCTTCCCCTCCTGGCAGGAATCAAAGTCTCCCTTGGAGAAGAGAGAAGAGACTTGGAGGAGATACCTGTGGTGTTAATGTGATTAAAGATGTTCCCTGCCCTCTCAATAGGGCCTTTACTTAGTAGGTAAGAAGCCCTAGGCACATACTCTTTCACTAACTAGGCATGAGACCTCAGGGTCCTAAGGAGAGGTGCTAAGACCAGAGCCAATTGTATGTTCACTGAGTTCCAATCAGATGTGCATGAATTCAGACACTCAGAGACCTGAGTTCTAGCTAATCAGATGTAGGTTAGGACTATATATAAAAAGAGCCCAAAGTCTGAAAGAAGCAGAATTGAGAAGCAGACATCAAAAAGACATTGAAGCAGTAGAGATCAAGAAAGCGTTGGAGATCAGACATTGAGAGAGCCAGAGTCGAGAGAGACTGCAGCGTGGAGAGTGCAGACCAGAGAATTGCAGAGATCAAAGAACCAAGAATCTACAGTTTTGAGAGATTGGAGAACTGAGAATCCAGAGAATTCAGAAGACTGCAAGGGCTGTTTGAACTGCAAGGGCTTTCAGAACTGCAAGAGAGGAAGTAGGCAAGCAGACAGGATTCATGAGTAATAGTTTACAGGAAGGCCCTAGAGGGGGGAAGGTTACAGGATGATTTGGTTCCTTGCTATAATACTGTGTTATAATTTCTTTGTTGCTACATTGAGGTGGGCTCACTGATTTTGGAATATAATCACTGCTATATAGAATTGGAGTTATTGGTCTTGGGATTGGGTCCTCTGGTGTCTAAATAAATGTTATACTTCTTCTGCCTTCTACCCAGAGAGTTTTTCATACTTTCCACTTCTGAACAATACAGTCATGGTCTAGGTCATCCTCTAGGTCATGAATCTTGCCTTACTGATACAATACCAAATAAGCATCTGCACTGCCTCCCTTCAAGCATGTAAACTCACTTTACAGACAAAATTATTTTCCTGAAGTACAGGTCTGACCATGCTAACTCTTCTACTCAGTAAGCTCTAGTGGTTCCCTATCACTTCTAGGATCAAATATAAAGTCCTCTACTTGGCATTCAAAACTCTTCACAAACTGGCCCCAATCTACCATTCTAGTTTCACTACACATAATTGTTTTTCATGCATTCTACAATTCAGCTACACTGGACATACGATCAGTTTTAAGTAGAAATTTTCCTATGTGCCACTTCCTGAATTTAAATAAAAAGTAACTTTATAGGGGACAAAAATCACAGAAGCAGTTCTTTAACAATGGCATTATCTTTTAGTATACATTCTCCATACTCCTATTTCTAACCTTACCCTTCCTATTTAATCAACTGTTAGTTTTCTCAAGAATATTAGGAAAAATTCTCTCAGATTCCCATTAGAACAGAATTACTGGATGGTAAGCAGTCCAGCTTACTCTCTCTTCCTCAAACACAACAATTCTCCTTTCTCCATGATATTGCCCTAGATGTCATCCATATCTGCCCTTCCTCCTCATCTTTGCCTATTAGAATCTCTAGTTTCCTCAAATTTCACTTTCAGCAGGAAAGCTTTCAGGATATCCTAACACTATAGTATTCCCCAAAAATATTACCTTGGATATACTTAATAGCTATATTGTATATGTGTGTGTGTTTCTCACCCAATAGAAAGTAAGCTCTTTGAGGGGAGGGATTATTTAATTTTTGTCTTTGTAGCCTCAAAGTATAGCACAGTGCCTGGCATGCAGTAAATACTTAATGAATGTCTGTTAATTGATTAATTGATTGCTTGGTAGATAAAGGTACAAGTAAGAAGTCACACAGGGTCAGAAAGGGTTGACAGTAGTTAGTGGGGGCTCAGACACAAAGGTTATATTCCAGAGACAAATCTCCAGTTCCCAAAAGGACTGGGGTAGAACTAAGATTGCAAGTACAGGCCAGTGTTCCAGTTGAGAGATATGAGAGGAGGGTGAAGGCCAAACCAGTAATTGCAGTAATTGTTATGTTTTGTCAGAAGGCCTGGTATACTATGAAGATCAAGTTAGTAAATGGGCAGATTGAAAAAGCTCTAAGTATGACCACAAAATATATTGATAGGAGGCTGGGAAATTAATATAAGTGACTTTTGCATTACTTCCTCATATATTAGTTCAATCCAGCTAAAGACTGCACTGACAGCAATACAAAAAATGTTTTGATGAACAACATGTACATGAATCAGACCCATGAAGATTAAAATAGAATTTAAATTTATGTAGATATTTAAACTATGGGTAAAATATATTTTAAATTTAATCAAACCCCATATGTGTGTATATGTATGCAAGTATGTGTGTGAATATATATATATATATGTACATATATTTAAAGGAGGAATCTTTTAAGCATGCTTCAAGAATAAATATATTAGAAATCCTAACCCAATGCAATAGATCTATGGGAATTTAAATGTATAGTAGGAAGTAGGGATAAAAAACAACATACAGGACTAAACCAAATTAGAATATTTGGTATTTCTCTATCACAAGTTTATTGCTCAACCACTAGAATATAATACCATTCAGTGGTATATTTGTTCTGGCCCCAAACAGTAATGGCAAAGGGAAATGATTTTCAAAACAGTAAGAAAAAAAGAACAGTTTATATATAGATATAGACATAGATAGATATAGATATACATAGATAGATAGATAGATAGATAGATAGATAGATAGACAGATAGATAATGGTTACTGATTCTTCACTTCTAAAGACCAATACTATTGGTTTTTCTCAGTCTTTTAGTTTCTTTTTTCCTGCTATTTGTTAATTTAGGTGAGACAGGGGGTGTTTTATTTTGTTTATATCTTTACCAGACCTGAGAATTCATTTATACTCAGAATTCTTAGCAATAAAACTACTTCAACCAATGCAGGTTGACACTTTCTCCACAACTTGTAGTCTTCAGAGAATTTCCTCAAACAAAACAGCAAAAAGAAACAGATCCCTGAAGACTGAATACTGATTTAGAAAACCATAAATTAACATTATCTATGTTGTATCATATTTTTATTTATTTTGTTAAACATTTCCCAATTGCATTTTTATCGGGGAGGGAGAGACATGCAGCAGTTGGCTATCTGCAGTCAGTGATCTACAGGTTTAATACAGGTGTCCTAGAGCACTGAGAGGTTAAACATCTTTAATCAACAAATATTCAGTAAGTGACTATTATGTTCTATACACTGTAATGAGCACTATGGATACAAAAAAGGCAAAAGATGATCCCTGTCCTCAAAAAGCTTACAGTCAAATGTGGGAGACAAAAGACTTGCTCGGTCACATAGCCAATATGTGTCAGAGACAGGATTTGAGCCCAGATCTTCATAACTCTGAGGAGGCAGACTATATCTACTATATCACTCTGCCAATATAGGTACATTCCATTCAAAGAAAAAATGGTTCTAGACAACCAGATGACTTAGGTAATGTATGCTTATTTACCTTATAAAAGAATGGCTTGCTTTAAATGAAGAATTCATTTTAAATATCAAGGTCTTCTGACATGGTTTTATTCAATTCAATTTTTTTAAGCCCATGCAAAATTTAGCTACGATACAACTTTGCTGGAACATGTCCATTGCATAAAGGGAGATGCACCTGTAACACATACATGCTGTTTGGTAGACCACAAGGTTCTTTCATAGAGTCCCATATTTCTCTGTTTTGAGTCTTTTGCCGCTTGGGTAAACATTGTACTTTTCATTGGATATACTGTAAGTCATTAAAGTCAGTAAACAGAAAAGATGAATAAAACAGCAACTTACATATTTTTAACACCTCGAAGTTAAAACCATTTTGCAGTGGGGAGGAACAGATGCCCGCGTCTAAATGTGAGAGCCACCAACTGGGAATTTGCTAGTTGTAACTGTTGCCATCTGTTTTCCACTGTTCATTTTTACCTCCCTCTCTTAGATTTAGTATTTGAATTCAGGGCTATCAAAATAAGAGGAATGATGGGAGGGCTTTAAGGAGGAATTTTCCCAGGTGTTACTTCCTGAATTAAATCAAAGGTAACTTTTCAGAGAGAAAAAAAAATCATGAGAGAAATTATTTAACAAGGGTATTTTATTCTAGTGTGCTTTTTCCATGCTCCCATCTCTAACCCTATTCTTCCTATTTAACCAATTTTTCGTTTTCCTAAGGGCATTTGGGAAATTCCTCTCAGATGCCTATTAGGGCAGAATTAGTTTGTTTCCTGACTGAATAAATAATTTGGGTATACCATATATACTTGCCAGTACTAAATTAAATTTCAAATTCCTTGAGCCAATGGGCTTATGCACTTTGAATCAACAGATTAAGAGAAAAGAATATTTGTTCCAAAGGTAAATGAGCAATTGTGACTTGTTAATTGGGATGCAAAAGATCTCAAATAATTTTTCTGTTTTATCTGTATGCCTTTAAGTAAAATGGCATCAAAACAATTCCAAAATATAGAAGTCTACCACTTTTTATTTAAAGAAACCCTCTCTAGAGAGAATTCCTTATCCAGTTTTAATAATTATAGATGAAATATGCATACTATATGTGTTAGCATGTGTGTGTATGTGTGTATGTATATTTATGGATATATAGGTAGGTGTGTGTACATATAAATACACATACTCATGTATACTGGCTAAAAGTCAAGAGAGAGGAAGAACGATTAATAATGTCTTGAAATGGCTTTCCACTTATAATTCCATTGTAAAGGATCATTATTTGTTATTTTAAGACTGTCTTCATGGCAAGTATGATTTTACAAAAGCACTGGGTAATGTTGGGTCTCTTTTGTGAACTATCAGATTGATAGAGACGGAGATGAGATCTATTTTTTTCTCTTTGAGGAGTTCCTAGAATTTCTTCTACCACCAATGCAGGTCAGCATTTTCTTCTACAACTTATAGTTTTTGAGTATGTCCCACCATGTTGAGAGGTTAAGTGACTTACCCAGAGTCAAACAAAAGTGGATTTGAACCAGATCTTCCTGGCTCTGTGGCCAGCTCTCTATTACTACAGGGTGCCTCTTACGAAATACAAAGAACACTTGTGAAATCTAAAATACATTTATATTCACTCATAGGAACATATAGTTTTAGTAAAAAAAATAGAATTGTATTAAATTAAATTAATTAAAAAATAAGAATAATTTAATAAAATTAGTTTACCTTAAGAAAGGCAACTGACATAGGCAACTGAAGAGAAGGCTTGGATTCAAATCCCAATCCATCTACTTATGAAAAATATGACTTCATAAAATCATGTTATCTTTCTTAGTCTTAGCATTCTCATTTGTATAATAGGTATAATACCACCTACCATTAGCACTTTTTTCAGCCAAGAAGCACACAAGCAAACAATTCAAATGTACCTACAAACTTAGCGAGAGTCATGTATTTGCCAACACATTCTATGTTTTTACCTTAAGATTTAAACTGAACATAGAAAGACTATATTCCAGAGTTTAAGCCTATACTTTCCTTTCTTTGATATTGCTACATGTGTCTCCTTTATACTCTCCCTCAACCATCAATGACTTCCATCGCTGAGAAGGCACATAGTTCAACTTGAGTGCATTTAATACTACATACTGGAAGCACAATTAGACAGCAAGTTTTACCTGGTAGTGTTTTGTAGTCAACTGCATTTTTTGTAGTTTGTAGTCAACTGCTGCATAACACATCTTCCTCAGCTCTGATTCTTTTTAATCTTTTATTTTTCAATTTGATTAGTACCTACCTAAAACTAGTGAGGGCAGGTTGTTTGTTCTACCTACTTGCCAGGTTTATGACAAAGAGCAAATTATATAATATGAATTAAAACATTTTATAAAATGCAAAGCACTGAACAAGTGTAAATCATATGATAAATTTAGATTGTATTATAAATAGCACTCTTAAAAAGGAATTTCTTAACTCCTTTTCCATGCCACCAAGATCAGACTACAAAAGACTCTCAAAAGTCATATTCTCCAAATCAGTCTTTGCTTGAAGCTAGAATCTCTATCCCCATGAAATGGCCTGAAGATATCCAAAGAGGGAGAACTCACCACCTCCAAAGCCATCCATTCCACTTATAAACTCCTCTCACTGACACCCAGTTGTATCTTTGTTATCCAGTCAAAATCTGCCTCTCCACAACATCCACACATTGATTGCTTGCTTCTGGATCTGTTCTCTAGCATCAATCTGAACCTGTGTAGTCTTAATTCCCCATAATAGCCCTTCAAATAGGTGACGATAGATATAAATGTACATATACACATAAACATACACATACACACATATATTGTTCTATGCACACACCTTCATCAACCTGGTTGCTCTATCCAGACACCCTCCAGTTTATCAGCGCTCTATCAAAACAATGTCACTGAGATCAAAACACAATATTCCAGTTACATTTTAACCAAGGACGAGCAGAGTGAATATGCTCTTAATCATTTGTGACATTAAAATTCTTTTCATTAAGTCTAAGCTCACATTAGCTTTTTAGCATGTAATGTCACACTGTTAACTTATATTGAGCTTACAGTATGCAAAAAAAAGTGTACAAAAAAGCCAAAAATTTGTTTCATGTAATCTCTTAGCTACTTATATCTCCCTGACACTATAGTTGTGGAATTAATTTATTTGAACCCAAATATGTTACATTCCTCCCTGTTAAATGTTCTCTTATTTGATTAAAGTCATCTTTCCAGCTTATCAATTGCTTTAGCCATAATATCTGTCATGGAAACCTCCCAGCTTTTTCATTAATAAGCTTTCAATCTTAAAAATCATAGATATATAACTATAGACACATATATACATGTATGTATACATCCATGCATGAATTATTACATTGTGTAATGAATATAAACTAGCCAAGGAGTCAGAAAGGACTAGGCTCAAGTCCTGCTTCTAACATACTAGTTGTTTGACACTTGGCAAGTCACTGAACTTCTCTAAGACTTTAAGTTGCAGAGAAGCCATTGATCTGTATTGGCAGAAGTTCCTCACCAAGAAGTCCCTATATCAAACATCTGGTCATTTTCATGCTATAAAGTCTGTGCCTTGTGGGTGAACATTCATCTGTTTTGTCACCGACTCTCTGCAACAATTGAAATGTATGAATGATTATATGAACAAATATAGGACAAATGTCATCAATTAATTACCATTCCAGTTATTCTAGAACCATGAACTATGTCTCTATTCCCTAGGGATCTCACAAGTGTCTTTTCAAAAGGAAGAGAATATGCATAGATCAATATAAACTCATTCATGGGTTTTGAAAAGTAACTCATAATTAATGCTCTGTTAATAGGCAGCTACTAGCATGATCATTTATATAAAAGACATAAAAGGCATAAACCATAACCCAGTTGAAAAATTATCCTGAGAGAAGCACATTCTCAAGCCCCACCATGATTTTCCCTAAAACCCACACCTTTCTACATAAAGCAACTTTGATCAGCAACTGAATCATCAGTGTTTCAAATGTATAAATCATAAGCAGGGATATAAGACTTGACCAATTCTTATATATTCCCTTTTCCCACCTCTCACTTTGGCTGGTGAGAAATGTAGTCATTTTATCCAAACACAGAGACGTTCCTCTTCATGACTTAAAAATGCATAGGTACAAACACATAATATAGGCTGTCCATCACAACACACTAAGTTTATAATTGAAAAAATAAAGTAATTTGATTAATTACATGATCATCATTTCAATTGTTTTATAGAAATACCTTGTGCTTAATAAACTGGAGTTCATTACTTTTGTGACATATACGAAAGGCCAACCCTGTACTAGATAATATTTCCAATAGAATTCTACTATAACAAATTTATTTCTTTTGGAACTCAAAATCTTATAAAAAGTGAATGTTGAAAACTATCTTTACATGTAATTGGAAAAAATAAAATACTATTAAATAGGAAAAAATAAAAATTTTTCATTGGGGTTAGTAAGTTCCTCTTTTAAAATACCATGGTCCCCAGAATGATTAGTTCATTAAGTAAATTTTCAGTCTTTCAAATTTTTGAGTGACTTAATATCATCAAATGCTTCCTTTGGACCAATTAATTAGGAACAAGGTGATTGATGAGAGGTGAGAAGACAATAGTTAATTCTAGAATATGTGGCTGCCAAATCTAGGTAGTGTGTTGCACTGGGAAGTTCTGAGCAGTCAAGGAGATGCACCGAGGGTCTGGATTCCTGGGGAGGGAAAATAGGGCCCCAGAAAACAGTGAGGGGAAACAGGATGATTTCACATTTTTCCAGAGCTGGTTCTGTTTGATCTGTGTAGCTAGGGGAAAAAAGGAATTTTCTGATCACAAAGTTGTCTAGATTTTTTTTGGCGTTTTCTTTGAAAGTATCTTCTCTTTGCATCCTTTTGACTATTGCTCATCCCCAATGAAAACTGATATAATACTTAAACGTTAAATGCCACAAACAAATTTACTTCTTGATTAGAGAAATGTCAGGAAAAAATTAGCTAAAAGCCACAAAGATTGCCCTTCAGTATCTAATGTCATATATTGCAGTTCAATTAAGATAATATCATTTGGAAATAATGCCCCATCTTCTTGGTCTTACTTCTTTCTTTGGAAGAAAGAAACTCACCTTGAGTTTTAAAAATATAAATGGAACATGCAGGGGTGGAGCTAAGATGGTAGAGTAGAGTAGAGTAGAATACAGTAGACTAGAGAAAGCATCAAGCTCCCAAATTCTGAAATGGCAAAGCCAACAAAAGGTCAAAGTAAGATGTACTTTCAGCCCAATACAACTTAGAGGGCTGGAAAGAGCAATCTGTGACATGGTATTGTAGGCTCACATGGCTGAAACACCCATGGTGGTGGTAATAGAATTGGCAGCAGCTTGAGGATCTCTCAAGCAAGAGATGTTAAAGGTACCTGGCAACTGATCAGAAAGAAATTACAGGGGACCCCTGTGATAGCACTGGATACAGGATAAGATGCCATACAGCAACTCCATTGCCTATATCCATTTATGGGTCATAGTTCAAGGATTGGGAAGAACACTTTCAGTTAAGAGGGAGCAGAAGCCAGAGAGGTAATATTATTTTTAGTCACAAGGGATCAGGGACACTGGGGAACAGTTTCGCTTCTGGTCTCAAAGGATCAGGGACTCTGAGGAAGAGTATCATTTCTGGTCCCAAGGGAACAGGGGTCCTGAGGAGCAGTATTGACTACAATATCAAGGGATCAGAGGACCTTCCTGGGTAAGGGCCAGAATGCAGAGCAGTGACCACACCTCTATCTAGATCACACCATCTTGGAAACAGCAAAAACTTCCAAACTCAGAGATCTAGCTCTGAAAATAGCAGTGCACAAAACTCTTATAACAGTTAAAAATAAGATAAATTGAGGTACAAAATTTTAGAGCATGAGCAATTTATTGGTAAGTGCAAATCTTCTAATAATTCTCAGCTTCTTCAGTAAGCTGAGACCCTGAATGTGAGGTGGGGGAGTTTTATAGGATTTTAGGGAGTACAGAACAAAAAACAGAACAAGGTAGGTGACATCACAACATAACTGAAGCATGAGGAACAATATGATTGATTACAAAGTTGAGATGCAGAGAACAACATAATTGGTTTGAAATTTGGCAATGGAGGCTATCAACAACCACTCTTTCTTCTCTCATGAGACTAAGAAGTGCTCATGTTTGAGTCCACCTGTGAAGTCACTGTGAGGTCCAGACTTTTTGGAAAGCAAACCAGACATCCTTGAAGGATAACTTGGTGGTATAAAGATATTAGGCCCAAGTCCCTTATTCATATGTATTCTTCAAGGTCAATTAAGTTCCTTGGTACAGGAATTGATCATTGAATAGCAGGAGAATCCAACTTCTGAACTTAATTCATTGCAGCCCAGCTGATTCTGAACTAAGTTCAGAGACAGAGAACCATGACTTAAACAATTACAGAACAAAAGCAATTAATTAGAAATAAGATCAGTAAGTAAATTACATAGGATCAATTCATCTTTCTTAGTCTGAAGGTTGAGACAGTCCCACTCCCCTCCCCCACATTGAAACAGAATTCAAATTTAACATAAACTTCAAAATCAAGAAATAAAGTAGAAAACTGAGCAGACAACAGCAACAAAAGAAATTTTAGCTGCTTATGGGTATGTTTTTACATGTAATTGGGAAATAGTTAACAAAATAAACTATATATATATATTTAAAATATATGTTTATTAATTTAATGTTAAAATATTAATATTTCCCAAGGTCCGTCTATAGTTACAGACCCATTAAGAATATAACCAAAATGTTGATTTGGTTAAAAGTATAACCAAAAGTTTAATGTATCATTTATTTTATTTTTAAAACATATTGAATCAAATACCTGTAAAAGGCAATAGTGGTAGGTGGAAGAGGAGTATATGTCTAACACATAAAACAGTTTAGAAATGAAAAGACTCAATTCTGATCTGGCTTCAAAACCTGATCATATTTTTTACTACTACTAAGATGACCTTGAATAATTCATTTTACATCTTTCATCTGAGATTTAAAATGAGGGGACTGTACTATTTGACTTCTGGAGTCCCTTACAGTTCTAAATCTATAATCCTACGAGCCTACATATTCATTCAAAAACCTTTTGTTTAAACATTGATTTGGGTTCTCCCAATTAATTTGTTGGAATATAACTATTACTTTTCCAAAATCATTTTTATTCCAAAATAGTAAATGCAATGATACTCTCATTAATAAAAAGCATGGATTTCAATGTTAGCATCATAAATATAGGAAGAATTCTTAGAGACCATGTAGTTCCACCTTCTTGTTTCATTTTACAGGCGAAGAAACTGTAGCTGTAGAGGCAGAGTGATTTGCCTAAAGTCATAGGTAGTAATAATAACAATACTACTTGGCATTTATATAATGCTTTAAAGTTACAGAGCAATTTACAAATGCAATTTAATTTGGTCTTTGCAAAAGTTTGATGTAGGTGCTATTATTATCCCCATTTTACAAATAAGGAAATTAAGGCTGAGAGACATGAAGTGATTTGCTCAGTCATATAATTATACATACCTAAAGCAGGATTTGAACTCAGGTCTTCCTAACTCCAAGTCCAACACTTTAATCATTGTGATTTGAACCTAGTGTGGGGATAAATTTCTTGTATGTCCTCCTGCTTTATCTTAGACTAAAATGACCATATTCTTAGCAGCCAAAGGAACTAAGGAAAAGGAACCAAAATTCTAATAGTCTCTATCCCTCACTTTTCTGAATGGCATTCAGATCTTTTAACAACTAACTTAAACATGATGACTGCATTGAAAAATAATAACAAAATTTATTTACAACCATTGTTTTAAAACAACATTAACAACTTCATTACCAGAGCTAAATAACACAGGATGTATAGGTATGCTTCCCAGCATGCATATTCCTTCCAAGACACACCTTGGAATGTAGCAGATCCCCAGCTGTCTAGAATCAGGGGAATCATAGGTGTTTCTATTTTTGTAGAATAAGGAGTAGGTTGCACATATTAATGATCAATCTCCCATTCTGACTTGACTAGACAGTGCCAGATCCCCAGATATTGACCCTCACTGAAAAAATCTTCAGCCAGTACCATGCCCTGGCCTTACCTCCCTCAGATGGAGCCAATATCTGATAGATAAGAAGACTGAACTATTTCATCAACTATTCTATGGCCCCAAGCTACCTTAGTTTAAAAAAAACTATCTCTAGAGCAGTTGCTAATAATCTGGGTAGTGCTGTACCAGCATCCTTGTTTCAAGTGATCTTGTGATAGACAAGGAAGAAAACATAAAGGGACTCAAGAGAAAGAATCAGAAGAGTCCCTTAGGAGTCTCTCAGCCAACTAGTTCAATATCAGATGCCACATTTAAAGAGAAACAACTTAGAGTTGGTATAAACAAATGATGTTACGTGCTTCCCCTTTTATTGTTTATGTTACTAAAAACTCTGTGAGAAGATTCTAAAATGCCTCTGTACCTCACCTTAAATGTGAGTAATATCTGAAGGAATAATATTAAATTCCTGTACATAGAAAACAACCTGAATTCCATGGTGTTTCTTTTACATTGTCAACCAGAAAAACTTACAGAGCTTCATGGTAACTCATTGTTAAACCTGCAGGGGAAAAATTCTGAATTCCTCTTACTTATTAAAAAAAGGGGGGGGGGGTGGAGGTTGATGATCCTCGGAAGATGGCAGAGTAGGTCAATAAATTCGAAGCTCTCCAGATCTCCCCCACAAACAAAAAAAATGGCACCTCAGGGCAACAAAAAGAGTAGTAAAAATAAACAAGAGTTGGAGCAGAACAATGCTCCTCCTGGGACAACTGGGAGAAGATCCAAAGAAAAATCTCAGGACTGCAACCAAGATTAGAAGGGAAGCAGAAAGCTGGGAAACAATTTTTATAGCCAGCGTCTCTGATAAAGGTCTCATTTCTAAAATAGAGAACTGAGTCAAACCTGTAAGAATACAAATCATTCCCCAGTTGTTCAATGGTCAAAGGATATGATTTTCAGAGGAAGAAATTAAAGCTATTTGTAGTCATATGAAAAAATGCTCCAAATCACCATTGATTATAGAAATGCAAATCAAAACAATTCTGAGGTACCACATCACACATATGAGATTGGCTAACATGACAAAAACAGAAAATGATAAATGTTGGAGAAGACATAGAAAAATTGGAGCACTAATGCATTGTTGGGGAAGTTGTGAACTGATCTAATGGTTCTGGAGAACAATTTGGCACCATGCCCAAAGGGCTATCAAACTGGCCCAGCAATACCACTTCTAGATCTGTATCCTAAAGGGATCATAAAAAAAAACAGGAAAAGGACACACATGTACAAAAATATTTATAGCAGCTCTTTTTGTGGTGGTAAAGAATCAGAAATTGAGGGGATGTCCATCAGTTGAGGAATAACTGAATAAGCTGTGTATATGAATGTAATGGAATACCATTGTTCCACAAGAAATGATGAGCAGGCCAACTTCAGAAATACCTGGAAAGATTTACATGAACCGATTCTGAGCGAAGTAAGAAGAACTGGGAGAACATTGTACAAAGTAACAGTAACATTATGTAATGACTAACTTTGATAGACTTAGCTCTCCTCAGCAATGCAAGGATCTAAGACAACTCCAAAAGACTCATGATGGAAAATGCTATCCACAGCCAGAAAAAGAACTATTGAGTCTGAATGCAGATCAAAGCATACTATTTGCTTTCTATTCTGTTTGTTTCCTCTTTCTTGTAGTTTCTCTCATTGGTTCCAATTCTTCTTTACAACAATGACTAATATGAAAATATGTTTAATATGAATGTATATGTATAACCTACATTAGATTGCATGCTGTCTTGGGGAAAGGGGAGGGGAGAGAGGGGAAGAAAATTTAGAGCTCAAAATCTTGTGGAAGTGAATGTTGAAAACTAAAAATCAATCAATTAATTAATTAAATTTAAAAATCCCCAGAACCAAGTTTTGGTCCCTCTGAAGCAAAAACACCTTCAAGCTAGTTCCCCTGAAAAAATGCTGTGAGCCCTGGAGCTATTTGGTTTGGGAGGTAGCCTTGGCCCCAGCCACAGGAACCTTCACTTCCCAGACGGTGTTTGAAGTTTACTTCTGAGCCAGGAAAGATTAAGGGAACCTCTGCTGCTAAGAGACACCAGGCCCAACTCTGCTGCCAAGATGCATCTCTGGGGAAAAAGGAACCAGCACAGGCCTGGTGAGTGCAGAAGAAGTGGGGCAGGGACACCACTGGTGGGGGCACTCATAGGAGGGTAGGGTCCTTGGATTCAGTTCTATGACAGAGAGGAAAACTGAAGCAGGATCTGAGGTCAGAGGCACCATCCCTCATCCCCCAGGCTTAGAGGTGATTGAAAAAAATAAGCTGCTACAATATTTTTAATGAACAGGCAAAGTAGAAAGAATTCAAACATAGAAAATTACTATAGGAATAGAGAAGACCAGGGTTCATCTTCAGGGGAGGATACTGAAGGAAAAAAAAGCCTCTCCTATTCCAAAAAGTAACATGAAATAGTCACCTGTTCAAAAAGAATTCATAGAAGAATTTGATAAAGACTTTAAAAATCAAATGGAAGAGACGGAGGAAAAAAATTTAAGTAAGAACAATCCAAGAAAAACAAGAAGATTATGGAAAGAAAAGCAAATAATTAGAGGAGATTCAGAATCTTAAGGAAGGAAACAACTCTTTACAAATTAGATTTGGGCAAGGGGAAGCCAGTGAAGTTATAAGAGACCAAGAAATAATAAAACAAAAAAGAGAGAATATGAAATATCTCATAAGAAAAACAACTGATCTGGAGAACAGATCAATAAGAGAAAACAGAAGAATAATCAAACTACATGAAAGCTATGATCAAAAAAGGAATCTTGACACAATAGTAAAAAAAATAATTAAAGAAAATTTTTCTAGGTGGAGCCAAGATGGTGGAGTAAACGCAGGGACATGACCTAAGCTCTCCCCCAATCCCATCCAAATGTTTTTAAACAATTACTTTAAACTAATTCTACAATAGCAGAACCCACAAAAAGAGGGAGTGAAACAATTTTCCAGCAAAAGACAACTTAGAAGGTAGGTAGGAAAGGCCTGTTACACCAGGATGAGAGAGGAGCACAGTCCAGAGCAGGCTGTACCAGTGCAGACCTGGCTTCAGCAAACCAAAAGGAGGCCTTGGGTGAATAAATCAGTGGCAGTAGTGGTGGTTTCCAGACCTCTCAGCCCACAGATGCCAAATACAAATTATAAGGTTAGAAGAAAAGTTCTGTCACATGGGTGAGAGCCGAGCACAATCACAATGTAGATTGTTTCAGGACAGCCCTGGCCCAAGCAAACCAGGGGCAGGATTTGTAGTCACCAAATCAGGAGAAGCATCAGCTGATTCCAGAGCTCTCAGCCCACCAGTAGTAAGGGGGTAAACAACTTGTCAGAAGGAGATTACTGGGATCTTTTTGCTTATACTTGGATCCAGGTTGTAATCCTGGTTGGCAGTCGCAGGGTGAGGAGGAGCTTGTAGCCACAGTGGAGGAGAGACCTTCATCACATTTCCAGGGAAAAAAGAGTGCTGTGGTCGCTCACAGACCACAGCACAGGCCAGGAGAGCAGTAAACATCTCTCCTTAGATCACACCACTTTGGAAAAATGAAAACTTACAGTACCTCCCTAGAAGTATCTCTAAAATCAGCTGCACAAAACCCTTAAAGCTAGAAATGGTGAGCTTACCAACCTGGAAACAAAACTCTACTTTAAGAAACACTTGAAAGTCAAAAAAATAGGATGGGAAAATGTTCAAACACTAGAAAAAAATCTGACCCAAGAAAGTTACTATGGTAACAAGGAAGCTCAAAGCACATATTCAGAAGAAGACAACAAAGTCAAAGTTCCAAAATCTAAAGTCTCCAGGAAAACTATGAATTGAACTCAGGCCATTGAACAGCAAAAAAAAAAAAAAAAAAAAAAAAAAAAAAAAAAAAAAAACGATTGTGAAAATCGAGTAAGAGAGGTAGAGGAATGATTGGGAAGAGAAGTGAGAGTTTTGCAAGAAAATCATGGGAAAAGAGTCAATAGCTTGATAAAGGAGACAAAAAATACTGAATAAAATAACACCTTAAGAAACAGAAGAGACCAAATGGTTAAAAAAAAGTCCATAAAGTCAATGAGGAGAATAGCCAAAAAAAGCAGAATTAGCCAAATGGAAAAAGAAGCACAAAAATTCACTAAAGAAAAAATTCCTTATTTTATTATTTTTTAAATTTAATGATTTTGCTTTGATATTTTTAGTTTTCAGCATTGATTTCCACAAGATTTTGAATTACAAATTTTCTCCCCATTTCTACCCTCCCCCCACTCCAAGATGGCATATATTCTGATTGCCCTGTTCCCCAGTCAGCCCTCCCTTCTATCACCCCACTCTGCCCCCATCCCTTTTCCCCTTACTTTCTTGTAGGGCAAGATAGATTTCTATGCCCCATTGGCAGTATATCTTATTTCCCAGTTGCATGCAAAAAAACAACTTTTTTTTGAGCATCTGCTTTTAAAACTTTGAGTTCCAAATTCTCTTTCCTCTTCCCTCCCCACCCACTCTCCCTAAGAAGACAAGCAATTCAACATAGGCCACACCTGTATCATTATGCAAAACACTCCCATAAATAGTCATGTTGTGAAAGACTAACTATATTTCCCTCTCTCCTATCCAGTCCCCCTTTATTCAGTTTTCTCCCTTGACCCTGTCCCTTTTCAAAAGTGTTTGCTTTTGATTACTTCTTCCCCCATCTGCCCTCCCTTCTATCATTGCCCCTTTTTTCTCCCCCTCCCCCTACTTCCATGTTGGGTAAGATACCCAACTGAGTGTGTATGTTATTCCCTCCTCAAGTCAAATCCCATAAGAGCAAGATTCACTCATTCCCTCTCACTGCCCCCTCTTCCTTTCCAATGAACTGCTTTTTCTTGCCCCTTTTAAGTGAGATAATTTACCCCATTCCATCTCTCCCTTTCTCCCTCTCTCAATATATTCCTCTCTCAACCCTTAATTTGATTTTTTTTTTTAGATATCATCTCTTCGTATTCAACTCACCCTTTGCCCTCTGTCTACGTATATGTATATTCCCTTCAACTACCCAAATACTAAGAAAGGTCTCATCAATTACACACATCATCCTTCCATGTAGGAATGTAAACAAAACAGTTCAACTTTAGTAAGTCCCTTATGATTTCTCTTTCTTGTTTACCTTTTCATGCTTCTCTTGAGTGTTGTGTTTGAAAGTCAAATTTTCTATTCAGCTCTGGTCTTTTCACTGAGAAAGCTTGAAAGTCCTCTATTTTATTGAAAATCCATATTTTGCCTTGGAGCATGATACTCAGTTTTTCTTGGTAGGTGATTCTTGGTTTTAATCCTAGCTCCATTGACCTCCGGAATATCATATTCCAAGCCCTTTGACCCCTTAATGTGGAAGCTGCTAGATCTTGTGTTATTTTGATTGTGTTTCCACAATACTCAAATTGTTTCTTTCTGGCTGCTTCCAATATTTTCTCCTTGACCTGGGAATTCTGGAATTTGGTGGCAATATTCCTAGGAGTTATCTTTCTGGGATCTTTTCAAGAGGCAATCAGTGGATTCCTTCAAATTCTATTTTACCCTCTGGCTCTAGAATATCAGGGCAATTTTCTTTGATAATTTCTTGAAAGATGGTGTCTAGACCCTTTTTTTGATCATGGCTTTCAGGTAGTCCAATGATTTTTAAATTATCTCTCCTGGATCTATTCTCCAGGTCAGTGGTTTTTCCAATGAGATATTTCACATTTTCTTCCATTTTTTTCATTCCTTTGGCTCTATTTTATAATATCTTGATTTCCCATAAAGTCACTAGCTTCCACTTGCTCCAATCTAATTTTAAGGTAGTATTTTCTTCAGTGGTGTTTTGGACTTCCTTTTCCATTTTGCTAATTCTGCCTTTCAAGGCATTCTTCTCTTCATTGGCTTTTTGAAGTTCTTTTGCCTTTGAGTTAGTCTGTTTTTTAAGGTGCTATTTTCTTCGGTATTTTTTTGGGTCTCCTTTAGCAAGTCATCAACTTGTTTTTCATGGTTTTCTTGCATCACTCTCATTTCTCTTCCCAATTTTTCCTCTACTTCTCTTACTTGCTTTTCCAAATCTTTTTTGAGCTTTTCCATGGCCTAAGACCAATTCATGTTTTTCTTGGAGGCTCTTTGACTTTGCTGACTTCTTCTGTCTGTATGTTTTGCTCTTCTTTGTCACCAAAAAAAGATTCCAAAGTCTGAGTCTGAATCTGGGTGCATTTTCACTGCCCGGCCATGTTCCCAGCCAACTACTTGACCCTTGAGCTTTTTGTCAAGGTATGACTGCTTGTAGAGTAGAGAGTACTTTGTCCCAAGCTTTAGGGTCTGTGCTGTTATTTTCAGACCTATTTCTACACAGCAAGTTCTGCCACACCAGCACTCCTCCTCCCCCAAGAATCACCAACCCAGACCTAGACTCAGATCAAATCTGGCTCTGCACTCCCCTCTGATCCGCCACTTAATTCTTCCCACAGGGTGGGCCTGGGGCCAGAAGCAACTGAAGCTGGAGCTCTGCAAACATACGCCGAGCTGTGACACTTCCATGCCGCTGGGGCTGGGACTGACCATGTACTCTTTTCACTCTGTTCCAGCAGTATTTCCCACTAACCTTCTCTGTTGTCTTTGGCGTTTGTTTATTGAGAAGTCTGGTAACTGCCACAGCTCAATGATTCCAGGCCCTACTGCCTGTTCTGCCTGGCTCCCAGTCTGGTTTCGTCCTGGTGCAGCCCACTCTGGGCTCTGCTCCACTCTGTTCCCAGCTCTGTGCTACCATCCAGTGACCAGTGACCATCCAGACTTTCCTGGGCTGGAACTCTGCTTCTGTCTGCTATTTTGTGGGTTCTACAGCTCTAGAATTTGTTCAGAGCCATTTTTACCGGTTTTTGGAGGTACCTGGGGGAGAGCTTAAGGAAGTCCCTGCTTTCCAGCTGCCATCTTGGCTTGCCCCTGAAAAAAAATTCCTTTAAAAGTAGAATTGGTCAAATGGAAAAGGAGATACAAAAATTCACTGAAGAAAACAACTCCTTAAAACTTAAAAGTGAGCAAAAGAAAGCTAATGACTTTATGAGAAATCAAAAAACAATAAAACAAAAACAAAAAAATGAAAAAATAGAAGACAATGTGAAATATCTTACTGAAAAAACAACTGGCCTGGAAAATGGATCCAGGAGAGATAATTTTAAAGTTATTGGATTATCAGAAAGTCATGATTAAAAAAAAGCCTACACATCATCTTTCAAGAAATTATCAAAAAAAAAAAAAGAAATTATCAGGTAAAACTGCCCTGATATTCTAGCACCAGAGGGTGAAATAGACATTGAAAGAATGCACCAATCACCTCCTGAAAGAGATTCCAAAATGAAACCTCCCAGGAATATTATAGTCAAATTCCAGAGCTCCCAGGTCAAGGAGAAAATATTGCAAACAGACAGAAAGAAACAATTCAAGTATTAACGAGCCACAGTCAAGATAACACAAGATTTAGCAGCTTCTACATTAAAGGATCAGAGGGCTTGGAATATGATAATCCAGAGGACAAAGGAGCAAGGAGTAGGAATCACCTACCCAGCAAAACTGAATATAATTCTTCAGGGATAAAAATGAATATTCAATGAAATAGAGGACTTTCAAGAATTCTTGATGCAAAGAAGATGGCTGAATAGGAAATTTGACTTTCAAATGTAAGACTCAAGAGAAGCTTAAAAAGGTAAACAGAAAAGAGAAATCATAAGGGACTTTGAAAGGGTAAACTGTTGACATTCCTACAAGGGAAGATGATACTTGTAATTCATAATATCTTTCTCATTATTAGGGCAGTTAGAAGGAGTGTAAATAGACAGAGGGCACAGGTGTGAGTTGAATATGAAGGGATGATATCTAAAAATATTTATTTGAGTGGTAAGAGAGGAATGCACTGGGAGAAAGGAAAAGGGAGAGGTAGAATGGGGTAAATTGGAGGCAGGAAAAAGCCTTTACAGTGGAGGAGAAGATGGGGCAGACAGAGGGGGGCAGGTAGTGAACCTTACTCATCAGAATTAGCTCAAAGAGGGAATAACATACTCATTCAATTGGGTATAGAAATCTATCTTGCCTTATAGGAAAGTAGGAGTTCAAGAGAATAAGAGAAGGGAGGGAGGTAATAGAAGGTAGGACAGATTTGGGGAGGCAGTAGTTAGAAGAAAAATACTTTTGAGGAGGGGAAGGGTGAAAGGAAAGAGAATAGAATAAACAGGGTGAGGAGGAATAGGATGAAGGGAAATAGAGTGAATAGTAGCAACTGTGAAAAAAATTGAAGCAAATTTCTCTCATAAAGGCCTCGTTTCTCAAATATATAGAGAACTGAATCAAATTTATAAAAAAATAAGGGCCATTTCCCAAATGACAAATGATCCAAAGATATGAACAGTTTTCATATGAAGCAATCAAAGCTATCTGTGAAAAAATGCACTCACTGTTGCTTGGAGAAAAGCAAATTAAAACAATTCTGAGGTACTACCTCATACCTATTAGATTAGCTAATAGGATAGAAAATATAGATGACAAGTGTTGGAGGGGGTATGGGAAAAATGAGACATTAATGTACTACTGATGGAGTTGTGAACTGATTCAACCATTCTATAGACCACTTTGGAACTATGCCCAAAGGGCTGTAAATCTATGCATAACCTTTGACCTAGGAATACAACTACTATGTCTGTATCCCAAAACATAAATAACAAAAAAGAGAAGTATAGCAAAAGTATATATAGCAGCTCTTTTCTGTTGGCAAAGAATAGGAAATTGAGGGGATGCCTATCAATTGGGAATGGCTGAACAAATTGTGGTATGTGATTATGATGGAATACTATTGTGCTAAAAGAAATGATGAGCTGGATGCTCTCAGAAAAACCTGGAAAGACTTACATGGGCTGATGCAAAGTGACATGTACAAAGTAACAGCAATATTGTAAGACAATCAGCTATGAATGACTAGCTATTCTCAGCAGTACAATGATCTAAGATAACTCTGAAGGACTTATGATGAAAAATTCTATCCATCCCCAGAAAAAGAACTGATGCTGTCTGAATACAGATTACAGCATACTTTTTTTTACTTTATTTTTTAAGGATTTTTTTCCTTTGGTCTATATTTTCTTTCACAATATGACTATTATGAAAATGTTTTGAATGATATACATTTACGACCTCTATCAAATTGCTTGTCTTCTCAATGGTGGCAAGGGGGAGAGGAGAGGGAGGAAGGGACAGAATTTGGGACTTGAAGTTTAAAAATGAATCTTAAAAATTTTTGTATGTAACTGGGGAAAAATAAAATAATAAATAATTTTTTAGAAAAAGAAAAGAAAATTTTCCTCAAGTGTTAGAACAAGAGGGGAAAGTAGAAATAGAAAACATCCACCAATTGACACCTGAAAGATATCTTGCAAGGAAAACCTACAGGAATATCATAGTCAAATTCCAAAGCCCCCAACTCAAGGAGAAATTACTAAGAGCAACAAGAAAAAAAATTTAAATATGATTGTGCTACAATTAGAATCACACAAGACATGCAGTGGTGACACTACAAGTCTGCAGGTCTTGGGACACTATATATGGAAGTGCAAAAGAACTGGAATTGTGTCTGAAAATATCATACCCAGCCATATTAAGCATAATCCTGAATGAAAAGAAATGGACATTTAATGAATTGAGAGACTTTGAGGATTTCATTAAAAAAAACCTGAACTTAACAGAAGATTTGACATATAAGATCCAAGAGAAATGTAAGGTACATATCAAAGACTAATTACAAGAGACTCAACAAGGACAGACTGTTTATTTTTTATATGAGGTAATGTAAAATGTGTGCCTAAGATTATTATTCATAATTGAGTAGTTCAAAAGAAAGATTGCGGTAGACCTGTGTATGATAGGATTCTAAAAAATAAAACCATTTAGGAAAAGGTAAAAATAGTAATTGTCTTATACAAATGAGGTGCAAGAGGAAGAACAAATGGGGGAGGAAGACTGGTAGTTCTGGAATCCTGCTTTCATCAGTAATGGACTTAAGAGAGAATAATACATATGTATTTAGAAGGTTATAAAAGTCTTCTAAATTCAGAAAGAAAAGGCTATGGGGATGATGAGGCAGGGAGAAGATAAGGGAGGAATTTTTAGAGGAGATGTTGAGGGAACAGGATAAGGTGGGGTATGGAAGAATGTTTAGATTAACAGGAATGGGAGAGGAAGAGGAGGGAATAGGATAAAGAGGGGCAATACAGAAGGGTGTTCAGATTTATGGGAATGGGAGGATAAGGGAGGGATCCTTGGAGAGGAGGAAGTTTAAGTAATAGGAGAGCAAGTTAGTGGGCAGAAGTAGAGGAGTCAGGAGGAATAGGAAAAAAAAGATACACACAAACATAAAGATCAGGAGTAGAATTTATTACAGAAAAAAGTATGGTTAGTAATCATGATCTCAGCAAAGTTAAAGATAAAATAGATTCAATCAAAAGAGAAAAATAGGGAAACTATTCTATATGTCAGACTTATTAATCAATATTGTTTTAGACTGTTTAAAATAACAAGACAGTATAAGGTTGGAATATTGCTGTGGTATAGGAAATGATGAGTTGGTGGACTTAGAGAAATATGGAAAGACGCAGACTTATGAAGGAAGAGGTTATGTACCCTCAGAGAAATAGAGAACAAACTAGTATAGTACAGTCTTTCATAGATGTGTATGAATGTATATGTCTACATATGAATATGATTATAGATATCTAAGTATGTGTATGTAAGTGTATGTATGCATGTGTATACCTACATATGCGTATGTATATATATATATATACATAGCTTTGTGTACATATGCATTTTTGAATGTGTTTATGTGTATGTATGTATGTGTGTATATCTGCATTTTATTGCAGCCTTCTTGGGGAAGGAAGAAGGGAGAAAAAAGAACGTAGTAAAAAGTGCACAGCAGAGAACAAAATAAAACATACAAGGAAGCAAAGATGGACAGCTCTGAACACAATGTGTAATATTTATTATGTAGGCTTTTTTGAAATGGAAATTATTGTGGTATATTTTGAATCCTCTCTTACGCTCTACCGTGTACATGGCAATACTTCTGTTTTTCTTTTCTTATTTTGTATTTAAGTTTGTAATGTTCTTTTTCTTTCTTTATTAGGTATTTAAGTTTTAGTATTTAAATTTTAAAAATAACAAAAGTTTTTAAAAAGTGGGAGGGAAAAGAATAGATCTCTTTGGTTAAAAATTTGAACAGAAAAAAGGAACATATTTTACAAAATGATTGATGAGTATTGTATGGTGATCCCCTCCCCCCATAAAAGTTCACTGACCTTGAAAAGGTAGCAGGAGACAAGTACAGATTTACCTGAGATGCATAGAAATTAAGTGACTTTCCCAGGGTCACACAGCTAATAGGGGATATAGTATGGATTTTAACCACCCTTTCCTGACTCGAAGGAGTTTTGCACTCTATCCACTATGCCAGGATGTTTCATTTGTAATAATAAAATGATTTTTAAATGTTTAGGTCTAATTCTATCTATTTAGAGACACAATATGCTCCCTTCAGCATAAATATTTCGAGTCTATAATTTCTTACTTTAGTGAAAACATTTTCAGCTTGGGTCATTTTTTCCCTTGTTAACTCTACTGGAATCAGAGTGTGGTAGGGGAGGTTACATCAGTTGGGGATAGAAAAAAGGAAGGATAGAGCCACATTGTATAAGGCTTTCATCTCCCTTGTTCTATACCTAATATTTCTCCTAATGTAGCCTAGTGTCAAATTGCTTTTCCTCATTGATACAGAAAACTGCTGATTTATATTGAGCTTGTGACCCATTAAAAACTCTAATTTTTTGTTTTGTTTTTCGCCATAGGCACTATTATCTACCTATGTCTTCATCCTGCACCTGTTCCATTGAAAAAAAACTTTCTACTTTACATTAATCCCTATTATATTTCATCTTATTCAGATAATTTATTGAATTGAACTGGCCTATCATTCAAGTCTGTCTCCTTGCATGCTAACTCTCTCACCCAATAAGTTAGCAATTTTTTCCAACTTCATGACATCTGGCAATTCAATCTACATAGATAAGCATTCTATCCACAACTTCATCCAAGTCTGATCAGTATCTAACTGGCCCAGGAGAAAGAACCCTTAGGTACTCCCCCAAAGCACTAGTTCCAAGTTAATTTCAATCCATTGATGATCGTTCCTTGGGTCTGATCATTCAATCAGTTTTAAACCCCTCTGTTGTCTACTTATCTAGCCCATCTTTTCTGAAAGGATAGCATTAATCGATTTGTCACCTGCTTTCCTGAAATCTGCAAGTCCATGGTATTTCCCTCATCTATCAGTCTAGACCAATTACATACACACTAAAATGCGGTTAGTCCATTATGACTTGTTCTTGATGAAGTAATTTTGGCTCTGATTCATTACTATTCCCTCCTAAGTTCTCACAAATTATCACTTTAATGACATATTCTAGAATTTTGCCAGTAATTAGTCAAACTGGGTGACCAAGAGCTTGAAGATTCCACTCTGTTTGATATATTGAAAATAAAGACAATATCATTTTCAAGTTTATAGAGATTTTCCAATTCTATATGATTTTTCAAGGGTCAGCCACAGTGCCTTAGAAATCACCCCAGTTTCTAGTTCTGGGCAATGTAATTCATCTATATCTGGTGGTTGAAAGTCATTGAAGACATTGATGGGTTCTCTAATCATCTTTTCACTTGTTGTGAATTTCTACTTTTTCAAAATCCCAAAGCTGAAGATTATCCTTAGGTAGAGAAGGGAGCAGTTCACCCTCATCATTTGCCACTTATCATCATTTCTTCCATTTTATCCCTTCTTTCATCTTCCTCTTGCCCCAAACATGGCCATCAAAGACATTTTAATTTGTCTTGCATTCCCCAACATCCTCATTAATTAATTCAGATATAGTGGTAAAGTAATAATAGAACAGCTTCACTTGGGCAAAAATCTGTGAGCATCTCTCTGTCCAGCAAATTTATCCCTGTTGATGGCTGCACTTCCTAGTATCTGCTTATCTTGAAAGTGGGTGAATTGCAAATATAAGCCTTGTTAGCTATTAAGCTAAAAAATTCATCTAAGGGGAGCTAGATGGCTCAATGGATAGAGTGCTGGGCCTGGAGTCACAAAGACCTAAGTTCAAATTCAGCCTCAGTCACTTACTAGCTGTGTGACCCTGGGCAAGTCATTTAATTTCTATTTGTCTTAATCTACTGGAGAAGGAAATGGCAAATCACTTTGCCAAGAATACCCCATGGATAGTATTAGCATGCTGTAGTCTGAGTAGTTAAATATGACTGACCAACTAAACAATAACAATGAAGTCATCTGGTTATAACAATGAGCTCTTCTCATGCATTCCAGATGCTGGTTCTACAGGATCTGTTAACTTTTCTCACTAACCTCTTCAAAATGAAACTGATTCATATAAGCCCACCTCCAAGATAGCACTGTCCTTTCTCCTTTGATCACATCTCTTTTTTTCATTCAGGGAAGTAGAGCTTGGAGACAGATCTGATCTATAGACAGCTCCTGGTCATCCCAAGGCTCTACTTCCTCTCTAGTTTGCTGTTTAAGAATAATTTAATTTGAAATGCCAAAGTACTCAAAAAAATTCTGTGTTCTCATCGACTTATGATGGAATCAAGAAGACATATGTTCAAATCCAGCCTCATATATGCACCATCTGTGTGAGCCTCAGAAAGTCATTTCTGCCTTAGTTTTCTCATGTCTAAAATGGGAGGGTTAGGCATGATGGCCTCTAAGATCACTTCTACCTCAAAATAGATGGCCTTGCACAACGTTGTATAGAAAAAGACCACATGTTTATTAAATAGAAAAATGTTTCAATAAGAAATGATGGAATTATTGATTGTTGATACTATGAACAGATAGACTTTGTGATGTAGTATTTTGACAATGAAAAACGTAGTCCATTTTAACGTTTTGTGTCTTCTCAGAGACCATTAAGAATTGATGCTCTGTTTTTATCTCCTTGTAATTCTTAAAATTTGTCATCAGTGACATCTATATTTTTGAGGAGGTAACTACAATGTCTAAATTATCTAAGAAGTACAAATGAAATGTAAATAAATAGTAAGATAATATAGGTACACTGTTTGAATCTCATCATAGAGCATGTGTGCATGTATTTCAAGTAAGCAAAAGAGAACCATATCTCTTTTCTTGTTATTCTTTAGACTCTATATACCTTCGTGGTGGAAAAAACAGGCACTATTAGAGAAAATTTCCCAAAATTCAGGGTCACAGTTAAACACTTGAAGGTACCATCAAACATAGGTTGGACATGCAGAGCAGAAGTAGTATCATTCTGGAACCAAATTATTCCATCATTTTGCATGTTTTACATTACTGAAATCACACACCTTACTAACAAGAAAATAAAAGCTGGACTCTTTATCCCTTAACTAAATTCATTTAAGTTCATTACTGAAATCACACACCCTACTAACAAGAAAATAAAAGTTGGACTCTTTATCCCTTAACTAAATTCATTTAAGTTCATCTTTGTCCTTCTTCACATGGTGCTCTCTCTTCTCTAGGTATTGGTAAAAGTTAATAAAGGCTCCAGATCTCAACTCACTGTAATTACAGGTGAAAAGCTTGTCTATGATTTTGATGATAAAATGAAATCACCCAGAATATTTTCAATCTAATTTCAATGACAATGTGGAAAAAGTATATAAAAGGACATTTTTATTCTCCCAGTTAATAAGAAAAAATGGCCACTTATTGATGATGAATTTGAGTACCAGCATCACTTTGATACAAAAAAGAACAAGAGGCAATGATATCATTTGAGTCACTCCTAGATACAGTGATTACTGGCATTGACTAACCTTTTAAAAAAGAACTCTTGTAAAATATGACTGCAATGGGAAAACTGCTGAGCTTAGACATTGGCAAGAATGAAATGAAAATCATTGCCAAAAAATTTAAAGTGGCCTTGCATGGGTTAGAAGCTGAAATTGGATTGCTATCTTCCTAAAGGTAGCACTCTGCATACCACCAGAGAGTGAATGTCTTGGTTGGTTAAAGAAATCAGATAGGTCTTCCATGCTCTAGGACTTTTACAAATCTATTCAGTGCTTTACAGTCTTACCTATTATAAGCTGTTCATGTGAAAGATGAATTTATTTATTGGAACCTTTTGTAAGCACATTCAGTTCCAGCTCAGCATCCAATTTTTAAAAAAGTTTTTCTTCATCACGAAGTAAGCAAACAAAAAATAGTCACATCATTAATGTTAAAATTAAAAACTACACAGAGATAGACAGAAGAAAGGAAGGAAGGAAAGAAGGAAGGAAAAAAGGAAGGAGGGAGGTAGAGAGAGGGAAACAGAGAGACAGAGAGAGAGAAAGAAAGAAGGAGGGAGAGAGGTAGAGAGAGAGAAAGAAAGGAAGAAAGAAAGAAAGAAGAAAGGAAGGAAGGAAGGAAGGAAGGAAGGAAGGAAGGAAGGAAGGAAGGAAGGAAAGAAGGAAGGAAAGAAGAGAAAATAGAGAAAGGAATGAAGGAAAGAAGAAAAGAATAGAAGGAAGAAAGAAAGGAAAAAGAGGAAAGGGAAAAAAGAAAGAAGCAAGGGAAAGAAAGAAAAAAGAGTAAAGTAAAAGTTGATTCTAAAGGGAAAAGTATTAGCAGCTGGTGAGGGAGGGATCAGGAAAGATTTCATCAAGAAGATAGTACATGCTGTGAAATTGGGCAAGGTTCCTTACATTATATATCAACCCTCACCTCCTCACCTCCAGAAGCTCCCCACTCAAACATCCACATGGGTTGACACCAGGAAGAGCAGATTACACATACGGAAAGGGCTAGGACCCTGTTGAGTATCCTCTGCTGCCTTAAAAAGTGAAGTTCAATATCCCAAACAGCACCTTATCTCATTAATAATGCTGTACATTGAACAAGAACAATTGGCTTCATCAGTTAATTATAATGATTGAGTGAGAAATTTTACGTCCATAACAACCAGTAAATTATGTCTCACTGGTCTCCACTGCTCAAATTTTTTTTATTTTACATTTCATTTTTAAGGTCATATTTTAAGTAAAGTTTTTAGAATAACTTCATTTCACTTTATTCTATTTGTTGAGTAAAAATATTATCCTGAATGACTTATTACTCAATAAAAGCTCTCCTTTAGGAAATAAAATCAGATTCTTTGAGTATACAACCTAACAAAATGTGTCAAGTCAACAAACATTAAATAAGTGCCCACTTACATGCCAGGAACTATCCTAAGTTCTGGATTGATAAATGAGCTAATATGATGTGTATGCCTATTTAGTAGGTAGTTACTAGGGGCCTCTTGATTCAAATGGTTAAAAATAAAGTCCACAATTTTTTCAATTCTTTTGGTATCTTCCTTTCCCTTAGATATTTTATACAACAATCCCACCATGCTTACAAGATTGTGTTACCTTCAACACAAATTTCTTCTCTGTACACTTGGGTTGAGTCTGCCAATCCTCCTGACTTTGTCTTTTACATTTCAATGTCCTCATGGTGTATGTCAAGAGGACTGAAGTCTCGGGGCACAAATGTAGTGGTTCCTCTGTCACTGATGAGCAAAATAGGTTGTTGTAGAAACATTGACAAATTTATTCCATCTTTTCTGTATTTGTTGTCCCCTTACTAATTTATTCTGAATGATCTCAGAATAATGGAGCTAAATTTAGTCTCATTTGAAGATTTCTATTGACTTGATTTTGCTCTAATTACTTTTTGCTATTTTATGATGCAATACTGCTCATAATCTTCTATCATCCTTCTTCATGAGTTTATATTCTAAAGCAGCATTGCCCTGGGCTGCTATCTCTCTCTGAATATAATTCCTTCCTAGTCATGCTTAAAATCAACTGCTACATTTATGATATTATTTTAAAGTAGGCTGCAATTTTACTTTACTCTTTGAATAAAATGATCATCCACATAAATGGCACTTCCTCATAAAAAATTAAAAGAGATTTAAAAATGTCCATGTGCTCAACATTCTCCAAAAATATAGGTTTGCTCTTATTTCTAAATACTTTTAAGACTGTGTGTCTTGTGGCTTTAGAATACTTTACTTTGAAAGTCACCTATTTAAAATCTTTAACCCATGGAAAGCAGATATGATCTTTTCCAACCGATCCCATTTTCCCCCAACATCTTCATTTAGAATAAGAAATCTAGCCTAATTTTATAATATATTCTACAACAGCAATACTAAAACTTGGCAGTGTTCCTTGGGGGTATATATGTGAGCTGCATATGTAATGATTGATATCTATACCCAGTCACACTAAACCGAAGAATCATGGTAATTTGCCTATCACTTGCATTTTTTTTCAAGAACAACCCTGCTCGGTGATACAAAAGTTCACATTGGGAGCTTTAAACCCTGAAAATCTTTGACTAAATATTACATAAAGTATTTAACAAGTGTGACACAGAATGTGAATCCCTTTCTCCTTAATTGTCAATATGTCAATGCTAAATCTACATAGGCAATTGGCAGACTGGCCTGCCACTTGCTGCTTAGAAGAGTGAAAAAGCAGCTGTCACACTGATCCTGGTGCTCAGGTCAGGCTAGCAATCAGACCAGGCATGCACAAATTCCATTATCTCATCAGCCTTATCCCTAATCCTGACATCCTACTGAGCAGAGTTGTCATAGGCCAATCTGGCAAGGGCCCCAGCTGTATGTCTCCTGCTAGTTGCCTTCAGCAACTGGCCACCATGGCCTCTCAGGGGAACTACTAGTCTGTGGCTTTCATTTGCAGACATTAATTTTTTTAAAGATTTTACAACTCCCTCCCTTCCTTTACTTCATTTTCTTTATGAATTATATTTATACTTCTAAAAGCTTTACAGGAAGCCACTCCATTTTTAGCATGATCTATAATCCATTGATTTAGAAACAACTCACTACTTTAAGCATGAGGGAGGTTCTATGCAAATTAATGTATTCGTTCTCAGCTTTATTTGGCTAAGATCTTTCTTCACTTGAAACTATCAGCTTGAGAAATTGCAAATTTTTTTTCTATTTGCTTGTCTATGATGCCTTGTTGATTTGGGGACAGTGGGGAGAAGGGAGAGAAAGGGGAGAGAATATTTAGGCTCTTGTACCAATCTACTTTAAAATGCTATTACAATTCCTACTGACTACAGAGTCATCTCCATTACCTCAGGAATTATGATTGGATTTAACCTTCTACTCATTGAATTAGTGTCAGCTATAATTCTTGGTGTACATTTGTTAAATTCAATCTCTCCTATAGGGGAATGCCAGGCAGAGAAATGATAAGTGCATTAAATAGTCAGAGTAAGAAGACTGGAGGAATTGGGCCTTAGAATTACTGTGTAGATAAAGAAAACTGGGTTCATGTCGCTGCTTCATTTCTTTCAAGGAGGATACAATCTCAGCTGGATATGTAAGCCTTTATAGTCAGCCCTCCACAGTGTAAGGAATACTAATTGATGCAGGACTTTCTACTGCCTAAAGTTATGGGGTGGATGTTTTAAGTGAATATTAATGCTATTGGGAAAGTCACCAGATTGAGAGTCCCAAAAATTCTGGTCCTCTGCTAATCCACACACCAGCTTCATGAGCCATAGCAGTAAGGATTTCCCTTTGGCAATGTATAGCATCTTTAACTCCTAGGTTAAAAACAAGACACTAAATAATCTTTCCAATGTGTACGTGCTTTCTCTCTCCTCAAATTATCATGTATAATATATATGTATATATGTATGTGTATATATATGTGTGTGTATGTATATATACATATATGTGTATGTATGTGTGTATATACATACATATATATATATATATATGTCATGTTTATGTGCTATATACTAACCAAAAAATGTAAGATCCTTCAAGGCAGAAATGGTTTTTCATTTTTTCATTGTATCTCTAAGCCTAGTACAATGCCTTACACTTAATACTCAAAACTTCCAAATGGGGGCAAAAAAGAGTAGACCTGCAGGAAGAAATGAAATAAATCAAACAAGGGATGGGAGGGGAGTGGGATGACAGAAGGGAGGGCTGACTGGGGAACAGGGCAACCAGAATATACACCATCTTGGAGTGGGAGGGAGGGTAGAAATGGGGAGAAAATTTGTAATTCAAACTCTTGTGAAAATCAATGCTGAAAACTAAATATGTTAAATAAATAAATTTAAAATAAAAAAATAAACCTTTGGGACCTAAAAAAAAGAAATAAATCAAACAAACTTCTTGCTGTGATTAAAGGCAGCATGCTATAGTAGGCAGGAAAATTACTGGATATAGGTAGTATCTTGTGATCTTGGGGAAATTGCTTAAAAATCTCCAAAATATCCCTACCACCTAGCTCATGGTACTATAGACGCTTAATAAATATTTCTGGGATTTAATGGATTAACTTGTATATTCCACCAATTTCTATGTCCCCAATCTAAAAGTCACCACTACATAGGTAAGAGTATAGACATTGTACTCATACTATTGCATGTGAAGAAGTAAAATAATTAAATTTATTGACATATAATAAATGTTACAATTATTTTCTATTTCCCAAAAAAAACCTCCTGGTATGCAATATGTTCTCCTTTACTGTAATCACTTATTTTACATGACTTAGCAATCAATTCACAAGATGTTGACATGTCTTCTTTTATTCTTCATCATTATACCATACATGACATTGGATATTAAGTATACCTTTGAAGAAGGGTCTGTTTTTCCAAATCTAGCCCTGATTCTAACTGATAAGTTTTTGATTGGATATAAATCAGGTGAGTTTCCAAGCCATTCAAGTGTGTTTATCACTGTCTTTTTTAAGTGGAAGTGATAAATGTGGTCAGGGCCAACACAAAATTTTATCCTTGATCTTTAAAAAGAAGCTCATTTTCAAAGTTAGGAGGTAAACAGAATGGCAAAAGTTATAATAATAATGCTTTAATATGTGTAAGCCTTATGATATAGGAAAAGAAAGTAACAATTCTATGCAAAAACCACCACACTGGAAAACTATATTTTTGGTAGTAGCAAAATGTGATTTTTTTAAAAATGTTAAAGGAGCATGAATACGCATGTGATTATGGGAATGAATATTTAAATAAGCATCTTGCAATACTGATGCTGAAGTCATGGCTAAATGGAAGCTGAAGCATGAAGAAATATTTTTTGGTCTAGAATAAAAGTGTGTAACTAATGGTAATAGAATAAAAATAATAGTAAATTTAGTAGCATTATTAGCAATATTTCAACAAATAAAAGACTGTTCTTGTAAAATTTCTAGTACAATTTCTAAAATAGAGGCATATGAGTAATGTCATGGGATATGAACAGAGACATTTTACATTTGTATATCACTAAGAATGAAAGGTGTCTGAAGGCATCAATATTTGTTACTTATTTATTTCTAGGTTTAATGTTAAGAGTATTCTATCATTTCTTTTAGGTGGGAGGGGGTTCTAATTTCATTAAAGACTCTTTCTATTACCATGCTTTTACTTTTTTTGATTATGAAGAAACATATGCAAAAATATCCATGCAAACACAGCATATAGCCTAAAACAAAAAAAGCTTCTCATACCACAATATAAACGGAATTATCCACCTGTCCTAAATCAAATTTTAAATTGAATAACCCTATGTAGTCAATACCTAACTGTAAACAATATTTAGGGTAAAAGAAATTCACTTCTGAATCTATGATCCTTTAATTCTAAGTATAACACTTAAATGCTCTAGGCCTCAATTTCTTCTTCTGTAAAATGGAAGGCTTAGAGTATAGGATTTTTACTAGTCCTTCCAGCATCTAAATCTGTGATCAATTAAAATTCTTTGAGTCCATATTTGCTAGGACATACATGTGTTTTCTGGGTTTAGTGAAATAGCAAGAAATAGGAGTTAGCTTGGAGAAAAGGGGAGAGTGTAAACAGTGAGTAAAACCACTGGAGATTTTACAAAAAGTAGAATTGCTGCAGGGATAATAAGTGTTCCTGACTATTTCTAGGGTACTCTAAGTGAATGTAACATGACAACATTTATTGTAAAACAGCACAGTCTACTCTGTGAGATTTCCCTGTGTTTTCCACGCTCATTGTGCTTTAGAAAATAGAGATTTCCCTTCATCATTTTAGGTTAGTTTGTTTGAGAATTTCTCTCCTCAGGGTTCCAGAAATACAGTGACAATTGTTTAGCAATAATATTCTTTATATTACCTACCAACCCCAGCCAGATATTTTATTTTAAAAGCAGTTGAGAAAAGGATTCTCGGAAGATGGTGGAGTAGGTCAGAAAACTTTTGACTCTCCAAATTTCCTCCACAAAAAAAAAGACAGAACATTGCCTCAGAGGGAATATTGCAGAGCAGTGTAAATAAACAAAGTCAGGGTAAAGCAATTGTTCTCCTAAGACAAGTTTAGAAGACCTCAGGAATGACCTGACCTCCAAGGGAGGAGGTTTGGTCTGAATGAAGTGCAAAGAGGACCATGGCATCAAGGAAATGATGACCTGACTTGCAGTTGACTTTGATTTGAGCAAGGGAGGGCTGGGCAAGGTCACCAGCCTCAATTTCTCCTCCATGGACATCTGGATCCAGTGACCTGATATTCATCAGGATGACTGGAGATGGTCCAGGATGCAATGGGAGACACTTGCCCTTTTGGGCTGAGGCTTTTTCATGTACTCACTTAGAGTGAGGCAACGCCCATTCAGTGAATAAGCCTCTTTAAGAAGTGAGTGAAGAGATGATCCCTTTAATTAGAAAAAGAAAAAAAATCAAGCTGGGGGGTTGGGGAAGACCCTCAGGTTTGCTGTTCTAAAGAGAAATAGCTACCATTGACATTCACTCTAAGCCAGGGGGGCCCAAAATAGAGCCATTAAGTGGAGTTTGGGCAGGGACCTATTGTGGTCCAATCTATGAGATTCAGAGTGAACTGGGTTTAAGGTTTTGGGAAGGAAGGAAGGAAGGAAGGAAGGAAGGAAGGAAGGAAGGAAGGAAGGAAGGAAGGAAGGAAGGAAGGAAGGAAAGAAGGAAGGAAGGAAGGAAGAAAAGAAGGAAGGAAGGAAGGAAGGAAGAAATCTAACCAGTAAACCCCAAATTAAGTGGACAATTTCTGGCCACCAAAATTTACCTTCCTTTGGAGATGAGACGGAGAGGGAGAGGGAGAGGATCAGCTGAGTTACCCAACTAGCTGGGTCCCCATTCAGGCAGTTCGGTTTACTCACAGGTTGTGTTTGTCCTTCATTCAAAGAGGACCATGATTTGAGTAAGGGAGGGCTGTGAAAGGTCACCAACCTTACTTTCTCCTCCAGAGCCATCTGGATCCAGTGACCAGATATTTTTCAGGATGACTGGATATGGCCCGGGATGCAATGTGAGACCCTTGCCCTTTTAGGCTAAGGTCTTTCCATGTACTCACTTAGAATGGGACAACACCCATTCAGTGAATCTGATTACCACCTGAAAGAGATCCCAGTAGGAAAACTTACAGGAACATCATAGCCAAGTTTCAAAGCTCCCTGGTTAAGGAGAAAATATTGGAAGTGAAAAGGAAGAAAAAATTAAATTTATGCTGAAGGACCATAGGTCTTGGAATCCCATATTAAGCAGAGCAAAAGATCTGGGGTTTTGATCAAGGGTAACTTGCCCAGAGAAGTTAAGTAGAATCCTGAATGAAAAAATATGGACATTTAACAAACTGAAAGATTTTCAGATATTTGTGACAAAAAACAGCAGGGCTTAAGAGAAAATGTGATATATAATATCCAGGAGAAATATAAGATAAACATTAAAGACTAATTATAGGAGACTCAATAAGGTCAAACTGTTTACTTCTTATATGTGAAAATATTGCCAGTACTTTTATGACTGTCATCATTATTTGGGTAGTTTGAAAGAAAGGTTTGGGTTGAGCATAGTATGGTGGGACGATTCTAAAAAAAAGTAGGGAGAGATAAAAAGGAGCAATTATCTCATTAAATGAGGCATAAAAGGAAAAATTGATACAGAAGAAGCTAGTAGAGGGGAGGGTGGGTAGTGGTGGAATCTTACTCTCATCAAGAATGGGTTAAAGAGGCAACAACACATATATGTGTGTATGTATGTATGCATGTATATGTGTGTATGTATGTGCATGTACAAAAGCCTTCTTAATTCAGAAAGAAAAAAGAGGGCAAGGGGATGGGAGGAAGAAGATAAGGGAGAGATTTTTAGAGAGATGGGTAGGTTAAGGAATAGGATGGCAAGGGAGAAGGGAGAAGTAAAGTAGAAGAGTAAGGAGGGTAAATAGGGTGAGAAGAATAGTGAGGAAAAATAGGAAGGAGGAAAATACACAACAAGTAGTTATAGCTTAAAATTTGAATGGCATGAATTTACCCATAAAATGGAAATGGATAGCAGATCAAAAATTTTAATTCAACAATATGTTCCTATCAGGAAACACAACAAAAATGAGAAATACACACAAAGATAAAATAAAGAGCAGGAGTATAATTTATTATTTAAAAAAGCAAGGGTAGTAATCATGATCTGACAAAGTTAAACCTAAAAGAGATTTAATCAAAAGAGAAAAATAGGAAAACTATGCTACATCAGCAGTATTATTCAATATCGTTTTAGACCATTTAAAATAACTAGACAGTATGAAATATCTGAGAGTATACCTGCCAAAACAGATGTAGGAGCTATATGAACATAAGCATAAAACACTTTTTATACAAAGTCAGATCTAAATAATTGAAGTAATTTTATTTTTCATGTATACGTAAAGTCAACATTATAAAATACAACAATTTTACCTAACTAATCTATTTATTTAATGCCATCCTAATTAAATTGCTAAAAAAAATTATCTTAGGAAAAATAGTAGCAAAGTTCATTTGGAAGAACAAAAGGTTAGGAGCTTCAAAGAAAATGGGGAAAAAAGATGTAAAGGAAGCATATTCAGTAGTAAACTGTATTATAGGGTGAGAACATTGTAGAAGTGTAAAATGGATAATTTTGATTACTTTAAAATTTTCTTGTGTAAATAAAACATGCAGTCAAGAACAAAAGGAATACAGAACACTGGGCTGGGGGTGTTTCATAGACAATCTCTTAGGTCAGATGTTATTGGGTTAGGATATTTTTGTGGTGTGGGAAATAGTGAGCTGGTTGATTTAGGAAAACATGGAAAAAGTTGGACTTATGAAGGAAAATGCTATCTACCTTCAGAGAAACAGATGACAAGTGAAAATAAGTATAATATGGTCTTACATATATGTGTATGGGTGTATATATGTAATATGTATATGTTTATAGATATTTATGTATGTGTGTGTGCATCCATGCTGAATTTTAGCCTTCTTTAGGTTAAGGTGGAGGGGGAGAGGGGAAAAAATTAAGCAAATATTGCACAGCGGAGAACAGAATAAACCCTGCAAGAAAGCAAAGCTGGATAGTTTTGAAAACATGTAGTATTTATTATATAAGCTTTCTTGAAATGGAAATGTATTGTTTCAGATTGTATCCTCTCTTACATTTGGCTGTGTAAATGGCAATTTTTTTTCTTTTCTCATTTTATATTTAAGTTTAAGATAAAAATTTCAATATACCAAAAAAGCCCATATGGCAATTTTTCCCTTTTCTAATTTTGTATTTAAGTTTAAAATAAATTTTTAAAATATGCCAAAAATAAGCCAACAAAATAAAAAAATAAAAGAAGTTGACTTTCAAAAGGAGATTTTTTTTTCATTCTGGACTTAGTAATCATCAATAAAAACTAATATTCAAAAAACCAAATTTTAAAATGATAGTATGTAAAATTATGAACACTAAATCAATTGGAATTTGTTTTATACTGTGGATATTAACTTTATCCAAATAATGACAGAAATGTATTTACTGTTTCATGTCTCCTTCTGATTCATTTTTCTTCTATGTATTTTAGAACATTTTATTACTAATTTTTTTATTTACTTAGCTATAATCAGTTGGTATATTGTTCTAATTCTACTTTCTTTGTTGTGCTTTATTTCATACATCTTCCTGTGTTTCTTTGCGATATTTATGTTTCCAATTTCTTATGGTGTAATAATATTCCATTATATTTCTATGTTCCCTTATTGTTGAGCCCACAAATGATTTTGTTTTCTGAACAAATCAATTAACCTTTGAGTTCTGAGTATCCTCACCTGTAAAAATAATTATCAATATTTTTGCATGTGTACATACACACATATGTATGTCTTCTTTGCCTTTTCAACAATACGCTTACAATATAGTCCTAAGAATGGAATTACTAAGCCAAAGGCTATAAACAAATTAAACTTCAGTATATATTGCTATATTGCTTTTTTTTAAAATTATATCAATTTGCAGCTTTGCTAGCAGTGTGCTCATGTACTTGCTTGTCCACAGCCCCACCAGCATTGAATTTTATTATTTGAAGCTATTTGTGATGATCTCATGGGTAATTTGATCCTTTGATGATTCATTACTTTGACGGATCTATGATCTTACTGATGTGAATACTTCCTTCAGCAGTGCAGATCTCTATCCTTCTGCTCCTCAAACTGTTTGATTCTTGTCCATGTCCTCCCAAATATCCTCTGTAGGGGCATCTATCAATGATACTCTCATCTTTCCTCTAGATCCTTTGACATGCGGACACCAAAGGAACACTCATGCTGGAAATTCCTTACTTTTGCTACCTTTGCATTGCACTTTTTTAGAATCTATATCCCTTTGCTGATAACTTTACATCACTTCTACAACTGAGTTTTTCAACAGTATTATATTTCAGCCTAGCCATACTCTCTGTCTGCCCTTCAAACCCTCCACCTCCCTTTTCTATTTCTCTTTGAGTGACTCATGATTTTAATTCTTAAAAAAAAAGATGTGTTAAGAATACTCTAGCTTTGTGGTCCCATTTCACCTTATTTCTCTTCTGGCATTTTTTATCTCTAAGTTTTAAATGCAAAATATTTCTATTGCTATGAGGGGGATATTCAGAGAGTAGACTCACTTGTAATCTCTCTCTTGCCCATTTTCCCAAATTCTTCAACTCAGGTATTTTTAAAGTGAATAAATCATATTGTAGTTAAACTCCAGAAAAGTGATGTTATTCCTAAAACTGATAGAAAAGAACCCCTACTTGCACCTATTATTTGTCTCATTTTTGGAGAAATTTATTTAATCAGTGTTGATATGTCAGTACATAGCAACAATATTCACTTATTTCTAACTGTGATACATATGTACTCATGGATAAGAATTTCAATAAAAGACCTGCTTTCTGCCTTCCAAAGCTTTTAGCCGTAAGCATATAGATACCATCTTTTCTTTGGCTGTTATGAAGAAGCTGAGGAAATGGCAGATTACTAAAGATAGCCTCCACATGGTCCCCTGTGATAATAGCCTTAAATGAAATGAAATTTGTCACCTACTGTAACATATTCACACAGGGCCATTTCCCTCAAACAACACAGTACCAAATTCTCTTTAGCCTGGACATCACTAGTACATAGAGTGCTGAAAATTAAGATGATTAATTGGTGGTTTTAAATTGATGAATTACCAAAATTGTTCTTCATCCTTAGGTCTGCTTATTAGAGAAGGCCTAGCTCTGGGATACTAGAAAAGATGTGATATATACTGTAAGATTATGGTTTTCAAACTGGAAGAGAGCTTAGAGGCTATCTAGTAAAATTCCTTCATTTTAGAGATGAAGAAACTAAGGCACAGAAAGGTTAAGTGATTTGACTAAAGTCATCCAGATAGTAAGGAACAGAGTCAAGATTCTAATGCACATTCTCTGTCTACATCTAGCTCTGTTCACACTATACCATAACACATCCTTTATATCTCTAACTACTAAATAGCATAACAGGATTTACTCTTGCGCAGGCAAGGGAACTCATGCATGGAAAATGCTGAGGGATCCTGCTGAGAGATCCTTTGTAAGTACATCATCATCGTTATGATCCATGACTCTTCATTTAAACAGGAATTCAAAGAAGGAAAATGTATACTGTTGTGCTGTGCAACATTACTTTGTGCAGAAAAAAACAGCTACAAAGATATTTTTACCCCTTTGCCCCTCTACATTCTCACAGAATCTAAGAGTTTGCAGGAATTTCAGAGGCTATTTTTTTTAATTCCATGCATGAAAATAAATCTCTGCCACAACATCCTTATCAAATGCCCTTCCCTGAAAGACCAGTAAGATGAAAACTAGCAAGTGCCATAGAACTTTTGGATGGTTCTCATGGTTAGGACCTTTTTCCTTACACTGGGCCTCAAACTGCCTCTCTGCAACTTCTACACATTATTCTAGGTTCCTTCTGGAACCAAGCAGATCAAATCGAATCTCTTTTCTACATGACAACTCTTCAGACACTTGGAGATAGTTGCCAATAATTATTTTATTTTATTTTGTGCTAGAAACAGCTCAAAACAGCTGACAAGAGACCTTTTACAGTCAAGGAAATTTTCAGTGTAAAGATTTTCGCCTTGGAAACAGATAAAAGATATACATCTGGGTTAGAATTATTGTTTTGTTGACGAGACTTACGATACTGATGGAGAAAATGTTAGTAGTGTGGATTAAATTTTAAAGTATGTCATGTAAACATTTTTGAAGAAAGGAGAGCTGGTTTGTCAAACATTTACCAATATACCTCTGAGTACCCTCTAGATGTCTTCATGAGGCCAAACATCCCCCATGCTTTCAACAAAGCTTTGGACCACACAGTCTCCAATTTCTGTATCATCCTGGTCACCTTCCTCTGAGCACACACCAATCTATCAATGTCTTCCACAAAATTGGGTCCTCAGATGTGAACATAATCCTTGAGATAGAGTCTGAGCCTGCAGAGTGCAGTATGACTATCACTTCCCTCATCCAGAACACTGTTCATTTCACTATGGAATGAAATCACATTGTCTTTTTTTAGTTCCCATGTCGGAGTGCTGGCTAACATAGAGCTGATAGATCATCAAAATCTCCATGATTTTTTGGAGGAATTATAGTTTACCCATTTAGTTGATGAGGCTAATTTTTTTTAATCTCAATGAAATTTCATCTTACTCTATTTAGTCTGTTGTTTACCTCTCTTTGGAGATCTCTTTGGATCCTGACTGTTCCAGGTTTGTGTCTTCTGTACGTCTGTTAAGCCTAGTATCTATGCCTTCACCGAGATTATTGATAAAAATATTAAACCATGCTGGGCTAATCCCTCCAGGACAAGCTCACTGCATATTTTCTTAAAAGATGACATCATATCATCACTGTTTATTTACTCTTTGGAATAGAAAATTCAACCAGTTTTGTATCTATCTTTCCATACCGTCATCTAGACTATTACTCTCCATCCTGTCCACAAAGATAGCATGACAAGTTTTGTCAATTTTTTTTGGAAATCTCAATATGCTATGTCTATATAACTCCCATGAACTGTTATTGTATTAATACTGTCCCAAAAAGGAAATAAAGTTAGTCTGGCATGACTTGTTCTTTGGGAAATTAGGCTAGTTTTTAGTGATTGCTGTTTCACTTTATAAATGCCCATAAATGATACTTTTAATTAATGCTGTCTAAAATTTTGCTAAGAATTCAAGTCAAGCTCACCAAACTAGAGTTTAAAGATTTCCTCCCTTTTCTTTTCTGAAGATTCATTCTCCATGTATTTCAAACTCTGGAACTAAAACTAGACATGCTACTCCCAAAAGACTGCAACCAAAAAACTGTAAGAAAAATGTTAACATATCAAATACACCTGTTTATACAGGCTATTATCACAGTTTTTAACAGTTCTCCAATGTACTTTATGAATTCTCAGTTTGTTCATTCATCATTCTCTATACAGCTTTGACTAATTACCTTTTCCTACATAAGTGCAACCCCCACATTTATTCCCCATGAAATTAATTCCTTAATTTTTGATTCCTCCAAATTATGAATGAATGAAGTTGAAGCATTGCCCATTCCCTCCCACCATTTTCCCCTCCCTTGTAAAAGCTCTTCCTTGTGTATCTTTTTTTATATGAGATAATTTCTTCATTCTTCAACTCTCCTCTTTCCACTTCTCCCAGTGCATCCTTTTTTCTCACACTTCCATTTTTCTTTTGAGATCATCTTGACATAATGGACTCAAACTCTTTCCTTCTCAGTACTCCTTCTACTTGGTCTAATGATAATAAAGTTCTTAGGGGCTATATTTTCATTTTTTCCTTTAGGAATGCAAACAGTTTGAATTTACTAGTACCATATGATTTCTCACTCATGCTTACCTTTTTATGCTTCTCTTGAGTTTTGTATTTGAATGTCAAATTTTCTATTCCACTCTGGTCTTTTTATCAAGAAAGTTCTTTCTTTCATTAAACATCCATTTCCCTCCCCGCCTTAGGATTATACTCAGTTTTGCTGGGTAGGTTATTCTTGGTTGTAATCTTAGCTCCTTTGCTTTGTGGAATATTGTATCCGAAGACCTTTGCTCTTTTATCATCATACCTGCTAAATCTTGTGTGATCCTGATGGTAGTTCCATGGTATCTGAATGGTTTCTTTCTGGTTGTTTTCAGTATTCTCTCCTTGATCTGGTTTATCAGTAAGGCAAGATTCATGATATTGATGGTGACTATGAATATGCCTAATTGCAAAATATAAGAGACTCTATATAGAACGCAGAAGTAAAACATTTATTCAGACACCAGAGGATCAAATCCCAGAACCAATAACCCAAATTCAACATAGCAGTAATTGTATCCCAAAACCAGTAAGTCTACCTCAATGTAACAGCAAGGAGATTAAAACACAGTATCACAGCAAAGAGCCAAGTCATCCTGCAACCTTCCCTTCTGCTAGGGCCTTCCAGTAAACACTCACTCACTAATCCTAACTGTCCACTTGCCTGCACACAGTTCTGAAAGCCTTTGTAGTTCTCAGAGCCCTTCCAATTCTCTATCTGTCTCCCTGTCTCTGTGTCTCTTCCAGTTCTCCATCTCTCACAGCTCTGTCTCTACTTTCTCTACTGTCTTCTCTACTTTTGAGTCTTCTTCTTCTTGAAGCTCTCTCATCTCCATAACTCTTGTCTCCACTCTCCTCAGCTCTTTAGTCTCTTTCTCTCCTCAGCTCTCTAGTGTGTCTCTCTGAAGCTGTCTAGTCTGAGCTTAATGGCTACCCACAGGGTGTGTATTACCTTGTATTGGGCCCTGGGGCTTAGCACCTACTTAGCAAATGGGCCTTCATACAAATAGGCCTCTCCTAATCAAGCTTCTCTTAAGTAGCTCTACTTGAGGCTTATTGAATTGGGGGGGGGGAGATCTTTGATCACATTAGCAACACACTTGGGAGCTCTGGAATTTGGTTATATTATTCCTAGGAGTTTTTATTTTGGAATCTCTTTCAGGAGATGATCAGTAGATTCTTAAATTTTCTATGTTGCTCTCTGGCTCTATGATATCTAGGTAGTTTTCCTTTATAATTTCTTGAAATATGATGTCTAAGCTCTTTTTTTCATGGCTTTCAGGTAGTCCAATAATTCTTAAATTATCTCTTTTCAATATATTTTCCAGGTCAGTCATTTTTCCAGTCATATAGTTCACATTTTTTTCTACTTTTTTCATTATCTATATGTCGTTCGATTGTTTCTTGATGTCTCATGTTGTCCTTAGCTTCCACTTGACCAATTCTAAGTTTTTAAGTTATTTGCTTCAGTGTGGTATTGTACCTCTTTTACCATTTGGACAATTCTGATTTCTAAGGATTTTTTTCTGTTTTTGTATTCCTCTTTTACCAAGCTATCAATTCTTTCTTCATAATTTTCTTACATTCTTACATTCTCATTTCCTTTCCCAATTTTTCCTCTATTGCTCTTATTTGGTTTTTAAATTCTTTTTTCCTTCTTTTTTTCTTCTTTCTTTAGCACTTCTAAGAATTCCTGTTAGGCTTATCTCTAATCTGCATTTTCTTTGAGGCCTGCTTTCCTTATTGATATTTTCATCATTGTTTTCTTTTGAATTTGTCTTAAGCTTTTCTGTCATCGTAGGATCTTTTTATGGTCAGGTTTTTTTTCTGCTATTTGTTCATTTTTTACAACCTATTTCTTGACTTTGGACTTTATGATAGAGTTGGGTTCTATTCCCTTTTGGGGAGGGGGGAACAGAGGAATGTACACCTGAGTCTCTGTCTTTCATGTCTTGTTACTTTCTCAGCTTGGTCTGGGGGATATAAGTTTTCAATATTTCTAAGGTGGTTTGATCCTGGAAAAGCATTCTTCTGGAAGTGTCTACTTCCAGTCACTGCCTTCTTGGTCTGTGCAAAGTGTCTTACCAAGGTAGGGGCCCTTGCTCCCTTGCATCTGCAACCATTTCTCTCTGCCCTGGAACTAAGCTATGGACAATGGAGTCACCAAATAGTACTTGATCCTGCACTCATGACTAGTGCAAGTGTCTGCTAGAATCTCTTTCTGACCAAACCTCTTACCGTCCCTTGGCCAGGAACTGCATCTTCCAAGCTGCACTCCTGGCTACTCCCTACCTCAATGCCCATAAACCTCTCTTTCTGTCTTTCTGGGCTGAATTGGGCTGAAAAAATTACTAATGTGACTTTTTATTGGTTTTTCCCACTCAGAGTTCAGTTTCATACACTTTTTAAAGTTGTTTAGAGTGTTATGTTGGGAGAGCTCAGAAGAAAGGTTCACTTCACTCCTCCATCTTAGTGCCACTGACCCACCCCAATCAAAAAGCATTTGTTAAACATCTGTACCATGCCTTGCACCATGGTTAGAAAGGAAAAAAATAGCCCCTGGCTTCAAGGAACTTACATTCTAGAAGAGGAAAAATAATATGTGTTCAGATATTAGGAAGCAAAATATATTTACAAAAAATATATGCATGTATATATATATATATATATATATATGTATGTATGTGTATATATATACATATATATGTATATATTTACAAAGCAAAAACTAAACAATTTCAGGGAAGAGCACTAGCTACTAAGGGTATCAGTGTAGGCTTTGTGTGGAAAGTAGCATTTTATTTGAGTTTTAATGTAAGCTAAGGATTTTAATGGTCAGCAGTAAGGAAGGAGTACATTCTATAAATGTTGGAGAGTATGAGCAAATGCACAGATAGAGGAGTTGGAATTTTGTGGACCAGGAATAGTAAATCTCTTAGTTTAATTGCAACTTAGAGTGCATGAAGGGGATTACTGCGCTTGGAACATAGTAGACACTTAATAAATGCTGCTTGATTGATTATGTTATTTAAACCTGAAAATGTAGGTTGGAATCAGATTGTGAAGAGTTTTAAATGCCAAATAAACACATTTATATTTGATCCTAGAGGCAATAGGGAGCCACTGGAGCTGTCTTGACCTTCCAGAGTTATTGTGAGGATAAAATGAAGAGAAGGGTTTGATGACAGTGCGAAACTAAAAGTGCTAACAACTCACCACACCATATTACATTTAGCTATTGGCATTACAAAGTTCTGAGTAGAGAAAAGAGCAGCCTTTATAAAAACTGTGGCTATCTTGCATGGAGTTTCCCTAAGAGTTATTATTTGATGAGAGCACATACTCAGACTTGGGTTGATCTGCTGTGTTTAGAGAATATTTTCAAATTAGGATCTTTTCTTCTTTTCTTTTTCTTTCATTCTTCCTTTCTTTTTCTCTCCCTCCTTCAGTTCCTCCTTTTTTTTCTTTTTTAGCAATGGAAAAATGAAGCTGTTAATAATGAAAATATGGTAGCTTGTCTTCAGGAGGTCCTAAATAACACAGTCAATCATTTAAAAAAAGACATTAGCTGTTAGGCCCATGGTTATTCCATGTGCGCATACGCGTGTGTATGTGTGTGTGTGTATGTCTGTGCATTATAGACTATGGTAAGTTTAATAGAGAGTATATCAACCTGCCAAATGGAAGATGTGATTGAGCTGTGATAACAGAAGATCATTTTGATGACATTGGCCTCTTACAAAAAAACTGTATGTCTTTCCTAGAAGTCAATGGGAATTTCTTACAGTTGAAACAGTGGTACCTCAAATACAAATAAGACTTTTATTTGGCATTAATTGTGAATTTGGAAATGCAGTACAATGTAGCTGACAAAGTGTAGGTATCACAGTCAGCAATATCTGGGTTCAAATCCCACCCCAGTACATAATTTCTGTATAACCCTGGGTAAATCATTTACCATAAATATGACTCAGCCAATTTTGCAAGATTTATCTATTAAGTCCTGGAAGGAATAGTAGAAAGAGTTGTCACACTAATGATATCATAGATCCTTCCTGTAAAAAAGCATTAGTAACAGATCTCCCAAATGCTAAGTGCTCTCCCCAAATAACAACCTAACTTTTCCTGTATTTTCTTACTATAACTCAACAAATTTAATCTTGCAAATTAAAGGAACCTAAAATAGTCTTTAATTATGAGGAAATAAAAGATAAGAAGTTACTTATATTTATGTAGCCCTTGGCACTAAGTTTATTTATTACCTTTGGTTTTCCTTGATGAAATGTTTTTAACAGGTTAAAAAATAATCCATACAATATAACTTAAATCCATATCTGGATCTAAATGAAAGTTTTTTTATTGACTTTCTTTCTTTTAAATCAAGTCAAATTATTTCAAACCAGTATTCTGTGAAATACCCCAAGTACATTAGACCAGAAGACTAGGTATATGCGAAAGCATGAAATTGATATCTCGGTTTTGTTTTGCAGCACAAAATTAGGAAAGACCATGAAACTCAGGTTGACTATAATTTTATAGTCACTTGTGAAAGCCTGGTTCTTGTTTTATGTGGCCTATAATCAACACAAATCATTTAAAGACAGACAAAATTTTAGCTGCAATTTAAAAAAATGCAAATACATACATATACATACACACATCATAATCTTGTGTTCTAAAGTAATTGTGGCCTAAGAAATCTAAAGCCATGAGCATTATTTACTTCTCCTTCTCCTTTCCCTCCACCCCTCAAAAAACCCTTAAAATTAAATGCTACTTAATCTGACACAAGAAATGTAAGATTTAAATATTATGCTTCCCATTTTCAACAAAATTCAGCATATTTATTTTTATATCAGAAGTAGTCAAGGTCTTTAATCTATCAGCCTCCCTCATTCAGTATACCCAAATGAATATAAAGGACATTTCTATACCTACATCACATTACCCTTATACCAAAACAGATTTTTTTAAAACCAGGATCAAGTTTCAATTCACAGGAGCCACTACCTGCAAAAAAAAAAAATCACCATACAGTACAGACTGCATCTGCCACTAGATAGTAAAGGAGTTCATCTTCAAAGGGCTTGGAGGGATTTCAGAGGGAAGCCTATATAGAGTATAGAACAGATTTAGTAATCTTGATTATATAACTCACTACAACCACGCAAACCTTTAATTTTAGTATAAACTTACTTTAATTTGGATGCTAGCCTGAGAAATTCTTCTTGTGTGTTATAGATAGATAAGACGTGAGGAAGGAAGGAAGGATGGAAGGAAGTAAGGAAGCAGGAAGGAAGGAAAGGAGGGAGGGAAGAAGGGAGAGAGAGAAAGAAAAAGGAAAGGACAGAAGGAGGGAGAAAGGAAGGAAAAAAAGAAAAGTTATCCAAAATTACTGTGAAATTATAATCACTTTCATGATTTTTCCTTATCTTGTTCTACAAAACAAAACCACAATATTTGGAAATCCAATAATATCTAAGATGAATTATGGCTTAAATCTTTATGTGGAATAAGTGAGTGGTTATATTAACTCATTTTCTTTTAAAATAGGATTTTTTTCCAAGAAGAGTTTCTTTTAAATGCCCCAAAATACATTAAATCAGAAATACTGGGTGTATGGAGAAGAATGAAATTGATATCTTGGTTTGCTTTTGCAAAAAGAAAAAAATTGTCAAATTAGGAAAGACCATAAAATTTAAACTGACTAATTTTATAGTCACTAGCATGTATATATAGTTAATGGCACGTACACACACACACACACACATACATACACATACACACGCTGAATTAAAATAGACTTCGCTCTTACGTACTAAACTAGACTTTCTTTGCAGTCTGGGAATTTCAATAGAATATGCACTATGGTTTTTATGGATAACAGTCATTTTACTAACCCAGATAAATATATACATACATACATACATACATACATACATACATACATACATATATATATATATATATATATATAATTTCCTCCATTTTCTGACTCTAGACACTCTAACTTTTACCCGCCAGTGGTTATTTGCCATTGGATAAAGAAAGCACAATTCCAAGTTGAGTTTTTCATTTGCTAGGTCTCTGCCAATTACTGTCAGATGCAATGGGGGTTTTTGTGAGGTGGATGTTTGCTTATTAGAAAGTAGCCAGAGACAACCATCTTATTTCACACAAACCATTGAACTATCATGAGATGGTAATGACTTTCTGTCACTACCAACCCAAGTCTGATCCAAACTCCTGACCTAGACGTGTAAGGCTTTGTAGCTCATTAATGATCCCCCTGGAGCCATCAAATGCTATGCCTTCAGTTACATGGAGCCTAAAATTAGGAAGCATTGTACATCAGTTAGGAAGGGTGGCATTTTATCAGTAAAAGCTATAGAACCTACCATGCTGAAATTCCCAGACTGCAAAAACTATTAAATAAACTTCTATTTCCTAGAGGCCGACTGTAATTAAAATGCTACTACTTTTCAAATATGTTATCTACAGATCAAATTAACATGTATGACACCTAGTAAATTGAATCTAAATGAGGGTTGCAATCTAGGATCACAGATTTAAAGTTTAAAGGATCTTTAGATGTCATCTTGCCAAATAGCCTCATTTTATAGATGAGGAAACTGAAGCTATGAGAAATTATTTACCCAAGGATTCATGGGAAAGTCATAGCAAAGCCAAGATTTTTATTAAATAACTTTATAGGTGTCTTTTTTACATCAAAGTCATTTCTGGAAATACCTACACTCCCTTCTCTCCGAACAGTGCCTTATAACAGAAAAAAAAAAGAATGAAGCAAAAAAGCCTAACAAAGTGACCATTCCTGACTATATATAGAATATTCTTCCCTAGTACTCCTCCTGCTTTTTGCTTAGACATTTCTGATCTAAGACCTTCATTGTTTGTTGTTGTTTTTCCAATTGCTCTGAGCTCAAATTCATCCTTGAGATCTTTTTATTGAGTTGTAATCATTGTAAATATTACTCTCTTGGTTCTGCTCATTCCATGTTGCATCAGTTCCTACAAATCTTACTGTGTTTGTCTAATTCCTTCATATGCATATTTCTTACTGTACAACAATAATGTTCTACTTGAATTTCCTTTGGACTGGGCCTGTGATTTCATAGGTACAGGAATTTCTGGTAAGAAAAATCTCTTTTCTGATGTAAATCCACACCTGTGTGGCAATTTGAAGTCTCTTAAAGAGTTGATTTGCTTGGCCAGTGTTACATAGTCAGTATATGTGATAGGTGGGACTAGAACCTAGACCTTCCTGGCTCAAAGGAACTCACTAAACCACACTGACTCACTCACATAAGACAGCTTAATTTTTTTAAACAGATTCAGGATACATTTTCTTTTTTTCATTGGGTTTAGGAAAGGAGTCAAAAAATAGGAAGAAAATGAAGAAGACGAGAGAGAGGGAAATATTGCTGAATATTGCTCCTTCAGAAGACTGAAAGGTATAGGATCAAAGGTATAAGAGTATAAGTAAAAAGTGGTTAGTTTTGGCAAGAAAGACCACCTCTTTTGGACATTGGAGCAAAGGAGGACAGAATGGCTGAAGACACAGTGGTTTGGGGATGTGGAGAAGGAGAGATGAGGGAGCTCATAAAAACTGCCCTCAAACTTCTCTAAAATAGGAGGTCAATTAATCAGATGAAGTTAGAGAAGTAAGTTGGGGGGTGGGTCTTAAGAAGAAAGAAGTTTTGGAACAGTCACAGTGGGAAAATAATAGGCACTCAATAAGAGATGAATGAGCATTACTATGCAGTGGTGAATATCCAATTTAGGTTAGAGACCATAAATTTGTAGCAGACTCAGTCAGCATGGCTTCACAACTTGCTCTAGCAAGGTTTGGTAGCTCCAGAATAGAACCAGAGATGGAAGGTTGTGGACTTGGCCCTGGTTTGAGGATCATCAAGACATGAAGAGCAGATGGGCAAGAGGAAAGAAATTCAAGGATACAGGAAGATGTTTTATTGAATTTTCTAGCCCTAGGATTAAGACTGAGAAGGGGAAAATCCCAGTTCTTCCACTTTCTACCTGTGTGGCCTTGGGAAAATCACTTAACCTACCGGTTTTCTCACCTATACAATGTGGAAATTGATTAACTTATTTCAAAAGTCCCTTCTAGCTGTTAATCTATGATGCTATAAAAGTGAGAACTTAGGGGAAATGAACTGCGAAAGAGGAGGGGGTTTGAGGGAGGACAAACTGAAGATTGGGAAATAAAGTAGGAGTAAGAACAATTGATTACAATCGGAAAAAGAGAATTTCAGAAGATCATAGAGGTGACACATAGTCCGATGATGGTAGCTAAGTTGTGATTACCCCTTTATGTAACTGATAAAATGAAAAAATGAGAAGGTTGATGAACTGGGAAGCCAGGGTGCTAGAAGAGTCACCAATGTAAATATTAACATCTCTAAGGATGGAGGCATAGATCAAGGTAGAGTGGAAAATCATGAACCAGATGCTACAGTCTTCTGAGCACAGAAGAAGAATAACCTAGAGATTTGTAGGTGACGACCACAATGATTTAGAGAGGTAAACAACTAGATGGTATGAGCTTTAAATGAGAAGTTGTAGCAGAGAAAGAGTGTGAAAGCAGCAATGGGAAAGTTCCCCATTGTTGGAGGAATGGGCTATCATCTGGAGAAAGCCATATTTCCGTAAGCACCAGAAGATAGAAGAAACCCGGAAGGAAAGGATCAAGAATTTAAAGGGAGAGAGTTATGAACAATGAAATGGGCTTTCCATTGGGCAGAAAGAGGTTAGGGAAGGAGTAGTAGAGATGAGATGGGTAAGTCTGAGAGTTCAGATATAGGTCGTGTCTCATAGGAATTGTAACACACTAAAAAGCACGCAGCATCAAGTACAAAGAACATCAGGCAGAGAAGCCTGAAGACTAAATCAGGTCCAAGGTACTAATTAGAATGTCAGTGAGATAGTACTTCCACTGATTTTCCCTAGGAAGATACCCATTGGGAGATTGTGGTGACAGAGGGCCAAGGTTTTTGGTAGCAAGGAAGGTATTGGATTAATCAAAAAAATTGTCTCCCTCTTATTCACTAAAATTGGAATTATCTTCATTCTCTTTCTATCTAGTAGTTCCTTCTTTGCTTCTTACAAAAACATCCATGTCTTTCCCATTCTTTAAAAAACATTCTCATAGATCCAACTATCCATGATAGTTATCATTCTATATTTATCCTCCTCTTCATGGCTAATATCCTTGAAAAAGTCATCTGCAATAGGTGTCACCATTTCCCCTCACTTTCTTCTAAATCACCTTCAATCTACTTTCAACCAAATCATTTAATTAAAATTGATTCCACTAGGTTTTCATGACACTCCTTTCTCCTACCTCTCCCTTCATGTCCCACACCTCCTTCTCAATCTCTATTACTGATACTTCATCTATCTCATTCCCACAAACCATGGCTGTGCTACAAAATATGCCTCTGCCCTGGGTCTTCTTTTCCCTCTATGTCATCTTGCTTGGTGATCTCATCAGCTCCCATGGGATCAATTATCATCCCTCTATAATAAATTCCAGATCTCTATGCCCAGCTCTACTGTCTCTCCTGAGCTCCTGTCCCATATCACTAACTGCCTTTTGGATATCTCAAATTAGATGCCCCATAAGTATCTCAAACTTGAGGGCACCACCATCCTCCCAGTCACCCAGTCTCAAAATCTCAGTGTTGTCCTTAACGCCTCACTTTCACTCACCCCACATATCCAGTCTGTTGCCAAATCTTATTGCTTCTACCATCATGACATCGCTTGTATATTTCCCTTTTCTCTACTTAAAAAACCACAACCCTAATTTAAGCCTTCATCACCTCTTGCCTAAATTATTGCAATAACTTACTAACTGATCTCCCCACCCCATCCATCTCTCTCCTGATTCCAGTCCTAATTCAACTCAGCTGCCAAAGTGAATTTTTCTAAAGCTAGATCTGAACAGGTCAATCCCCACCTCCCCTCCAAATCAACTTTAGTAATCTCTATTACTATCAAGATGAAATATAAATTCATTTCTTTGGCATTTAGAGATCTTCATAACCCAGCCGCTTCCTATACCACCCCAACCACTTCTTAGTTTCCCTGACTTCCTTCAAGACAGCTCAAATCCCACATACCTCACCAGACCTTTCCTGTCCCTCTCCAACTGGTCTTGCCTCCCCACTAAGATTATCTTCCATTATATTCTTATACTGACTGTGTTTTTACATGCTGTCTTTTTCATTGGAATGGAAGTTCTTTGAGGGAAGGGATTGTCTATTTTTTTAATGGAAGGGATTATCATTTTTCTTTTAACTTTATATACATAGAGCTTAGCACAGTACTTGGCACATAGTAATCATTTAATATATATTTGTTGACTTGATCCTTATTCAACAAAACCAGAATTTTTTGAGGAATTAAATAAAATGAAATATACTAGGATATAGACATTTAAATATAAGTAAGATTGAAATACTTTCCAAATCCTTAAGCCAGTAAATGTGGAGAAAGAAAAAAAAGTTGTTTCATCTTCACAATTACTGAAATAGCAGCAGTTCCTATCTAAGTCTTTCATTTTAAAATGCACAAATTGGGTGCTGTGAATTCATTATTTTAAAGAGCATTTCTTTGGTTAAAAGGGTTTAGGAAAGATTAAATATTTCAGTCTTCTCAACCCCAGAAAGTTGAAATCCAGTCAAATTGGAAGTTCAACAGATTCATTCAAGAGACATCAAAAACTCGTCACCACTATGTCACAACTTTAACCTCCCAAATAGCTTTTTGAAAATTGTACAACATAAATTATGAATGAGTTGTTCTGTGTTGTTCTTCAGGTATGGAGAGCAGGCAGCACATCACATATTGCTGAAATACAAATTCTAAGATGAGACATGGAATTTATTTAGCACAACACAGGGGCACACCAACCATGTGTTTAGGGAAATAAGTGAAGGCAAATATAGTCTCCTTTTAAATCTGTAGGAAGAAATTTTTAATGTAGAATGAGTATCAATCATCTTAGAATTTGGACATGTCCCCTTAAAATTTAGACTTGTGATGAAGGAACATTTACCAAGCATAAGTAAGCATAAATTATTAAGTTGTAAGTGCAACATTTTGTTCCTCAGAATTCCCAGGCACCAAAGAAGATGCTCAAACAAAACAAGCAAACTTTGGGTGCAAAATTATTTTGACAAATTTTTTTAGGCATCTACTATATATAAGGTGTTGTGCTTATATACAGTATGTGTGTACAGAATATACATGTGTGGGTTTTTCTATATGTCAACCAATAATATAGAATATTGGGACGTTTCTGAAAAACAACTTACAAATAATAGAATGAATGAAAAGTGTTTCTTATTAAATGCTCACTATATGCTATGCACTGTGCTAAGTACTGGGGATACAAGTATAAAAGAAAAAGCAATTCTTGCCCTCAAGGAGCTTACAGTCTAATAGAGGGAATAAAGACTTTTAGGGGAGGAGTGGGAAAACATATCCCTGAGGTTGTTCTGCCCCCAAAAAGGTAAATTTTGATGGCTAAAATCTACCTAGTTATCTTGGGATTTAATGGCTAGATTTCTTTTTGTAAAGACCATACCTTAAACCTAATTCACTCTGGCTCTCATTGATTGTCCAACAATAGGTCCCTGCCCAAGCACTATTTATGGGTTATTTTGGGGTCCTTGATGGCTCAAAGTAAATGTAAATAGTAACTGTTTCTCTTTTGGACAGCAAAATCCTGAGGGTCTTCACCTCACAGTTTGATTTTTTTTTAATTTTATTAAAGAGGCCATCCCTTGACTCACTTCTTAAACAGGCCTAATCACTGAATGGGCATTGCCTCACTCAAAGGGAGAACTGAGAAAGACCTTGGCTCAAAAAAGCCAAGATCTCCCACTGCAACGTGGGCCATCGCCAGTTGCCCTGATCTATATCCGGCCAGTGGACCCAGATGGCTCTGGAGGAGAAAATGAGACTGGTTACTTTGCACAGCCCTCCCTCACTTAAATCCAATTCAATTGCAAGTCATGTCATCATCTTCCTGATATTGTGACCCTCTTCAAGAATGAAGGACCCCAAAAAGTTGTGGCTTGTAAAGTTACCAGAATGGTAGCTGAGTGGACATATGTGGCCAGAGTGGCCTTTGTTTTCCTTGAGTGACTCACCTTACCTCATTGAGCTTTGCTGGTTGCTGCTGCTTGTCTTCCAGGAAGCGGAGAACTTCCTGTGTGATGAGTCATGGGGCTGGTTGAGGGGAGGTGTTAACTCCAGAGCCACGCCCTATTGGGTGTCAACCTGGTCTATGCTAGGGGGAGGGGCCAACTCAAGAACCAATTGGCCCTGGTCATTCAGGCGGTGCTTGAGGATATCGAAAACTCTATAAGAGGGCAGAGGACAGCTTGAAGACCCCTTTTCCTTTTCCGGTTGGAGCCAGAGACGCCTACAGCCGAAGCTGAGCTGCCGGTAGCAGAGCTGACCCACGTGGAGCGAGGAGTGCTGAGTAAGGACTGGAGGCCAGTGGGTAATCTTCTTACCGTAGAGGTGAAGCATGTATATGATTTTGCCTTATACCATCTCGCTTCTCTGTGGCCTCCTGGTTACTCTTGTGAGGCGGACTTATTGGGCCTGGAAGCTTTTGATCAAAATATCAAAATGGGGATGCTGGTTTGTGGGCCTGTTACTGTGGAGTATAAATACATGCTTTAGTTCTCCTGCCTTCTGCCTAGAGAATTCCTTATATCCTGCGGTTCCAAACCTTTCAGGCACATATGAGATTCTCTTTGAAATCATAAATTCTGGCTTCCTAATATAACATATCCTTTCCCTGAACAAGAATAGCGGTGGTTGAAATTTCCAGGAATGAGTTATCTGTGTGTAGTAGGCACCTGGGCCTAGGTGCCATGAGGGACTGAGGCAAACAAAATCAGCAGGGACTCAGGGCCAGAGTCCCAGTCTTGAATGAGTCAGGTTTTCCTAGGCTTTGTTTCTGGACCTGACAGCAAGATGGCAGGAGGTGAATAAGAGTTTTTTTTTTTAATATTTTTAAATATTCAACAAAATAAACTGAGTTAGAATACCTCTGTGACTTCCACTTCAGCTAGTCTTTAAAGTGGCAATGCCAGTTTTCAGGTTAATTGTGTAATACAAGGACAATGTTCTCCAAAAGGTAAAGCAAAACTTTCAGAACCACCCCTTTTAAGATAAAAACTAGGCAGAATGTTTCATATGATTAAGGGTACAGGAAGGCATCAGTTAAAAACCCACCTAGGAGTACTCAAGAGCAAGTATATTAAAGAAGGCAATAGAGGTTACAAAGAGTACTTATATCAGGGAAAGGTGAAGTGCTGATTAAGAAAGCAGAGATCCATGGAATAGTTTAGCTGTCAGATTTATGGATAAGGGAAGAATTTTGGACCTTAGAAAATATACAGAGCACTACAAGATAGAAAATAGATAATTTTAATTGTATAAAATGAAAGACTTTGCACAAACAAAACCAATGTAACCAAAATTATAAGGAAAGCAGAAAACTGGGGGAGGGGGGAGGAAGTATTTGCAACAAGTATCTCTGATAAAGAATAACAAAATTCATCTGGAAGAACAAAATATCCAGAATATCAAAGGAATTAAATGAAATGCAAGGGAAGGTGGCCTAGCTGTACCAGATCTAAAACTGTATTATAAAGCAGCAATCATCAAAACTACTTGGTACTGGCTAAGAAATAGAGTGGTGGATCAGTGGAATAGGTTAGTCAATTACTATTATAATGTACTGTTTGATAAACCCAAGGACTCCAGCTCCAGCTATTTGACAAAAACTGCTGGGAAAACTGGAAAATAGTATGGCAGAAACTAGGCATAGACCAACATCTTATACCACATACCATGTACCTAGGACATAAAGGGTGAAACTATAAGCAAATTAGGAAAGCAAGGAATAGTTTATCTGCCAGATTTATGGAGAAGGGAAGAATTTATGACCAAACAAGCAAGAGAAAACATCATGAAATGCAAAATGGACAGTTTTAATTACATTAAATTAAAAAGGTTTTGCACAAGCAAAGTCAATGCAACCAAGACAAGAAGGGAAGCAGAAAGCTAGGAAACAATTTTTACATTCAGTGTCTCTCATAAATATCTCATTTCTAAAATATATAAAAAACTGTGTCAAATTTATAAGAATACAAGTCATTCCCCAATTGATAAATGGTCAAATGGTTTGAACAGGCAGTTTTCAGTTAAAGAAATTAAAGCTATCTATGGTCATATGGGAAAATGCTCTAAATCAATATTGATTAGAGAAATGCAAATCAAAACAACTGTGAGGTACCACATCATGCCTATCAGATTGACTAACAGGGCAAAACAAGAAAATGATAAATGTTGGAGAATATGTGGGAAAGTTGGAATACTAATGCGTTGTTGGTGGAGCTGTGAACTGATCCAACCATTCTGGAGAACAATTTGGAACTATGGCCAAAGGGCTATCAAACTGTGCATAAGCTTTGGCTCAGCAACACCACTTCTAGGTCTGTATCCCAAAGAGATCATAAAAATGGGAAAAGACCCACATGTACAAAAATAGTTATAGCAGCTCTTTTTGTGGTGGCAAAGAACTGGAAATTGAGGGGTTGTCCAGCAATTTGAGGAATGGCTGAACAAGTTGTGGTACATGAATGTAATGGGATACTATTGCTCCATAAGAAATGATGAGCACGCAGATTTCAGAAAAACTTGGAAAGACTTATATGAACTGATGCTTAGTGAGGTGAGCAGAATCAGAAATCATCGTACACTGCAACAGCAACATTGTGCAACAACCAGCTTTGATGGACTTGGCTCTTCTCAACAATGCAGTGATCTAAGACAATTCCAGGTTATTCATGGTGGAAAATGATGTCCCCATCCAGAGAAAGAATCATGGTGTCTGAATATAGATGGAAGCCTACTAATTTCTCTTTTTTGTTTGTTTGGTTTTTTCTTTCTCATGGTTTTTCATTTTGTTCTGATTCTTCTTTTACAACATGAATAATGTATAAATACTTTTAGTGTGATTTTACATGTATAGCTTATATCAGATTGTATGCCATCTTGGGGAGGGGGCAGGGGAGAAGGATGAAATTTGGAACCAAAATCTTGTAGAGTGGAATGCTGAAAACTAAAAATAAATTAATTAATCCTTTAAAGAAAGAAAAAGGTATCTCTGATAAAGGCCTCATTTCTCAAATATATAGGAAACTGAGTCAAATTTATAAAAGTACAAGTCATTCCCTAATTAATAAATGGCCAAGGGATATGAACAGGCAGTTTTCAGACAAAGGAAACAGTCATCTACAGTCATATGAAAAAAAAATGCTCTAATCACTATTGATTGGAGAAATGCAAATTAAAACTCTGAGGTACCACATCATATTTATCAGAGTGTCTAATATGACAAAAAAAGGAAGATGTTGGCTGTTGGAGAGGATATGGGAAAACTGGGACACTAATGCATTGTTGGTGGAGTTTGCGAACTGATCCAACCATTCTGGAACTACTGGAACTATGCCCAAAGGGCTATCATACTGTGCACTCCCTTTGATCTAGCAATACCATTGCTATATCCCAAAGTCATCCAAAGAAAAGGGGAAAGGGACCTATATGTGCAAAAATATTTATAGCAACTCTCTTTGTTGTGACTAAGAATAAGAAATCAAAGAGACGCCCATCAATTGGGGAATGGCTAAACAAGCTGCTGTGGTATATTGCTGCAATGGGATATTATTGTGCTATAAGAAATAATAAGGATGATTTCAGAAAAACTTGGAAAGATTTTCATGAACTGATGCTAAGTGAAGTGAGCAGAACCAGGAGAACATTGTACACAGCAAAAGTAATATTGTATTATGAAGAACTGTGAATGACTTAGGTAGTCTCAGCAATGCAATGATCTAAGACAATCCCAAAGCACTAATGATTAAGCATACCCTCTACCTCCAGAGAAAGAACTGATCTTGTTTGAAATGCTATTCTTTACCTTTTCATTTTTTCTTTTATTCACATCTTCTTTTACAAAATGACTAATATGGAAATATATATAATTGCACATGTATAACCTAGATGTGATTGCTTACCATCTCAGGGAGGGGGATGGGAAGGGAGGGAAAGAATTTGGAACTCAACACTTTAAATAAAAATGTAAACAAAATACAAGCCAGGAATCTGTGGGAATGGAGATTTAAACTCATTGCCTCATAGTTTATGTGTATAACTCCTGATTTGGGAGTAAGAATAATGACTGGACCAGTGATTTCACTGATATATGGAACTCCTGGTTGAGGGTGTTCCCTCTACCAATGTCTTTTGTCACATTTTTTTCTACAATTTACAAGCAAGAGAGTTACCTACAACAGTGATATCAAACTCAAGAAGAAACCAGGGCTTCTAATCTATATATAATGATCCCTGTGGGCTACATATTGATATAGTCTTTAAAATGTTACATTATCTATGTTTTATTGTATTTTTATTTATTTTGTTAAATATTTCCCAATTACATTTTAATCTGGGTCCTGATTGTCTAGGGTCAGAGCCTATGAATTTATTAGAAGGTGGAAATCCTTATATGGTAACCTCTGCCACTGATACAGATTGTAAACTTGCCTGGAACTTAAAGTCCTGACCCTTTAAAAAGTTAGGCGACAGCATGGTGTCTTGGAGTCAGGAAAACAGGAACTTGAAAAGTCTTATAGGTCACGTGAGCGGGTGGAGCCGGCCTGAGAAGACTGAGGGACCGAAGGACTGACTGCCAGGCTGAGGACCAGAGCTGAAAGCTGGCGCCAGTAGCCTGAGATGCAATAGCCACCGGAGTTCGGTAGCCAGGTCAGCCGTGGCATAGGCCTGGTTCGGTTCCCTAGGGGCCCATGGCGAGCAGCCCTGGCCTGGGCCTGTGCTTGGCACTGAGCCTGCAACTATTGAACCCCCAGCCCACCTTGGCCCAGAATTCTGGCAACACTGGGTATGAAAACAACACTACTACCCCTTCCACAGCACCACCAGCCAGGGGGGCCCTGTCCCAGGGTGCAGTCACTGCCATCGTCACTGTATTCTCAGTCCTGGGTATCCACCTCCTGGTAGTGGCACTGGTCCTGCTGGGCCGCAAGCTTCGTGAGAAACACCAGACAGAGGGCACCTACCGGCCCAGCAGCAAAGAGCAGGTGGGTGCCCGGGCTCCACCACCCCCCAACCTGAAGCTTCCCCCCGAGGAGCAGCTCGTCTGAGCACTGCATCCCCCCTCTTCCTGCATGTAACCCCATACCCCATTTCTGCTTTTGGACCTGCCTGACATTGGGCACTCAATCACTTTGACAATCTACTTCAGGAAGCATCTGGAGTAACAGATGCTAGGGGCTGGCAGGGAGTGGGCAGGAGGGTGCTGGCTGAGCTGCTGGCCATGGTCACCTTCACTGCACCACCAAGCCTGCTGTGGACTCCTGCCTTTGGTCTGTGGACACTGGCCTGGGACTGGCAGCTACTACTTCTCCTTTTCCTGACCCTAGCTGTGGTGGCCACCTGGCCCTCTCCCCTGGTGGCCTGCTCCTGCCTTTCAACTCTGGTCTCCTTGCCTTTCAGTTGTCCCACACGGCTGAAGCAGCCCCAGGTCCCCAGGACTCGAAGAACAAGGTGTGGGGCTGGGTGTCCTGCTGGGGTTAGGGTGGGTGCAAAAGGTTTGGGCCCCCTTTGTGGGGAGGGGCAGACACTTTGGTGGGCACTGAAATGGAGCATCCCTTCCCCCTCCCCAGGCCATTTGATTAACATTCCACTCTCCCTGTGGCCTCTTAACTCTCTCAGGACTAATCTTCCCCTCTGGGTGAATAATAATAGGCATTTGAACTGAAAAGAAGGTGCTTGGAAAAGTCTTCCACCCCTTCGGAAAAACCTCCCCCACCTCCTTTCACTGAAACTTCCTCTCCCTTTTCATCGCCACTACCTCCAGTTCCCTAGAACTGTTCCTGGGAGGGGCTGCTTGATTTGTATTTTTTATAAAGATGGTCATAAGGTAAAAAAAAAAAAAGAAAAGAAAAGAAAAGTCTTATAGATCTCCCTAAGGCTTGAGGTAAAAGATAGTCCCTGTGAACAAGAAACCAGTGACATGGGCTTCCTTGACATTCCATGAACCTCATAGTCTATCTCTTGGCTCCAAGAATTTTCTCTGACTCTCTGCCCATTGGCTTCCTTCAAGTCCCAACTAAAATAGCTTCTATAAGAAACCTTCCTCAGCCCCTCTTAATTCCAGTGCCTTCCTTCTGTTAATTATTTACTAGTCATCCTGTATGTATTTGTTTGTATATTGTCTTCCCCATTAATTTTTGAGATCCTTGAGGGTAGAAATTGTCTTTTGCCTCAATCGTTTACCTGAAACCAAGTGAGAGAACCTGGGTTCAAATCTTGCCTGAGACACTTGCTAGCTTTGGGACCCTTTAGGCAAGTAACTTAATCTCTCTGGGCCTCAGTTTCCTGATCTATAAAATTAGTGAGTTGGACTTGATACTCTCTGAGGTCCCTTCAAAGCCCTTAGTCTATGAACTGATTTGAACTCCCTGAAGACAGCGCCTTCTGGTATGATTGTCATCAAGTGTTTTTGGAGGCAACTATTAGGTGGCATGAGGAAGGGAAGTAGGTGGGAGTAACTACTTTTTAATAAAATCTGCTAAGATCCAGTCTTCTCAAATACTGCATTGGGAGCTCCCTGCCAAGTTTCTTTTGAATTCCGTTAGCGTGCCTTCAACCATTTTAATTTAAATGAATCATCCAAAATCTATGGCATTTAATACACCCACTTCTTGGGGATATGAAATTCAGCTTTTCTTTTTGCAATTTATTCTATGGTGCCAGATAATGTCAAAAAATGCACTGATTAATAGCTGTTACTGTTTTAGTAGGGACAGCTAAAATAAAAGCCAGTTACCTCATTTGAAGAAAAACCTTCCATGAAAGAACCGAATTACACTTTAATATAAATGTATTGGGCCTTCTCAGAATACCTTTACAGGAAGGTAACTAGAGGAGGGGTCATCAGGGCTTTGCCCCTGGACCTTGACAGCATTGTCTAGGACACATTCTTCTAAACCCAAATCTTCTTTTTCCTGGTCTTATTCCTGGTAGTAGCCTTATCCAGAGGAACCAAGAGATCCAAGATACAACCTCTTCTCCCTAACAACTGGTCCTTCAGTAGCAGAGAAACCTCAAGGTGTCCTACCTAGTAGTCATATCCCAAGTAAGCCTGTAAACCCCTTACCTGATCCTTCCATCCTTCATCCCCACTATCATTTTATATCTCTTCTGCCCTGTGGCTAAATCCTTTTGAAAGGTTAGCTACAGTAAGTGCTTCCACTTTCTCTCCTCTCATTCACTTCTTACAATCTAGCTTCCAACTTTATCATTCCACTGAAACTGATCTCTCCAAAATTACCAATAACCTCTTCATTGCCAAATCCAATGGCCTTTTCTCAATCCTCATTCTTTTTCATTCCTCTGCACTCTTTAATACTGTTGATAACCCTCTTCTCCTTGATAATCTCTTATCTCTAGGTTTTGGGGACACCACTTTCTCCTAGTTCTCTTCTTAGATGACCACACCTTCTCTGTCTCCTTTGCTGGATCATCATTTATAGCATGCCTTCTAATCATAGCTGTCCCTTAGAGTTCTGTCCTAAGCCTTCTTCTTTTCTCCCCCTATACTGTACTTTACCTGGTGATCTCAGCTCCCATTGATTTAAGTACCATCTATATGCTGACAATTCTCAAATCCACCTATCCTGCCTTAACATCTCTGTTGACCTTTGATCTTGCATAGCTAACTGCCTTTCAGATATCTCAGACTGGATGTTCAGTAGATATCTTAAACTCAATATATCCAAAATCAAACTCGTTGTCTTTCCCCCAATATTACCCTGTTTCAACAATCCGGCTAGCAGCTTCTGTGGACATGTAAGATCCACCTACAACCAGCACCCAGAAAGCTGCCAACACACTGCAAAAGCACGGGTTCTTTTGATCTGCTTTAGTAAGGAAAGCAACGTTAAGGGGTTGACAAGTTTACTTTAATCCAGCATATAGACAGCATTCACTTAGTTCAGGGGAAATAGCCAGCACCCTAAACTTCAGAACAAAATACAAACATCAACAGGCAGACCTTGTCTGATTCAAATCCCAATACATAGTTACCAGAGTATAACAAAGTCTCAGCATCTGGGTTACAAGCTAGAGGGCTCCTTAGCTACAGCTGCCCAGAGTCTCTGCATCAGCACCACCGTGAGTGAAAGCCCTAAACAAATTACAAGCATCAACAGACAGACCAAATACAGATTCATAGCTACCAATATCTAGGTTCAGCCCGGGAGCTCATAACGTGGGCTGGCCCAGAGTCACTCCCACCACCACTGCTGTGGGTAAGAGCTCTAAAGAAGAGAAAGCCAACCACTGGTTTTATATTTTTTTTTCCAGGGTCAGGGGTGAATCACACATGCGACTCACCCATGTGACCTAGAATCGTCACAAAGAGGCAACTTAAACCCAAGTGGTCTAAAAGCCTCTGCTGTCCCAGACATGTCACTCAAACTCATGTGTAAACTAGGCCCTCCCTTGAGTTAGCCCCACCTTGGGCCCCACCTTAGTTACCAATCCACACCCACATAGGTTTTACACTTAACAGGGGTTTGGGCCTGGGGCTTAGCACCTAGTAAGGCTCAATGAATTACACTGAATTACTTAAAGGAAACAAAAGCCAAACTCTTCAAGGGCACTTGGTTGAACTAAGTGCTAAGAGCCCATTTTGCTTACCAACACATACCCTTATTTTTCCCTATGTCTGTAGAGGGCAAAATCATCCTTCCTGTCCCTCAGGCTAACAACCTAGGTATCATGCTTGACTCCTTACTATCTCTCACCTCCCATATCCAATCTGTTGCCAAGGCCTCTTGATTTCACCTTCACAACATCTCTTGAATACTGTTACCACCCTGGTGCAAGTCCTCATCAGCTCATGCCTAGACTGTAGCAATAGCTTGCTGGTTGCTCTGCCTGCCTTGTCTCTCCCCACTCCAGTTGATCCTTGGGATAGCCAGCAAAGAGATTTTCCTAACATACAGGTCCAAAAAGGTGAAGCCTGCCCCCTCCATTCAATAAACTCTAGTGGCTCCTTATCATCTTCAGAATCAAATATAAAATCCTTTTTAACATTCTAAACACTTCATAACCTAGCCTTCTCCTACCTATCTTCTTGCATTTTACTATCCACTATGTTCTCTTTGACCTAGTGACACTGGCCTCCTTGACATTCCATGAACAAAATCTTCCATCTCTTGGCTCCAGGCTAATGTGTAATGAGGGGAGAATCAAGGGCCCTCCTCAACTTCTACCTTACCTCTGGTCCCACTGAGAGCCTTTTATTTCTTTTAAAGGCAAACACTCTTTCCAAATCTCTTCCTAAATCACTGTCATTAAGTCATAATAATCCAGGACTTGGATGGTCAAGAACTTTTTGAGAGGGGGAGAAGGGGCAGAGCCAAGATGGTGGCATGAAAACAAGAACTCTCCCCCAAATCACTCCAAACACCTGTAAAAAATTACTCTAAACAAATTCTAGAGCTGCAGAACTCACAAAATGACAAAGAGAAATAAGTTTCTAACCCAAGGCAGCCTAGGTCATTGTTGGGAAAGGTCTATTGCACCATGCTGGGAGCAGAGCAGAGCCAAGTGTGGGCTGAACCAGAAGAGACCAGGCTGGAGTAGACCAGATACAGCAGGCCTCAGGGCACTGAATCACTGGCAGTTGTGGCAGTTTCCAGGCTTCTCAACCCACAAGTGCCAAAGACAATGGAGCAAGTAGGTGGAAAAACTGTTGAACCTGGGTGAGAGAAGCACATGCTCTGGCCCCAGCCCTGGGGGCAATGAAGGTGATAGCAGCAGCAACTGTGGTTGCTTCCAGGCTCCATGCCCACAGACAGTGGGGGGAGTCAAGCAAATGGTCAGAGAGGGAGTGCAGGGATCTCTTTGCTGGCTCTGAGGCAGAGTTCTCTTGCTTTGACCTGCTTGAATCAAGGTCACTGTCCTGGTTGACAGTCCTTGGGGGAGGAAGAATGTTGGTATGGCAGAGCTTGCAGTGGCAGTGGAGAGGAAGTCCTCCTGGTAGTTACATGGCAAAAAGGAGTGCACACACTCACAGACCAGAGCACAGGCCAGGAGAGGAGTATCATATCACCTCAGAATAGCAGTAGCTCTGAAAACAGCAGCACAAGACCCCTGAAGCTTGGGAAAGAGCACTCTCCACTCTAAAAGCAGTCACACCCTGACAAAAGCTCTAAAGTCAAGGAATTGGCAGTGGGAAAATAATCAGACTATAGAATCTTTCTTTGATGACAAAGAAGATCAAAACATATAGCCAGAAGAAGTCTACAAAGTCGAAGATCCTACATTAAAAGCCTCCAAGAAAAATATGAATTGGTCTCAAGCCATGGAAGAGCTCAAAAAGGATTTGGAAAATCAAGTAAGAGAAGTAGAGGAAAAATTGGGAAGAGAAATGAGAGTGTTGCAAGAAAATCATGAAAAACAAGTCAAAGACTTGCTAGAGGAGACCCCAAAATACTGAAGAAAATAACACCTTAAACAATAGATTATCCCAAATGGAAAAAGAGCTCCAGAAAGTCAATGAGGAAAAGAATGCCTTAAAAGGCAGAAGTAGTAAAATGGAAAGGAGATTCAAAAGACCACTAAAGAAAATACTGCCTTAAAAATTAGAATGGAGCAAGTTGAAGCTAGTGACTTTATGAGAAATCAAGAAATTACAAAACAGAACCAAAAGAATGAAAAAATGGAAGACAGTGTGAAATATCTCGTTGGAAAAACCACTGATCTGGAAAATAGAAAAGGAGAGATAATTTAAAAATTCTTGGACTACCTGAAAGCCATGATCAAAAAAAGAGCCTAGACATCATCTTTCAAGAAATTATCAAGGAAAACTGCTCTGATATTCTATAACCCTAAGGTAAAATAGAAATTGAAAGAATACACTGATCACCTCTTGAAAAAGCTCCCAAAAAGCAAACTCCTAGGAATATTATAGCCAAATTTCAGAGTTTCCGGGTCAAGGAGAAAAATATCACAAGCAGCCAGAAAGAAACAATTTGAGTATTGTGAAAACACAATTAGAATAACACAAGATGTAGCACCTTCTACATTAATCAATCAAAGGCCTTGAAATATGATATTCTGGAGGTCAAAGGAGCTAGAATTAAAACCAAGAATCACCTACCCACCAAAACTGAGTATAATACTCTAGGGCAAAATACAGATTTTCAATGAAATAGAGAACTTTCAAGCACTCTTGATGAAAAACCAGAGCTGAATAGAAAATTTGACTTTCAAATACAAAAATTAAGAAAAGCATGAAAAGGTAAACAGGAAAGAGAAATCATAAGGGACTTACTAAAGTTGAACTGTTTCATTTACATTCCTACATGGAAAGATGATATTTGAAACACATGAGACCTTTCTCAGTATTAGGTTAGTTGAAGGAAATATACATACGTATAGACAGAGGGCACAAGGTGAGTTGAATATGAAAGGATGATATCTAAAAATAAAATTAAGTGGTGAGAGAGGAATATATTGAGAGAAGGAGAAAGGGAGATGTAGAATGGGGTAAATTATCTCACCTAAAAGTGGCAAGAAAAAGCTGTTGTAATGGAAGGGAAATGGGGCTAAGTGAAAGGGAGTGAGTGAACCTTAGATTTGGCTTAACATGCTCAATTGGGTATTTTACCCTACAGGAAAGTAGGGGCTAAGGAGATGAGGGGGGAATGATAGAAACGAGGGCAGATTTGGGGAGGAGGTAGTCAAAAGCAAACACTTTTGAAAAGGGACAAGGTCAAAGGAGAAAATTGAATAAAGGGAGACAGGATAGGATGGAGGGAAATATAATTAGTCTTTTACAACATGAATGTTATGGAAGTGTTTTACATAACAATACATGTATAACCTATATTGAATTGCTTGCCTTCTCAAAGAGGGTGGGTGGGGAGGGAAGAAGGAAGAGAATTTGGAACTCAAGGTTGTAAAAACAAATGTTAAAAAAATTGTTTTTACATACAACTGGGAAATGAGATATACAGGCAATGCAGTATAGAAAGCTATTGTGCCCTACAAGAAAGTAAGGGGAAAGGGGATAAATGGGGGGAGTGGGGTGATAGAAGGGAGAGGGCAGACTGGGGAAAGGAGCAATCAGTATGCATGCCATCTTGGGGTGGGGGGAGGGTAGAGATGGGGAGCAAATTTGTAACTCAAAATATTGTGGAAATGAATATTGAAAACTAAAAATAAATTAAAAAACAAAAGAGAGGTGTGTGTAATATATATTATATATAAAGAAAATTGAAAATTGAACTGAGAGATTACAGTAAAGAAAGTGAGAAAGTGAGAGGAAGAGAAAGAGGTAGAGACAGAAGGAGAGGGACAGAGAGGCAGAGGAAAAAAAAAACAGAGACAGAGAAACACAGAGAGAGACAGAGAGACAGAAAGAGATAGAGAGACAGAGAGAGACAGAGAGATCTGCTAGCCTGAAGTGCATTTTTCTTGGCTGTAGCCTTTCAATTCAATAATGTTTCAATGTTCTTTATATGTAACATAGAATATGCATTGCACACATAGAAACATATCTATATATGTTTCTCTCTCCTCCTTGTCTGTCTCTGTCTCTTTGTCTGTCTGTCTGTCTGTGTCTTTGTCTCTATCTCTTTCTGTCTCTACCTCTGTCTCTTTCTGTCTCTGTCTCTGTCTCTCTCTCTCTCTCTCTCTCTCTCTCTCTCACACACACACACACACACACACACACACACACACACACACACACACACACACGGAAAACACTAGCACATAAAAAATAATGTATAATTGCATTTGAGGCACATATTGCATGGGAAAACATGTCTGTCATTTGGCCCCATGAGTAATCACTTAGCTAGCTTAATCTATAACATTTGAATAAGTTTGGTCACAGAGCAAATAGACCTAGGTCTCCTGAGACCTGCTGACTTTTCTGACCCTAAACCTGAACTGGTTGATGATATGGGCTGATCATAGTCTGTGTTAGATACGTAAACCTCCATTCCTACAGCTGAACTTGTTGAAGGTCCAGGGCAGCTATCAGAGTTTCTAGGCTCCACAAATTATCTCTGCAACCTATGAGTCTCTAAGGCTGAATTTCTAGCCAAGAAAATGTTGCCTCTTTGCTTAGTGTTCTCCCTTTGTCTGAACTAGGATTCACCTTCATCTAAGGCAAGGGTGTTAGAATCCACCACATCTTCTTCTCTGGAAATGTCACTTCTAGCTAACTTTCCTATGGTGGTTGTAGTGAATCATCTTTACAGGCTCTCCAGTCATCTCTGAGGTGGTTTTATAAACAGACAAGTTTCCTAGTCCCTCATTCACTACATATGGAGCAACTTTCTCCTAATATGTTTGTACCTTAACATCAAGGTTTCTTTGCAGAATTCATTCTCCTTATTGAAGGTACTGATGATGAACTCAGTCTTACTGTCATTGTTTGCTTCAGTTAGAGCTCATCTGTTACTGGCTTTCTTTAGTCTGCCTCTTAGCTGAGAGATATTCTGGCCATGAGTCCATTTCCTAAATCTTCTGAGCTTCCATAACACAAGTACATAGATAGACATGGCTCTCATTGAAGCATCATAAGTATGGTGTAAAGCAAGTGGCATCACTTTCAGTAGAATTATACATATGTTGACTCTAATGAGATTTTTGGTCTAGTCTCAGTGTTGCTTGGTGTGTTTAATAGTGAGCAATAGAAATATTCACGTTGTGAGTCTCTTTGTGGATGGGAAGACATAGTTTGAGACTTCTTGATACCTGCTAGTGCTAGAATTCCCTTGAGTAGTTTGTTCTCAAACTTGTCTTGTGCAGAAAGGATCCTGGCAAGGTATTCATCCACAACATTTCAGCAACTGTGGAAGCTTCCTATCTCCCGGTGGAGGATGCTTGTGCATACCTAGTAAAAATGATCAATTACCACTAAGATATAACACATTATTATTATCTCCTTCCAGAAATAAAAAAGTCAATGAAGACAAGTTCAAAACTTTTGTTAGGTGTTTATATTTTCCAAATATATTCTTTATATAGTTTTAAATGTATAACATGTTTGCATGCTTTTCTTTGAACACATTTTGCATGTTTCTTACTAACATCTGTTGCCATCATAGGCCAGTAAAATCAATTTCTTACTACCTTTAGCACTCTTTCTTGAACTGTTCAAAGGAAAGAAGAGGAGAGAGAGAGAGACAAACAAAGAGAGAGAAAGAGAGAGGGAGAGAGAGAGAGAGAGAGAGAGAGAGAGAGAGAGAGAGAGAGAATTATATTCAGAAATATATTTCACTCAGGGAAATAGCAAGCAAAAGAGAAAAAGAGAGAAGGGAGAATTAGAGGGAGGGTATATTAAGGAAGAGATTAGTCCTAAGAAAAAGCAAACCCTAATGATGTACAAAAATATTTATACCTCTATTTGAGGTAGAAAAAATAGGTGATATCCATCAACCGGGGAATGACTGAACAAGTTATGGTATATAAATGTAGCAGAATACCATTGTGCTGTAAGAAATGATAAAGAGTATGGTTTCAGAGAAAACTGGGAAAAGCAAATTGAAAATCCCCAATTAAATACCAAATTAGAAATACTGAAAATCAAAGGAAAGAGTGATAAAATTGAAACCAAGGAAACTATTGAATTAATAAATAAAACAAAGAGCTGGTTTTATGAAAAACCAATAAAATTGATAAACCTTTGGTCAATTTGATTAAAAAAAAGAAAGAAGAAAATCAAATTACCAGCATCAAAAATGAAAAGGGTGAGTTCGCTTCTAATGAAGAGGAAATAAAAACAATAATTAGGAGTTATTTTGCCCAATTGTATGCCCATAAATTTGACAAACTTAGAGATATGGATGAATATCTACAAAAACATAAACTGCCCAGGTTAACAGAAAAGGAAGTAAAATTTCTAAATAACCCCATCTCAGAAAAAGAAATTGAGCAAGCCATCAATGAACTCCCTAGGAAAAAAATCTCCAGGGCCAGATGGTTTTACATGTGAATTCTATCAAACATTTAAAGAACAACTAATTCCTATACTTTGTAGACTATTTGGGAAAATAGGTGAAGAAGGAGTCCTACCAAATTCTTTTTATGACACAAATATGGTACTAATACCCAAACCAGGTAGAGTCAAAACAGAGAAGGAAAATTATAGACCAATTTCCCTAATGAATATTGACGCAAAAATTTTAAATAAAATATTAGCAACAAGATTGCAGCAACTTATCACCAGAATAATACACTATGACAAGGTAGGATTTATTCCAGGAATGCAAGGCTGGTTCAATATTAGGAAAACTATTAGCATAATTGACCATATCAGCAACAAAACTAGCAGAAACCATATGATCATCTCAGTACATGCAGAAAAAGCCTTTGACAAAATACCAACCCCCATTCCTATTAAAAACACTAGAAAGCATAGGAATAAATGGAGCCTTCCTTAAAATTATAAATAGCATCTACCTAAAACCATCAACAAGCATTATTTGTATGGGGGATAAGCTAGATGTATTCCCAATAACATCAGGGGAGAAACAAGGATGTCCATTATCACCCCTATTATTCAATTTGGTACTAGAAACGTTAGCTGTAGCAATAAGAGAAGAAAAAGAAATTGAAGGCATTAGAATAGGAAAAGAAGCAGCTAAATTATCACTTTTTGCAAATGATATGATGATTTACTTAGAGAATCCTAGAGAATCAAGTAAAAAACTACTTGAAATAATAAAAAACTTTGGCAAAGTTGCAGGATATAAAATAAACCCACATAAATCCTCGGCATTCCTATACATTACTAACAAAGCCCAACAGCAAGAGACAGAAAGAGAAATTCCATTCAAAGTTACTGTAGACACTATAAAATATTTGGGAGTCTATCTGCCAAGACAAAGCCAGGGCCTATATGAACATAATTATGAAACACTTCTCACACGAAAGAAGTCAGATCTAAATAAGTGGAAAAATATCAGTTGCTCATGGTTAGGCCAAGCTAATATAATAAAAATGACAATTTTACCTAAATTAATCTATCTATTCAGTACCATACCAATTGAACCACCAAAAAATTATGTTACAGAGCTGGACAAAATAATAACAAAATTCATCTGGAAGAACAAGGGGTCTAGAATATCTAAGGTATTGATGAAAAGAAATGCTAGAGAAGGTGGCCTAGCCATACCAGATATTAAACTGTACTACAGAGCAGCAGTCATCAAAACTACCTGGTACTGGCTAAGAAACAGGTGTGTGGATCAGTGGAATAGGATAGGAACACAAGATGGAGAAGTCAACAACTACAGCAATCTACTCTTTGATAAACCCAAAGAGGCCAGCTTCTGTGCTAATAATTCACTATTTCACAAAAACTGTTGGGAAAATTGGAAAATGGTAGGGCAGAAACTGGGCATAGACCAATATTTTACACCATATACCAAAATAAAGTCAAAATGGGTTTATGATTTAGGAGTAAAGGCTGATACTATATGTAATTTGGGAGAGCAAGGAATAGTTTACATATCAGATCTATGGAAAAGAAAAGAATTCATGACCCAACAAGAGATAGAGAGCATTAAAAAATGCAAAATGGATAATTTTGATTATGTTAAATTGAAATGTTTTTGTACAAAAAAAGCCAATGCAACAAAAATTAGGAGGGAAGCAGAAAATTAGGAGAAAATCTTTACAACTAGTGTCGCTGATAAAGGCCTCATTTCTAAAATATACAGGGAACTGAGCCAAATATATAGGAATACAAGCCATTCCACAACTGAGAAATAGTCAAAGGATATGAACAGGCAGTTTTCAGAGGAAGAAATTAAAGATATCTATAGGCATATGAGAAAATGCTCTAAATCACTACTGATTAGAGAAATGCAGATCAAAACAACTCTTAGATACCACATCTCTCCTGTCAGATTGGCTAAAATAGCAAAACAGGAAAATGATAAATGCTGGAGAGGATGTGGGAAAATTGGAACATTGTTACATTGCTGGTGGAGTTGTGAGCTGACCCAGCCATTTTGGAGAGCAATTTGGAACTATGCCCAAAGGGCTATAAAAATGTTCATACCCTTTGACCCAGCAATACCACTTCTAGGGTTGCATCACAAAGAAATCACACAGGCGGGAAAAGGACCCATATGTACAAAAATATTTATAGTGGCTCTTTTTGTGGTAGCTAAGAATTAGAAATCAAAGGGATGCCCATCAATTGGGGAATGGCTCAACAAGCTGTGGTATATGAAGGTAATGGAATACTATTGTGCTATAAGAAATGGGAATGATACGGACTTCATAACAACCTGGAAAAACCTACATGACATAATGCTGAGTGAGCAGAGCAGAGCCAGGAGAACATTATACACAACCACAGATATATGGATTCTGTGAGGACCAACCCTGACAGACTTCACTCTTCTCAGCCACACAAGGTACAAAGACAACTCCAAAGGACTCACGATGGAGAATGCTACCTACATCCAGAGAAAGAACTATGAAGTATGAATGCAGATTGAGGCACACTTCATGCTAGCCTTTTTTTCCCCCCTTTTTTATTCTTTTTCTCTCTTTTGTTTTTGTTTTGGGTGGGGTTTTTTTTTTTTTGGTCCTGTTTCTTCTTTCGCATGATTCATTTCATTGATCACAGTTCTCCATAACTTTACTAGTGTGCAAATTAATTCAATGCGAAGTTATACATGGAAGCTATATGGGATACCATGCCGTCTTGAGGAGGGGATAAGGGAGGGAGGGGAGAAAATCTGGAACTCAAAATTATGTAGAACCAAATGTTGTAAACTAAAAAGAAAAAAAAAAGAAAAAATAGGTCATATCCATCAACTGGGTAATGGCTGAACAAGTTATGCTATATAAATTTAGCAGAATGCCATTGCCCTGTAAGAAATGTTAAAGCGTATGTTTTCAGAGAAAATTGGGAAGACTTATGCTAATTGATGGAGAATAAAATGAACAGAACCAGGAGAACAATTAAAGCAATGATAATAATATTGTAAAAACAAATAACTTTAGAAGGGTTAGAAGCTCTAATCAGCATATGAACCAACTATAGCTCCAGAGAAATAATGTTTCATTGTTAGAGAAGTGAAAGATTCAGTAGGCAGAATGAAATATTTAGATGAACAGATTAGATAGATATATATAGAGAGAGGGATAGATTGATAGATAGAGCATAACATTGTGTGTGTGTGTGTGCGCGTGCACATGCGCGCTTTTAAAGTTAAGCAAAACGTATCTCTGCATTGGCCGTGTATGAAAATATTTCTTTCCAACATGGCCAATGCAGAGATTCATTTTGCTTGACTGTACAAGTTTGTGAAAGAGGTTTTTATTGTTGTTTTCAATTGGAGGAGGAAGGAGAGGAAAATTTTTACTGATCAAAAAACAAAATTTAATTAAAAAAAAGTTTTGTTGAACCAATTGAAGTTGATCCCCCTTTTGCAGAAGCACAGTAATTCTTCATCACAAGTTATATTTGCCTCACTTCTGTGAATTGTAGCCATGAACGTCATGACTCTTCAATGAGGACATGAAACTGTATCTCAGGGTTATATAATATGGCCTTAGACACCTACTGCAAAGTACATTTCCATGTTGCTGCTCCTCTCTGGGCCAATCTCTATGATCAAGCATCCATTCAAAAAACAATGTCAGAGTGATTTATTCTTTACCCCAAAAGTATAGGGATCTTCTCAGTCACACCCACACCACCATAGTTCAAGCTTTTATCATGTCTTGTCTGTATTATTTTAAATGCTTTAATACCTAATCTTTCTCCCAAAGTTTCTGATCTCTCCCGTCCATCTTCTGCTTTACTGTAAAAATTCACTTTCCCAAAGCACAGTTTAGAACATGTCTCATCCTTCCTTAAGAAGATTCAGTGGTTCCCTATTGTTTCTAGGATAGAATAGAAATTCTTCTTCTATAAAGCCCTTTGTCATTTACTTCCCACCCATCTTTCCAAACTTCCAAACTGTTCTTATAATTGCTCTTCTTTTGTTGTTGGTTAATTGTTTTCAGTTCCATCAGACTCTCTGTGACCCCATTTTGGAGTTTCTTGGCAAAGATTTGCCATTTCCTTTTCCAGTTCATTTTACAGATGAGGAAACTGAGGCAAGCAGGATTAAATGACTTGCCCAAGGTCACACAGCTAATAAATGTCTAAGGCCAGATTTGCACTCAGGAAGACTCATTTTCCTGACTCCAAGTCTAGCACTTTAAACATTGTGCCACCTAGCTGCCCCAAGGTTATAGTAGGTACTCAATAAATGATTTTAGAATTGAATTGTTGTTTAATTATTTTCATATGTAAAATTGGTGGGGTTTTGTTATGAAAAAAGAGAGGAAGTAAAACTAAAAAGTAGGGAGAGGAAAAGGAATAAACATTTATTAGGCATCTAAGATGTGCGAGGCACCGTACTAAGATATTTACAAATATTATCATATTTTATCTTCACAAAAACCTAAGAGGTAGCTGCTGCTATCATTCTCATATACAGTTGAAGGAACCTAGGCAGATAGGGGTTCAATGACACCTAAGGTCACACAACTAGTAAGTTTCTGAGTCAAATTTGACTGAGGTCTTCTAAAGTCCAGCCCCAGCAATAAGAGATATTATAATATTTCATACCAAATGTCAAAGGATCTGTTATTTTAGCTTAATTGACATTTTGAGTATAAAGTATGTAACATGAAATTGACAAGAATTTATTATGCGGATGCTAAGATTATACAAAGACAAATGAAAGTCTCTGCCCACAAGGAGTCTAATTCTACTGAAAGAAAGCAAAATAAACAAAGAAAGGCACATACAAAATATATGCAAAGCAAATACAAGGTAATCTTGGGCTGGAGAGACCAGAAAAGACCTCATTTTTAGAAGGTCATACTTAAATGGGGCTTGGAGGGATGCTAGGGATTATAAGAGGCAGAGGTGAGGAGACAATATATTCCAGGAATGGGTGATACATTATATGAAAACCCAGATATGAGAGCTGGATTAGTGAGGAACAAAAGGAAGGCTTGTTTGGCTAAACCATAGAATGTTTAAAGGGGAATGATATTTAATAACCCTAGAAAGCTGGAATCAAGTAGTGAAGAGATTTAAACGTCAAACAAAGGAGTTGGCATTCAACACTGGAAGCAATAGGGAACCACTGAAACTTTCTGAATATGGGACATGCATGGTCAGAATTGCACTTTAGAAATATAACTTTGGTAAGCTATGTGGAGGATGCATTAGAGAACACAAAGACTTTAGGTAGGCTAATTGATTGCCCTCCAAATGATTTGCTTCGGGACACTTTGGTCATTTTCTTATTTGCTGTATATATTACATAGGGTAAAAATAACATGGCCAGTTTCTAACCTCACACATCCATCCTCTACTTTGCTCCAAATATGATATCCTAAAGAACAGTTCTGACCATGTCAGAAGGAGATTTGTTAATATATACTATTTAACAATGTTTTATTTTGCAGAGCTTTTAATTTCTATTGCAATCATATGACAGAAACAGGTTGAGTAAGTTAACACCTCTTAGCTATAAGTTTTGTAGTGCTGGGTTGTTTTTTTTCCTCCCATTTTAACTGCTTAAATGTGTACCATGATAGAAGAGTAGTTTTAGAGAATTTGAAAACACCTATCTTTTGTCACTTTAAGTGGGCTCAATAAATTGGACAAAAGATCAAGTCAGGTAACAGAATTTTCAAACGGTATTCAAAGCAGCTTCCCAGCTATCAAATATAATTGTGGATTGCTAAGGACAGATCCACACAGCCTTGAAGGTAATAGATTATTCCTACCTGCTAATGCCAAACCAATTAATTGCAAAATTTAAATGGATTTTTAAGAGTTAATTGTATAGAATTATTCGGGAGAATAAGCACATAAGTAGGAATCAAGGATGGAGTGGGTGGGGGAAGCAAATAAAGACATTTTCCCCCTCTAAAGTCTAAAATGCTCATATATCTCTTACAGACTTATATTGGTATCTTAACAAAAAAAAGACAAAAAAACCCAGCATTATTTACATCTAAAGTACAGAAACACATATATGAAGTGAGCTTTATACCAGACAGGAGTTTCAGCACTCTTATTAGTGCATCAAAAACTTAATCGGATTGAACTGATTTATGTAAAACCGGCCTTTGTTGGAGGCAGTTCTTTAAATTGCTCATATTCCATTGCTGGGACCAATAATCATCAAGTACAATTAATTTTACAGACAATCTTTCTTTTAAAATTTCTCAGTTTTCTCAATCTACCCCATAATTCATAATGTGTGCAGCAATTTCATCTTTGTATGAACAAGTAAATGCAAATAGCATAATAAAACAAAAAGCAAAGAAAAGAAACAAGCATTTATTAAGCATTTATGTCAGGCACTAAGCGCTTTACAAATATTATCTTATTTGATCTTTACAACAACTCTGTGAGGTAGGTCTATTATGATCCCCATTTTACATTTGAGAAAACTGAGGCAGAGAGAAGTTAACTTACTTGCCCAGGATCACACCTGTAAGAAGTGTCTGATTCTGGATTCTGAACTCAGGTTTCCTGGCTCTAGACCCAGCACTCTATTCAGTATGCCACCTAGATGCTTCTAAACAGCTATCTAAACAACTTTCCCTATCACTTGATTTAACAAAGTATAAACAGACATATTCTTTACAGCTAGAAATTCAAAATAATAAGGTAAAATATTCCTCCTAAATTTTACCAAACATCAAAAGAACCATTAATAAGATTTAGCAATTGGACACACCAATCTAACAAGTGAAAAGAGATGTGTGTATGTGTGACCTGCATATTTGTCCCAGCTATCCTGATAGAAATCTCATTCAAGTGGCCTTAGAACTAGAAAGGTCAAACTCTAAGATAACTCCACCACAGAAACTCCTAGAGATAGAATAGCTGTGACCCAGAGCATACTCTCATATCTCTTAGGAATGATCTCAATCAATGCCTTCAGTCATGTTTGATTAGGTCATGTAGTTGAATTAACCTCTCATGACCAAAGACATTAAAATAGCTAATACTGAAAATCACCAAAGATATTTTGTCACTATATTTATATGTGCCAAGCTGAAGTCACATTCTAGTTGAGTGATTTGATAAGCCACCCCTCACTAATTCCACCCAGTTCCCATTGCTCTGTTTTTCCTTCTTCCCCTCAGTATTTAGTACTTGGCTCCTTAGCTATATTAATTTATATTTTTGTATAACTCTTTGTGTGTGGATTTATGTCTGTTTTATGCATATTTATCCTCTTTTATTAACTCGTCTATGGACCTTGTGAGGTCCATAGTGCCTACTACAGAGGACAATTTACAATGAGCTCTTGATAAATATTCTTCAGTGACACACATAAAAAGACAACTTACTCCATAAATGATTAACAATATATATCCTACTCCATTAAGAGATTGGCCTTCCTGATAGCACTGACAATCATTGGGCTTTTTATAAGAAATATTTTTCAAAAGCTGTACATAATAGAAATTTGTAGATCCACATAGAATATTTTTCTCTTCTAATATATGTGTTTATATACATATATTATATATAGAATACACACATATATATATGAAAATATTATTTTGGAGGTATTTATTTCATTCAAAATTTTTAAATCAAATTTTAAAAGGAAAGAAAATGTGGAATTTCCACCAGTCATTAGACTGATCAAAAATTTGGAATGAATTAAGTCTTCAGGTTGGCAAGATTCTTTCTGATGGTGCATTAAATCCTCTTGGCCACAACATAGCATGAGTGTCAGGGACAAATAATGCTACCTAATTTCCATTTCCTTAGACCATCATTTGCTTAGTCAGACATTGTACTAACTGCTTTAAGCTCCTTGAATACTTCAGAACCTCTTCAATGAGAGCCACAACTATAGCCTAATAATACCCACAGGGAAAAACAAATGAATAAAGAATACCTATTGTCCCGACTAAGGCATGTAGCTGGATGGGCAGTCCATTGAGTTAATCTGTCAATACATACATCTTGGACAGGCATTGCAGATGGACCATTGTCAATCTTGATCCAAAAATGAATAAGAAAAAAGAAGATTTGATTGTGTTAGAAAAATCACACAGTGCTTTCAATAATCCCTGAAATAAAAATCGATTTGGGGGTACCAAAATTCCTCCACAAAAACTACATAGCTGCAAAGTTCTAGATGTCAAAAGCTCCAAGAAAATAAAATTACCAAGAACAATGGAGAGACATAGGCTAAGGCACTTTATCAATAACGGTTTTCATGCAATAAATGATGTGGAAAATATATCTAGAAAATGTATGATCAGGAAAAAGTGGGCCTGTCACATAACTGTTGCAAGGGATAGAAGACAGCAAGCTCAAGTATTACACTGGTAGTCACAAAATTGTAAAAGATCTAGAGGAAGATCTCCAGTGCATTAGGGAAATCTTCCAAATTAATAACAGCTAACATCAACATCATGCTTCCACATCTGCAAAGCACTTTACCTATATTATTTCTTTTGCTCCTCACAACTCTATCTGTATATCTCTCAGGATAGTTGTGAACATCAAAAGAAACAAATAAACATGCAAACAATATGTTATTTTATCCCCATTTTACAGATGAAGATATTGAGCCTGGGGGAATAGTGATTTGCCCAGAATGGCACATTCATTACGTGCTTGTTATGTGGTAAGGGTTGTGCTAAATTCTGGGGATACAAAGAAAGGCAGAATCAATCCCTATCCTCAAGGAGCTCAGGTTCTAGAGAAGAAAGGCAACCTGTAAATAAAACATATAGATAGAAGATGTATAGATGAATGGCAGTGTGGCATAGTGACTAAATCAGCATTGGAGCCAAGAAGACTTTGGTTCAAATCTTTCTTCTGACACATACTGACCATATAATCCTAGGGAAGTCACTTAATCTCTCAATGCCCTAGGCAAATCTCTTAGATTAGAAATTGAAGAGAAAGTGCCAAACTATAAAGGTAGTGGAAACTCCCGCATTCATGACTTCTCTTTCCAAAAAACCATAGGTCTAGTCTCTATGCCCACCTACATACAAGACTATATAATAATAATAATAATAGCTGTAATACTAGCTAACATTTACATAGCACTTACTATATGCCAGGCACTATGCTAAGCGCTTTACAATTATTAGCTCATTTGATTCCCCACAACAATTCTGGGAGGTAAGGGCTATTATCATCCCCATTTTACAGATGAGAAAACTGAGGCAAACAGAGGTTAAGTGACCTCCTGAATCACACAGCTAGTAAGTGTCTAAGGCTGGATTTTAACTCAGGTTTTCCTGACTCTGTGCCACCTAACTGCCTACTCTACAGAGTGGAAGGAAAATAATGTTATAGGGTAAAATATTTGAGGTGGGATTTTAACTCATATTTTCTAAACTCCATGTCTAGTGTTCTATCCACCATTCCAAAATGCCATTATGGACAACTTTTGGGACAATGTAGCTAAAAATCACATAAAACAAAAAAGTGCTGGTGGGTTGTGACCTGAAAATTCATCGGAAGGAGTAGCCTTAAGGAGTAGCCATAAGGAGGTGAAAAGCAAATAGATTCCAGCCCTGGAGACAAGGGATGTCATGTTGTTTGTAAGGAATGTAATAGGATATTAGTGCATTGCAAGAAACAACATAAGGAATTCAGAGAAACATGAGAAGACTTTGTATGAACTAATGAAGAGCAAAGGAAAAGTAGAACAAAGAGATTAAGATAGATGGTAAATAAAATGGCACAAATGAAAAAAGTTATAAGGAAATTAAACATAAATTAATTTCCATGACCAACCTTAGTCCCACAAAAAATGATAAAACATATTCCATCCTATTCCATCCTTTCTTTCAAGAGGCAGGATATGTTTGTACTTTGGAACCAGCAGATATATATATATATATATATATATATATATATATATATATATATATAGAGAGAGAGAGAGAGAGAGAGAGAGAGAGAGAGATACATACATACATATATATATATATATATATATATATATATATAATAACTACAACATTGTACAGACAAACAAAATTGATACACATAAGATCTCTGACCAATGCAATGACCAACCATGATTCCAAAAAACTAATGATCAAGCTTGCTACTCATCTCCTGACAGAGAAGTGACGAATTAAAGATGCAGAATGAGACGTGTTTTTAGTCACGGACAATGTAGGTATTTGTTTTGCTTGACTATGTGTACTTGTTGCAAAGGATTTGTTGGGTTTTTTTTTTCATTTGAATAAGGAAAGAAAATCAATGCTTGTTCATTGAAAAATAGAATAATAAAGAAAAAATGCCTTGTCATCACTTTGCTTAACTGTTTTTATTTCTTTTATGGAAGAATTCAGGGACAGAAGCATAGCAAGAAATTGAAGTGGTAGAACAAATGAAAACTATCAATATTTTTTAAAATAATAAAACCCTGAAGATGCAAGAGAATAGACAGATGAGTTTAAGCAAAGAATTTAAAGAATTTGTCATGATAAACTGAGATGAATACTTGGCTGGGGTAGAAGTCTCCAGTACATGTTCTTCCAAGTGGCTAGTGTGCTGGACTTGGTGCCAGAAAGACCTGAGATCACATCCCACCTCTGACATTCACTAACTGTGAACATAGAGGATCAATAAGAGCATAGGGCTAGATAGAATTGGAAAGGAACTCAGAAGACATCTAGTCCAATTTGCCTTATTTTGCAGATGAGGAAACTGAGACCCAGGGAGGTTGAGTGATTTGTCTTAGATCACACAGCTAGTAAGCATCAAAAATGAGATTGGAAACTAGGTTTTTGGATTTACCTTTCTGACTCATCTCTAAGACTTATCTATTAAGGCTTATGATATGTCTTAGATGGTATTCCATCAAACAGATCCTTGTCAAGTTGACTATGTAAGATGACTAAATCATATATGCCTTCAAGGCTATGGAGACCTACCACTCTATCGAAAAACCTGAATCCAATCTAGTGCTCAAGAAGAATGATAGCATTTAGTCTAGCAACTATGAATATATCCTAAAATATACCATATTCTATACTTATCCAACATATAGATACATTGTAAGCAATGGCTGTGATGAACAAATTAAAGATTGTAAAACATGAGATTACAGATTTGTAGACAAAAGAGATGGCTTTTTTGGGAAGTTATGTGGTCCAAACCCTTTATTTCACAGATTAGGTAACAGAGCAAGAGAGTATAAATGGTTTACCGGATGTCACACAGATAAATAGTATGAGCAGGATTTGCACCGAAGTCCTTTGACTCAAATGGTACTTTCCACTATACTGTTGTTCTCTGTCACTTTTTCTTCTGGTATTAAGGTCTTAGAGATTTTTCCCCCACCTTTGCAATCTTTCTTTCATTCACATATCTTGTTAAATAATGCCTAAAAGCCCTCAAAACTATGTGACCTCTAATATGGATCTCCTCTGCCTATACTTGGTCTAATCCAACTGCTTTTCTCATTTTTAGTGCCATTTCTACCTCTTTTATAAGTAAAACATCCAAGAATATGATGTTAGGGTGTAAGCGTGACAGTTCTGCTGTGGTTTGTGGTGAGAAAAAAGTTTTTTACAAAAATCTTTGCAGATCTTTTCCATTTTTTTTTCTGTCTGCTGTCCTTTCTATCTTTAAATGCTCTCAGGATGACTTCACTTAGTTGAGTCTCTAACCAAGCCTCCCTTAGTAATAGTTTTATTTTCATTTTATAAATTTATTTGTATTTTATACCAAAATAGTGAATACATTACTAACACTTGTTAGTTAAAGGAACAAGTCACAGGATCACTTCAACCAAGGGACAAGGGATTCCAGTGGGGTTGTAATATAATTTTAATGTAAATATTTGCTCATCAGTTGCTAAAGTAGCATTCCAAAATAAGAATAAATAAGAGCTTAATCATTGTCTTGTTGTAGTTCAACAATAATAAAGCCATACGAGATTTTTGGTTTCCACTAAACTAGAAAAATTAAGGGGAAAATGCCCATATGCATGTTTATTTTTAAATTGACCTTATTTTTTATATTATTCACTAAACTAGGAACTAGTTTCTTCCTTTCTCCTTTTGGGCAAATTTAGCATTTGTTACTGTGATAACTGCAGAGTCAAATATTGGAAAATAGAAAAGCAAAAAATATTTTGACATTTAAATGTTTTGCTACCTGGGACTGACTTCTGTTGTTGAATTAAGTAAGAAAGACAACATCTATAACAGAAAATATACATATCTATGACAGTCCAATTATTACTTAAAACTTGTATTTTATAAAGGTTGGAATACATCCCTCTTCTTAGGCAAGCCAATAAGTATACCATATACAACAACCAAAGACACAGTTCACACATCCATCCCTGCAACCTGTGAGGGTTCTGGGAACGGAGTGACTGAAAGACACAGAAGAGAAATTCCAGAGTCATGACACACAGAAGCACATTATCACAAAATCATAGAATTTGAAGAGAACTCAGCAGACATAGAATCGAACCTAAACCCAAGGCAATCCCCATTACAACATACCTAAAAATGATCATCCAGTCTCTGCTTTGAGAGCCTCTAAGGAGAGGAAATCTGCTGCCTCCCCTACTGACCCATTTCATTTTTGGATAGTTCTAATTGTTAGGAATTTTTTTAGCCTCTTTATAACTTCTACCCATTGCTCCCGCTTTAGTATGTAGACTTTCTTAAATAAGTGAAAGTTTTTCATTTAAAAATTTAATCTAAAACTTGTTGACTTCGTTTTTGAAGAATCAGTCTTGTGACCCACTGAATTGTCAAATGAATTAGTAATAATGCATGACATCCAGTAAAAGACAATCACTCAATAATATTTGCATAAATCACAGAATTGGAAGGTATCCCAAGAGATTAATTAATTCATCGCCTTGATACTTTGTCACTTGGTAGTTCCATCTTACTTCCTGCTCTGACTTTTCTGACGCTATCCCTTCAAAACAATGCCACTATTTCATTCTTAGAGGTCTCTAGATTTTCAGTTCTATTGAGTCAATATATTCGGTCAATCCTATTGCTTTCTACCCCTCTTATCGTTCTTAGATGACCTAACAGATTTTGCTTACAGTATCAGAGAAGGAAGCTCTCTGACACCCTGTTGCCAAAGTAATTTTCCTTAGCACAAATCTAGCCATGTGACTCCCCTACTCAACCAACTTTAGGATCTTCTTATTGTCATGAGGATAAATCATAAACTCCTTTGTTCAGCATTTAAATCCCTATGAAAACTTGCCCCAACCTATATTCTCAGCCTTATCACACATTATTACTGTGCTTCCTGCACAATGCAACCTTGTCTTCTTTCTGTTCCTAGTCCATCTCCATTTCCTATCTCAGTTCCTTTGAATATCTGTTCTATGTGCCTGGGATGCATTTCTTCCTTATCTTTTCTTCATGTGGCCCCTCTCTTCCATGAAGATATAGCTCAAGGCATGTGAAGCCTTTCCTGATTTCCCATACTGACATTCCTTTCCAAACTATCTTGTGTGCATATGTGCATATATTTTGATGTGTATTTGTTTTCTCACCCATTAGAATGTAAACTCAATCCATGAAGGAGTTCTTTCATGCTTTGAATTTGTATCTCCAGGGCCTGGAAAAATGCTTGGCATAATGCAGGTGCTTAATAAATACCTGTTAATTTATTGATTGATTGACAAGCCACAAAACGAATTTTTCCTGTAACAGTGGTAATGGACAATGTATTGTTTAAATGCAAAATATGCATTTTGGGTGTTTGTTTTGTTTATTTGGCTCATCTTAATCTTTTCATCTTTTGAAAACTTAAATTCCTGCTGTTTATAATTATATTCTCCAAATTTGCTTTACAACTTTAAATAGCTTCTGCAGTGAACAAAAAAAGTCTCAAACATGAAAGAAACATAAAATTAGCCCCTTTCTTTTTTTCCTTTCAACTTAATTCCTGCTATGGATCTATCAACTCTCTCTGGTTGTATGTGTGTATGTATACACATATATGTACATATGTATTTGTATATATATATGTATTCACATGTATACACATATATATATATATACACATAAACATATACTGAACCACAGAGAGATGCATATTTATTACACACGCATATATATAGGAACATATATGTGTATACATCTAGAGAATACAATATAAATATAATATATATTACACACACACACACATACACACACACACACGCACACACAATGTTCACCCATCTACTAAAAGACTATTCTAATATGTGGAGGTGACTGTGGGTTTACCAAGGCTCTGAATTTCAGATATAATTCTCAGTACTCTCACATCTCTTTCCTAGACCGGAACTAATACATCAGAGTCCATCACACGATAATTATACTTTGGAATATATTTCTCAAGATGTATTTAGTTGCCCCTGCTCATATTCAAATTCATTTTCACACTCAGTTTTACACTCTCCTTCTTTTACTTATCACAGTTACTGTGAGTTTCCACAAGCCAGAAGATCTTGGTGAATTATACACCATTAGTATATCTTTCTCCAGGAACACAATATAAATCCTTAACTTTCTTCGTACTTGCCCTCTGTTTGACCTTATGCAAGGAGTTACATCAGAGAAACAAAATAAAATTTGGAAAAGCCTGCTAATTTAATAATAGCCTATCTGAGTTGGCTTAGCATTGTCTTCCATTTGGTTTTACTTTCATCAGTCAGTAAACATTTATTAAATTCTAAGTATTGTGCTAGCTGTCAGAAGACACACAAAAAAATTTAGATAAAATGCAGTCCTTGTCTTCATAAGCTTCCAGTCTATTAGGGAGATAAGACAGGAAGCTAGAATACAAATCAGTGTTTTAGAGAGATGGAAGTCATTGCTATGAGAGTTACAATAGGAAAATTATTCTGACAGGGCTGAACAGGGAAGGCTTCATGGGGAAAGCAGCATTTGATTTGGGCTTTAAAGAGTGGACAGACATTTAACAGACAAAGGAAAGGGAGAAAAGGCAGGAAAAGGTAACTGATGAAGCTAAGAGGAAACTGGAACAGGATATATAGAAATGAGAGTCATCTGTGGAGAGATGATTCTTAAAGCTCTGGGAGGAAATAAGGCCACCAAGAGAGACTGTGTAGAGAGAGAAGAGGATCTAGGACAGACCCTTAATGAACACCCACAATTGGATGATGTGATATGGACAATGAAGCAGCAAAGAAGACTGACAAGGAATACTCAGAAAGGCAGGAAGAGAATCATCATCCATGTCAACTTCCTAAGCATGGATTTACCTTAGGGCTCTTAAGCCCTTTTTTTGTCTACACACACACACTCGCGCGCGCGCGCGCGCACACACACACACACACACACACACACTCACATACACTCACACTTTCGAGTGATTTCATTAGCTTGAATGAATTCAGTTACTTATGCAGATTCATCTCTATGCAAATGACTCCCAAAACTATACATACAATCTTCATCTTTCCCTTGAGAGCCACTCCTTTGTCATCATTATCTTCTTGACATTTCTACCTGGATGTCCCTTAGAGATATAAAATTAACACACCCAAAAAGAACCCATTACCTTTTTCTTAAACCTACCTTTGGCTTAACTTTCCTAATTTATCCAGGTTCTCAATCTCAGAACCATCCAGGACTTTTTCTCTTTTTCTCACCCCTCCCGCCATATCTAATGAGTAGTCAAGTTTTATTGATTCTTCCTCTTTTATCCTCTAACATGGCCACCATCCTAATTCGGACCCTAATTACTTCTCCCTTGGACTACTATAGAAACCTCCTGATTGATCTCATTGCTTCCAGCCTCTCCCCTCTACAATCCATTCTCCACATATCTGCTAAAATAACTTCCTAAAGCAGAGATCTAACCATGCCATTCCCCTTTTCAAGAAACTACAGTTTACAGTTTACTCCCAGCTCAAATATGTCTTTCATTGGTAACTTAAAGCCTTTCATTTCTCTTAGCTGCAAGAGCTTCAGAGAGAGCTATTATCTGAATATGACCTGATGGCTCTTCTGGCAACTGCATCATATGAACATAAAAGGAAATACAAAATGGCACTTGGTTGTATATAAGCTACCTTTATGAAATTGTTTTATCTTACTCCATTTAATATGCTCTCCATTCTAGCTAAACTGGTCCACTTGCCATTTACTGTACGTAATATCTAATTCCTCAAACTGTTGCCTCTCTAGAGACATATCTGGAATGCTCTTGAGCCTTACCTCTGCCTCTTAGAATTTTTAACTTTCTTCAAAACCACCCCCAATAAGAGGCTACTTCAGATCCCACATTGGTTAGCATTCACCCCTGGGTCCCATGTAATTGCTTTTAATTTACTCTATTTAGAAATGATCTTCACTTATTTGTATATGCATAACCCCTAAGTACAATGTAGACTCCTTGAAGGCAGGGGATGTTTCAGTCAGTCAATAAGCATTTGCTAAACACCTACTGTGTGCGAGTGCTAAGCACTGGGGATACAAAGAGAGCAAAAAACAGCCACTACTCTGAAGGAGCGCATAACCTAATAGGGGAGAAAACATGTATATAACTCTTACAAATAAGATATAAACTGGATAAATTGGAAATAATCAACAAAAGGAAGAAACTAGAATTAAGAAGGATCAGGAAAGGTTTCCTGTAGAAGGTGGAATTTTGTCTGGGACTTTAAGGAAGTCAGGGAGCCAGGAGACAGAGATAAGGATGGAAAGAACTCCAAGTATGGGGGACTTGTTCAAGCAACAGTAAAGAGGCCAGTGTCCTGAATCACAGTCATTGGAGATCTTTGTATACAGCACAATGCCTTGCATGTAGTAGACATTATTAAATGCTTCTTGAATTGAATGAAATTTAATTTTAGAAGATACTTTGAAAAACCTGATGTTTGTGGAGGGTTCTATTGTATTACTAATATTTAAAGTATAGGATTAAGTACTGGAAGGGGCCTCAGAAATCATCTAATCCAAAATTTCACTTTAAAGATTCTGTTAACTGAGGACCAGAAAGGGCAAGTATCTCTTCCAAGGTGTTGCAGCTAGTAATTAGCAGAGTCAAAGTTGCAATACAGCTCCTCTGACTACAAATTCAATAATCTTTCTACTACCCCATGCAACCTCTCAACATAATATGGAATATTACACTTGATTCCGATTTGAATGAATAATTTACAGGTAAAAATATCTCACCTTAGGCAATGGCTACATTCCTGGGAATGATGACTGTAAGACCTTTCTTCATTCCCACAGGTATGTGACCCTCCTCCTGAAATTACTTGTATTTATTTTTTAAATGTCTTGTATTTACTCATATATATATTGTGCATAACCCCAGTAGAATGTAAGCTCCTCGAGGTTGGGGACTATCTTGTTTCTATCTTCATATCCCCAGATTCTAGCATAGTACCTTATATATAACTGGTACGTAAAATATTTGCAGAATTGAATAGAAGTATAATCATTTATATGGTCTAGAGAAGTTCCAAATGATTATCCTCTGACATATCACCACAGTATAAAGGTTTCTCCAGATTCTACAATGTCATCCCAGTGAAACACAGGTATTGACAGCTTCTAACAATCTCAAAAGTTTTCAAGTACTGTACTGGTGATTGACTCTGTCCCCCGTCCAAGATCTATCGTAGGTAAGTAGAAAAAATCTCTCCATGAGAAAGTTGGTTACTACAATTGCATCCCATGAAGACAACAAAAGTACAAAACATCATTTGTGGGTTCCTTTTACTTCTATAGGAACAATGATAGAATGGCAGTAAAGACAATGGTGATTAAAGAGAATCACACACTTTTTAAACTATACATTCTTTTGCCAATGCACAACCTTTATCTAATGAATCACAAGTTGATAAGGTAGATAACTAAACTTCATACATATTGCCATTTTCGTTTTAAATAAAACTATAAGCCAAACATGGCAGTGCACATTTATCATCTTTACTACTGGCGAGGCTGAGGCAGGTGGACCACTTGAGCTTAGGTAATTCTGGCATATAATAGTGCTGAAATGTATCTGTACCATCTGACACCAATATGGTGAGTATCCAGGAAGGAAGTTTAGGGGATATGGGACAGGCTGCCTAAAGAGTGGGGAACCAGCCTAGGTCAGATACAAAGACCAAAGTTCCTCTACTAATCAGTTATAGCTCTTGAGTGGTTGCTGCACTACTAGATTTGGTGAAATAAGATAGATAGATAGATAGATAGATAGATAGATAGATAGATAGATAGACGGATGGATGGACGGACAGAGAGACAGACAGACACAGACAGATAGATAGATAAATAAAACCACAGGAAATAAGGTAGTTATAGCTAAGTGGAAGGATGGCTCAAAAGTTCTCCTGGAAAGATGAATAAGAATCAAGATTAGGAGGGAAGCAGAAAACTGGGAAAGAATTTTTACAACTAGTGTCTCTGATGAAGGTGTCATTTCTAAAATATATAGAGAACTGAGTCAAATTTACAAGAATACAAGTCATTCCTTAATTGATAAATGGTCAAAGAATATGAACAGTAAGTTTTCAGAGGAAGAAATTAAAGCTATCTGTAGTCATATGAAAAAAATTCTCTAAATCACTATTGATTAGAGAAATGCAAATCAGAACAACTCTGAAGTCCCACATCATGCCTAAAAAATTGGCTGACATGACAAAACAGGAAAATGATAAATGCTGGAGAAGATGTGGGAAAGTTGGAACCCTAATTCATTGTTGGTGGAGCTGTGAGCTGATCCAACATTCTGTAGAGCAACTTAGAACTGTGCCCAAAAGTCTATAAAAATATACATACTCTTTGACCCAGCAATATCGCTTCTAGGGCTATATCCCAAAGAGATCATAAAAATGGGAAAAGGAACCACAAGTACAAAAATATTTATAGCAGCTCTTTTTGTGGTGGCCAAGAGCTAAAAATTGAGGGGATTCCCATCAAATGGGGAATGACTGAACAAGTTGTGGTATATGAATGTAATGGTATACTATTATGCTACAAAAATGATGAGCAGGCTGATTTCAGAAAAACCTGGAAAGACTTATATGAACTGATTCTGAGTGGAGTGAGCAAAACCAGGAGAACATTGTACACAGTAACAGCCATACTGTGCAAAGATTGATTTCAATTGACTTCCCAGAAATTCAAGAACCTAAAAGGACTCATGATGGAAAATGCCATCCACATTAGTGAAAGAACTATGGAGTTGGAATGCAGAGTGAAGTAGACTCTTTTCTCTTTTGATTTGCTTTGTTTTGTTTTCTTTCTCATGGTTTCTCCCATTTGTTATAATTTTTTTTATGCAACATGACTAATGTGAAAATGTGTTTAATAGGAATATATACGTAGAGCACATATCAGATTGCACGCCATCTTAAGGAGGGAAGGGAGAAGGAGGGGGAGAAAATTTAAAACCTATGGAAATGCATGTTGAAAACAAATTAAATATGAAAAAGATGAATAATGGAGTTGGAAAAATTGGTTTCAATAAACATCTAAGGAGAATAAGAAGCATCATTTCATGTGACAGCCACCTCACGTTGAATTTTTCAAAATGAGCATAAGCAAGACTCTATCATGAAGATAATTGCAACATATATGTCAACCTCAGGTGCAGAATATTCTGCAAAGAGTTTGGAAATTAAGATTGTATAAAAAGAAGATATTAAATTTTATTTTTAAAAGAGATAAATTACATACATGACTGGAAAAGGGAGGCCACAGATGATGTATTTAGCGTCATGGACAGCCTGATATTTTTCCACCAAATATTTAAGAACCAGAAAAAGATTTCTAGCCTAGGATTTATGAAGAGACTCAAATAATGCCAGGTAGAATGATAAGGTATGCATGGGTTGTAATCTGAACCAATAGAGAAAAATACAAACATCAATACAATCATGGCTCTATTAAAATAGTGAAATAAATGAAATTTATTATTTAAATTAATTTTGTGGTGAATCCATACATCTCAAAACCCAGGACTAACTTATTTCAAAAGATTCAGCAGCCTGAACAAGAGAGAAATTTATGAACTAAGGGGGAAAACAATGCCCAGATAAAATGTGCAAAACCAAATAAATTTCAATTCTTTCTTAATGATGGTCATACTATCCTTTCCATTTTCAAGATTTTTTACGTTCTTGGAAGAGACTGAAGTAAAATATTAGTTAAATAATTATTTTATATATATTTTATATTCATTTTTGACATTATATTGTCTTATCTCAGTACTTTTTTTCTATTCTTCCTTAGTCATCTTCATTTTCTAAACAGATTTACAAAACAAAACCCTTTTTGTTGATTCTAACAGTTTTCATCATACTTAACCAGTTCTGGGTTTAGCCTTCCTGACACTGTTCTGAAAGTTTTGATCACTCAAAGGTGGAGTCAAGATGACAGAGAGGTAGGAAGCAGGTGTATTAAATTCTCCTCTACAAACTCCTCCATACAGATCTAGAAATGCACCAGACCAAATCTTGACACGGAAATCCAGAAAAAGTTTTAGTGGACCATATGTCCTGCCCAGCTCTTCCCAGTAGAAGACAAGTCTGCAGAAACTGAGGTTGGGGTCCTTGTAGGAGCATTCTACATACCCAGGGAGAGGTTCATATTGTTATCCTCTCCTTACAAATGAGGACGTTGAGGTTAAATGTGAGTAGATGGACTGCCTCTGCTCACCCTTGTAGTACATATCAGAAGTTGGTTTTGAACACAATTCTCCTGACTTCAAGTCCATATGTTATCCACTATATGATACTTTCTGAAGTATTAAAATACATAGTTTTTGGTAGGTACATTATAAATTCAGTTTTGGCAAAAAAAATTATTGCAAGTATTTTCTACATGAAGGCATTGACAGAATCACAAAGATGTGGTATATTCACATTACTTTATTAGAAAGTGGCACAAATTATTAGCTTTCTCCATTCCCAGATTTGGATTAATGTTTAATTCACCTTATACATACCTTCAGAGGTTAAAAATGTTTTTAGAAATTAACCTATAAGAATCCGGATAGCCAGTATTAAAAATGTCCTATATATCTATGTTTGAAGGATAACTCCCTTCAATCCTCCCATCTCCCTCATAATTCCATTCGTTGTTTCTTTCAAAGTAAAACTAAAATAGACATCATGCTCAAACATAAAGCATTCATCTCAGGTACACAAGTTATGGTTTGCTTTCCTGTTCTGTGTATAGAATACATGTCCTTCTTTCTCTTACCTTTGCCAAACTACAAGCTATAGGGCCACATGTTCTCCTCATATCATCTATAACAGCAGCATTCCTACTTCCAAACTGTGAAAATCTCACTTATTAAAATTTGTGTCTATATGTATGTGTGTTTATATGTATAAATATCAGAGGATAAATTTTCTTTCATGGCCTTATGAAGCTCAGAAGAGGGAAGTAATACTAATCCCTGAAAATTAATCATTATGGGGAGTGTGTCCAAGCCAGCCTACTGCCATGGCCAGTTTTCTGATATTGATGACTTTGCCAGTTCTACATACCATATTACTAACATTGTTTAATTGGTATCTCAAAAGGAAGTAGTTGTTTAGCTCTCCTAAAAGCATGTTTTCATTCTTCTTGTAGTACAAGGCATTTTGAACTGAGAAAAAAATGTCCACCAATGCCATTCTATAGACTAACAAAAGGCATAGTTTTCTCAATTTTGAGGAAACTCTCCACACCTCCCTTACCCTTTCCCATCAAAAGAGCACCAAAACAGAATGGAATTTGCTCTACAAGGAGCAAAGAAAAGATGCCAGGGACACTTAGCTTTAAGATGATTCCATTTTCCTATGAAGTCACTGCATCAGGTGCCTTTTGATTATCTCTACCCTCTGATCCTCAAACTTGCCAACTTCAAGGATTGTGTTTACCATCAGTGTGGTCTTAGAAGACCTGCTGCCACCCTCAGGAGTAGTCCTACACCACTGATTCCTGGAGGTGTTGGGAGGCAAATGGTTCTCTTCACACTTCCTTCTGTCACTCTGCTGAGATCACTACACTCTAGCACACCAACATCACAAAACACACAGTAGACAGAGGCACAATTAGGAAATAGCACACCTTTCATGTTAGTCATGGCAAACAGAAAGCAGAGTGGAGACGAAGGGCCATCAAAGCTCATTTCAAAGGGAAAAAAAGAAAGGGAAGCTTCAACCAAAAATCCATCAGATGATCTTGAAAAATGATACTCTGTAAAAGATGGGGGGCATATTTTCCTCTGCTATGCTCAATTATTTTATCTGACATTAAAAAGCAAGTTTTTATTTCCCTTTTTCCATTTAAGTATTAATGTATACTTTATTGAAGGGTACTGTTATTTATATGGTTCCTGTTTTAGTGGATACTTCAGTCAAGAATTTTTTAGATCACTTACTAGTACTGCTTTCCCCTGCTGTGGCCATAACAATGGGTAAAGCCATATTACAGAGAATGGATGACCAGAGACTGCTTTCATGTTTTTCCATTGGCCATCTTCTTTCTTCTTTTTCTATTGTACTATTGCAACTTCATCAGTGCAGATAAAGTGAACCTGGGGTCCCCACCATTACTGATATAAAGATATGAAAGAAGAAATCTTTAAAACACAATAGGATAAGGAGAATCATTGTAATGGATAGGACAAAGGGACTGTATTCCTTTCAGTCTTCTTCAAAGCAAAACAGGAAATGAAATCCCTGCATGAGGACATGCAGGGAAATGAGTGCTATATACATTGTAAACAGTACAAACACCTTCTCATTATTCTTTCCCACCCAGGAACAACAGAGATCCATGTTTTGAATGTATCTCCTATAAACACTGCAGAGAGTTAGGTTTGATGCTACAGCACTTTAGACACTTGGATCCCACTTGCTCTGGTTTATGCTTCATCTGTAAACTTGCAGTGAATTCTTTGGTGGCATTTCCTTTGGGCATAACACTTGGATTTGTCAGCATAGCCCGGAAGGGGGAAGCCAGAGCCAAGAAAGAAAGTGTATTGAATACAATCCCATTGATTAAACTATAAATATAATTTCTTGCCTTCTGCTGTGGCTGCCGTTGGGGCTACGCGCCGCAGCCATGGCCATCCGATACCCCATGGCCGTGGGCCTTAACAAGGGCCACAAAGTTACCAAAAACGTTTCGAAGCCGCGACACTGCCGCCGCCGTGGGCGCTTGACCAAACACACCAAGTTTGTGAGAGATATGATCCGGGAAGTGTGTGGATTTGCCCCTTATGAGAGGCGTGCCATGGAATTGTTAAAGGTCTCTAAGGATAAGAGAGCCCTTAAGTTCATCAAAAAAAGGGTGGGAACTCACATCCGGGCCAAGAGGAAGAGAGAGGAGCTCAGCAACGTCCTAGCTGCCATGAGGAAGGCTGCTGCCAAGAAGGACTAAACTGGACCCTGCCAATCTTTCCCACTTACCCAATAAAGATTTGACAAATAAAAAAAAATATATATATATATATATATATATATAATTTCTGATGGAATTAACACAACAAAGAGCACCAAAAAAATCTGTGTAGAGGACCAGGAGCAAGATAAGGAGAGTAAATGCAAAACCACAACCTTCACAGACAAACCACATGGTTCTGAAGAAAAAATGTCACTTTTCTGGATGGAAATATTTGGGTTTCCTCTCAGTGTTTCTGAAATAGTGGACTACAGTAAACACCATAGGCTTTTATGTCCATAATTGCATGCAGACTCTGGGGCAGAGAATAGAAACAGTTTATTGGGCAGCAGCCACAAAATCACCTTTTTAAAAAGGAATTGAATCCCAAAGAGAAGAGATACTAGTATAAGAGACCATCTCAAGCCATCATAAATGAGTTCAAGTCTCTGATGTCGAAAAAAATCTTGAATAAATTATCAGGCATATGAGTTTGTGAACAAGTAGACAACAGAACAGATAACTAAGGAGCCAGAATGACCTCACTAGGAAAGTGGTGCCAAATGATCCTCATTTCCTTTTTCACTATAGTCACTAGACTGGTAAATTAAGGGAATACACTGGACAAATGGTCTCAATTTGACTTTGCATCCCATCTTCTAACACAATACCTTACACATAATAGGTGCTAAATAAATGTGTGTTGAAGCAAATTGCAATGAAGTCAAATGAATAATTATATGAACAAAATAGAAAACGTAGGCTGAATGATACTAGAGTTAGGTAGATTAATAGCTGTCCGAACAAATATGCCCAAAGGCTTTTGATTAATGGATAGATGTCAACCCAAACACAGAAAAGTTGACTAGGCCCTGTCCTGTTCAATACTTTTATCAATGGATTTATTAAAGGCATAGAAAGCTCACATACGAAATTTGTGGGTGACACAAAATTGGGAGGAATAGCTAATAGGCTAGAGAACAGATTCAGGATTCAACAAGTTGTCAATAGGCTGGAACAGAAGCCCAATTCAACAAGTTCTTACTTGATAGGAAAGAAAGGTACTTCATCAGTGCTGAACTGGTGACAGGATAGAATGTTGGTAAGAATAGGCTGGGAGTTCATCTCAAATGCACAACTCTCCAAATCCATTTCTTGTGTTTATGGGGCAAGGATGTGGAAGATTAGATTGGCAGGTAACCTGTAGCTCTGGCCCAGCTGTGATCCAGGTTCCACTACAGACAACTAACTAGTCCTATCAGTGCTGACATCTGCAGGACTTAAAGGTCCACCTTGCAGTATATTATGCCAGAGGAATGAATTAAACAGTGCCTCTACCCTCCACTATAAATGACTCAAAGATAGGGGGAATCCTTTAGATGGGGCAAGACCAGAAAAGGACCTGTGGAGACCTATGCCCACCCCCATGCTGAGATGCTTTTCTTTCCTTTAAAATATTGACCTTCCAGGCTTCTCAAAATTCTGAGAACCTAAGGGTCAGGAGGAAGGAGTTTATTATCTACTGTATGAGCCAAGCAACCTGTATTGAACAGGAGACAGGTTGCCCCAAGACGGAAGAAATCTCTCTATAAGCCTAGGAGTTTTCAGCCACCTCTCTGTGCAATCTGCATGTGGAAAAGAGAGAGCTGGGGGAGGGGAGAACACTTTCAGATGGAGACGTTTAGGGAAAGAAGACGGAGTCTGAGCCTCTGGCAGAGGTCCACACTTTCACAGTAACACCTCCTCCTTCCTGGGGACTTTTTCTTACCCTCAAAGTTTTATCTTCCCTTATTTCTCAAACTTTCTTGCCTACTAGCGATGAGAAGGAAGAGAAAGGGTTTATTAAAGCTATTTTCAAGAACTTGAGGGGTTGTCATGAGGAAGAAGAATTAAATTTGCTCTGCTTGACTCCAAAGAGCAAAATTAGGAAAAGTGGAAAGAAGTTGCAAGGAGACAAATTGGACTTTATGTCAGGGAAAATATTTCAATGAGAGCTGTTTCAAAGTGGAATGAATTGCTCTCAGAGGTTATAGGCTCCCCTTCCCTGGAGGTCTTCAAGTAGAATCTAGGTGACTACTTGTCAGTTATGTTGTAATGGAGATTCTTTTGGGGTATGAACTGAACAAGATGGCCACTGAAGTCCCTTCAATCTCTAAAATCTTGTAATTCTGGTATTTTGTGGGTAAACATGGAGTCAATTTGTTCAGGAAAGGACTAAGGAGCCTCTCCCCTATCACACACACACACACACACACACACACACACACACACACACACACCACGTATCTAAATATAAATTCTACGAGCCAATTATGGAACAAAAAATTCTTAGCTACAGCTCTGAAAAACCATGTCATGGTACAAAACAGGTTAAAGAAAATAGGCATGTTTAGGTGGAAGAAGAGAATACTTAAAGAGGAAATGAAAAATTCTATTAAAAAATTTAAAATAGGGGCAGCTAGGTGGCGCAGTGAGTAGAGCACCGGCCCTGGAGTCAGGAGGACCTGAGTTCAAATCCGGCCTCAGACACTTGACACATGTACTAGCTGTGTGACCTTGGGCAAGTCACTTAACCCCAATTGTCCTGCCAAAAAGCAAAAAAAATAAAAAAAAATAAAAATTTAAAATATGCTTTGTGGAAAAGGAGGTAGCTGTATTCTATGTAGCTCCAGATGATAGGACTAGGATCAATGGGTGACAGTTATAGAAAGATGGATTTTAACTCAGTACATGGGAGAGCTTTGTGATTATTACAGCTGTCAAAATTGAAACAAGCTACCTTACCAAAATAATGAGTTCTTTTTAGGGATATTATGGATGGGATTCATGCATTAAGAGAGACATTAGACTAGTTGACTTCCAGCATGTGTTTTAAGTGTCTATGAGCCTGAGTCTATATTTATTTGATGTTAGGCTCTGAAGCAAACATAGATGTACCTGACCTCAAGGACCTCCTGTTCTTGTCTTCTGTAAAATGAATAATCACTCCTTATATTGCTTGTTTCATAATTCAAACTTTCATAATTTTATCAGAATTAAATACATTTGACTTGTATTATGATTACAAGTGCAGAACTGATATAACTTTTTTTGGTGTTACTGAACACTGTGGCAATATTCCTATTAATTCCAGTGGATTTGTGTGTGTGTGTGTGTGTGCATGCACATGCATGTGTGTGTGAAAGAGTGGAGTAGAATGGGCAAGTCTTTAGCTTTTTTGCCTCTTGACACAATACACCAGGATCTGAAGACTGATAAATTTGATAACATCTACACTAAAAATGAGCTGAGAGATGTAATCAAGTTATGCAATTTTTGGCTAGGGTGAGAGGAAAGAACAATATAGAAAACAGAGCATATATACTTATCCAGCTTAGAGAAAAGATGGGTGAAAGAAATGTATGTCAAAAGTATTTGTAGTATTTAAGCCATGTATAGGACATCCCAACTCATGTTCTCAACCTCAAAGTCATCCCTTAACTAGTCAGTTGTCAATTCTTGTCAATTATAACTCCACATCCCTCCTGTTGTCTTCTCTCCACTCATATGACCATTAACCTCCACCTATATTATTGAAGTAACTTCCTATTTAGTCTCCTTGCTCTGATTTCTTCTTCAATCCATCTTCTAGCTAGACCTGCCAAAAAAACGTCTTCCTAAAAGACAAGCCTGACTGTGTTCCTAATCTGTTCGAGAAACTTCAATGGTTTTCTATTGCCTAAAGGAAGAACTGTTTTGCATCTGAACCTTATTTTACCCTTCCTACGTCTACTCTCCACTACGCACTCTATTTTAGACAAGCTGGTCTAACTGCTGTTTCGTGTACAGGAATTTTGTTCAGTTGTTTTGGTCATGTCCTACTCTTTGTGACTCCATTTAGGGTTTTCTTGGCAAAGATACTGGAGTAGTTTGCCATTTCCTTCTCTAGTTCATTTTACAGATGAGGAAACTAAGGCAAATAGGGTAACGTGACTTGCCCAGGGTCACACAGCTAGTGTCTGAGGACAAATTTGAACTCATGTTTGACTCCAGGCCTAGTGGTTTACTTTGTGTCTATGTACAGACTATTTATTGGTCTTGCCTAGAATGCTTTCCCTCTTTATCTCCCTATTTTAAAATTCCTTGCTTCCTTCCAGGCTCAGAACCTCTTAAATAGAATCTCTCTTCTTTCCCCCAGTTGCTAGTGCTCTCCATATATGTGAAATTACTTTGTATTTCCTTTTCATTTTGTATACCACTGTATTCCCTCATTAGAATGTGAGTTCCTTGAGGGACAAGACTACTTGCTTTATTTTGTCCTCCCTTGCATATTCATTGTGACTGACACAATGCCATACATCTACCAGACCCTTAATTCATGTTTGCCACATCAAATTGGTTTGAACACATGCATTCAAATCAATCCACTAAGCCTTTATTAAGAAATTTCTAATATGCACAATACCTTTTGATACAAATTGGGAGTATCTAAATACCCAAAAGATTGGGTTGACCCTAGACAAGTCACTTAATCTCCCTGAACCTCAGTTTCCTTGTGAGGGGTATGGTCTTGATGGCCTCTAAATTTCCTTTCAGCTCTAAATATATGGTGCTCTGCTCTGATCTTTCATGTAAGGAGAATTTCAGTATGAGAATTCCCTCCACTAACATCAATTCATACCAGTCTAGAATTTCAGGCGTGAATCACTGGATATTGTCTGAGGCACATAGGAGTTGTGATTTACCCAAGGGTATTTATTGTAGCTAGTAAGTGTCAAAGGCCTTGGAGATACAAAGAGAGAAAGTCCAAGTCAAAACTATCTCTGCCCTCAAAGAGCTTACATACTACTGCCATGCTACATACTGCAACATATAAAGAGATAAATTCTAGATATTTTGAGAAGGAAGAGAGCAGCAATCAGTTATCTCTCTGCCTCTCTGTCTTAGTCTGTCTCTGTCTCTCTCGTTCTCTGCCACTGTGTCTCTATCTCTCCGCTGTTGTGCTTCTTTGAAAATAGAATCTCTGATGTTATGTGGGGTTTTTGTTTTGTTTTGTTGTAACAATGCTAGCTTAATATTTGAACCCAATCTAGTAAGAGAAAAGGGCAATCCTTATGTTCAACAGTGATAACACTGCCAAGGTTCATCTGGTGTTGCCAATTCTATAATACCTGTCAGGTTCCAAATGTAATAGAATAAACATAGACAGACCATCATGGAGAGAGTGTGCCAGTTTTTAATCATCCCTTTAATCACCTTCCACATCTGCCAGCTTTCTCTTCCTGAAAATGCTGCCACTTTTAGCATGACCCCAAGAGACAGGTGCAGTACACAAGATGTGTGGTGCTATGCCTTTCCAGTCTTGTCCCTCCTGGCTTTCAATTTAATGATGCTACTCCCTGATTTGACTGAGATCAGCTGGGTGATTTTCCCCCTAATTCATTCAATATCACAACACCACAGGGGTACTGGAGTCCTGAAGGGTTTTCAAGCAGTCCTTGAAATCAAAACAATGCTTCGAAGAAACATCTGAAAAGGACACACAGTATTAGAAAAGGATGGATTCACAGGAGGTGAGCAGACTCTCATGAAGCAATCAAGGGAAAGACAGCATATGAGCAGAGAGGGAAAGAGAGAGAGAGAGAGAGAGAGAGACAGAGAGAGAGAGAGAGAGAGAGAGAGAGAGAGAGAGAGAGAGAGAGAGAGAGAGAGAGAAATAAGATCTATCTCTCAAATGAAGCATATAAGTTTCATCAACTGATTTGATATTGTCACTTAAAATAACAATTCTAATTGCAAGGAAACTATGTAGGATGAAATACTTGGGAGAATTTACAAATTGAGTAGTTTCAAAAAGTGCTTCTACTCAGGTTTAATTTAGTATAAATCCTGCTTGAGTACCCTGAAATTCTGAGTTAAAATGATCAATCACTATTGATTTTTCACTTTCTTTCTGCCAACATCTGGTTATTTTCCTAGTCAAATGGCCTTGCCATTTGAGCCAAAGTCAATAAAGAATTTATTCATTCATTAGGTTCTATAGAGCCAGAATGTTATACTGAAAAATTACACTTAAAATTTTTCTGTGGAAAATGTCAGACACTTTGTACAGGATTTTAATGTCCATGAAAAATTAACTTTGAGAAAATCATGGAAAAATGTGCACACAGAGAGAGATTGTTTCTTTTCATGTCATTTTGTTAACATGGAAGACAAGTTGGCTTAATAGGACTTTTTAAACAATTATTTTTGGTCTTCATATTTTTGGTTTGCTATGCCAGTGGAACACAAGTTCTGTCAGATTCTACCCAGTTGGAGGCTTTAAGCATGAACCTGGCAATGCTCTGACTGCTGATAAAGAACCAGCCTCTCTAAGTATGGAGACATTTACGACCAGGTTATCCAACAGGTAACAAATATTACCTGTTTGACTATGGTGGTTAACGAAACAGATATTGGTCCTCAATAGTTACTTTCCATTTCTGAAAATGAATCACTTTATTGTGATGAAATTAAAAAAGAAGGACAAAAAGTATAATACAAAATATGGCTAGTGAGCAATAAATGGGGAGGGGGAGGAGCCTTAAAGACACAACTCACAAGTCTCATACTCATGTCTCTACAACATGAATATTTTCTTCAAACGAACAGTTTGAAGGCACCTTGCATTGTGAATATTGCAAAACATAATACACTCACATGGGAAAAAGTGACTCTTAGGAAACAATTGTTTGATGAGTCAGTCATTCCAGAGTCAGCTGCTATATGCAATTAGATCATTAATGTGTTAAAGCAAAGGTCAAAATTAATGGAAAATTAGAAGATAAAGATGAGAAGACCCTGCATAATATTACAGCAGCTCCAACCCAATCTCCTTGTTAAGTCACTGACTCCAAAGAAGGGGTCAGGGAAACAGAAGGACAAGAGGAATATGGATAAAAGGAAGGGTGTTGACTCTGTAATTATTCATTAGAGATGTTTAACTGATGCAAAACAGTCATCACAAAGAAGAGACTGAGTTATGAACCTACTTCAGTCAGCCAACCCTTACTCTGTTTTCTAGTTATTCCAGAGAAAACAAACATAAGTTTAGAATACAAGCTTATTTGTGAAACTCTATGGAGAAAGAGGAAAGATGCTGAATAGTGTCACTTCATAAAAAAATGAAAATCTTAATAATTTTAATGATCCCAAGCTGCTTACTTCCACCAATGAATTGTAGTAAATCATAGAACAACATAACCTCAGAAGAATAAAAAATTGTGGGTGACCCAAAGGACAATTAAAAGATATATGGAGGGGATAAGTAGACTGTAGCAATAAATGACCAGTCAAAATATCGTCAAGGACTCATATGTCGGGAAAAACATAAAACAATCAGACACTAAGACTTAGGGACAAAAAATATGCAGCCTAAATGAAGGCTGTACCACTACAGCTAAAATGAATGCTTTCTAAAGTCAATTACTCTCTAAAGCTAAAATGTTAGAAGAATTGAAAGGAGGCTCCCTAATGTTGAATGCATCCTTTAATAGAATTTTAGAAAGATGTGGGCCAGAATCACACAGGGTTGTGTTGAATGTACTATGATCAGAACCCATGGAACCAATCTTACAAAAATGAATGTTGAAAACTATCTTTACATGTAATTTGGGAAAAAATAAAATACAACTGAGAAAAAAATAAATTTAAACAATATAGTATCAAAGATTAAGTTGGGCTGGCTACATGCTGGGAGCAAGGTATTGCTCCCATGCATCATCTCCTCATGAAGTCAAGAGGATCTGAGGCAGGTCTCAAGGCCCCTCTTTGGATACACCTCCTCTGGTGAACCTGTGCAAGGATACAGAGACAAAAGTCATAGAGAATGGAGAGTTTGGACAATTTGAGATCTGCATAGCTGGAAGCTAGCCACATAAATGAGATCCCAGATAAACTGGAAGTATAATGTCACAAGCTCCTTTGGCCAAGTTCATAAAAGGATCTATATTGCTAAATTGGAGCTATTGTCTTTTGAGTTATCACAAAAACACCTCCCATTTTATTAGGTCCAATATATAGGTTAAAAAAATCCTGTTTCTGAGTTATCTGACTTCATTTCTACTTTCCCGATTTGTTTTAGCAATGTTTTCTTATATTTATGCAAAATAGTTCTTTTTTAATGCTTCTTCTATGAAAAATAGGCCTATCAATAAATTCTTCTCACTGTTTATGTCAAATTGCCAGGGTCTGGTAATTCTATCAGTTGGAATTCTTTGGTTTGTTATTATGGCTCTATCCCAATGCATTTCATAGGAATTATTTTCTAAACTCAGATTAGAATCATAGTACCTTGGCAATCACTCATTAATACACCCTTGAAATTAATTTTAGAATGATTTTTACCACCTATGTCAGGCCATTTGCTAAGTACTGCCAACTCTTCATCCACAACATTTCTCATACAACTACTTCTATCTATTCATACCTGTCACACAAGCCAAGTCTTCATTACTACTTTAATGGATTATATTAATAGTCTTCTGTTTGGTTTTCTTGCCTCCCAACTCTCCTTTCTATAATCCTTCCTTTACATATCCTCAAAAGTAATATTCATAAGGCACGAATCCAAACAAACACCCTACTCAAAACCTTATGTGGTTCCCTTTTGTCTCTGAGATAAAATACAGGTTGGCATTTAAGACCCTTCACAGACTGGCTCCAATCTATTTTTCCTGGCTTATATATGTATATGTGTGTGTATATATATGTATGCATATATATATGAGTGTATGTGTATATATATGCATGTATATATACACATATATATACACACACATATACATACGTGTGTAGGTATCACTTAACTTCTTAAATCTATGTTCTAGCCAAACTGTAGTTAAAAGCTGTTCTAGAACTTGACTTGTCATCACCCACTTCAAAGTAGTCCTTTAGGCCTAGAATATTCAAATTCCTCATATTCAAGGTTTCTCAGATGTTACCTCCTAAATGAAGCCTGATTACCACAACCCCACAAACTTAAAAGCAGTTTTTAACATTTACTCCCTCCTCAAATAGTCTGATCTTTTCTTTGTCCACATCATTCCACACACGATACTATCCTCATTTGTGTACATACCATAACTCATCCCATCACATTCAATGAAAATTAAGGGCAGGGATCATTTCATCTTTGTCTTAATATTGCCAATACTTAGCATAGTCCCTTGAACACAGTAAATTTGTAATAAATATTCATAGCATTTAATTAGATCACATTTACACCTTTTTTTTTGGAGACCTGTGAAAACCTTTAAAATAATTTTGTAAACTCTCCTTCATTCCACTGCCAGCTAGAATGGAGCTTTGTAAATGCAGCCACTTATCTAACACCCAAGGAATAGATCACTAGATCAAGAGAGAAGAAGACTTGAGTTCAAATCCAACTGCACACACTTGCTAGTTGTGTGACCCTTGGCAGATCACTAAACCTCTGTCTGCCTCAGTTTCTTCATCTGTGAAATGTGCATAACAATAGGGCTTGTCTCCCAGGGTTGTTGTGAGGCTGGAAGGAGATTATATCTGTAAAGCACTTTGCAAACCTTAAAGAGAGAGGTATATATAAATGCTAACTATTACTGTTATTATTGTTTCTGTTGTTGTTATTTGAAACTTAGTTGAATCGTATGAACTATGGAGGACGTAAGAAGAAATAAACTATACCCTTGATTTTCTTTCTTGATCAACCATTAGAAACCAAGTACAAATTTTCAAATTCACATATCATGTCTCATTCTCCCTGGTATATCTTTTAAAAACAATTCTTTGGGGGATATTTTTGTCTTATTTTATGCCAAGCAATTTATTTCTATATTAAGACTGACATTTTGAATCATGAGATTATAAGATATTTTTACTAGATGAAAAAAATTAAATGATTGACTATCTCAACATTTTCATTTCATAAATACAAAATGCAGATTTTACAGATAGACTCAACAATGCTTTTTGTGACTCTAAATGGTATTTTCTTTCTGCTTTTTCAAAACAGGCAAAAAAATTAAGTGAGGGTTTGTGTGGCACACAAGTGAACACAATTAAGGAAACCCTCATTGTTGTCTATTGAATAGACTTGTCACATTACTATTCACAGCTTTGTCTAGTGACAGTGGAATATCAAAAAGATACTGAATAGTATAGCAAAAATCTATTGTGCCACTGAGATCTAATCTTTGTCTGAATGTAATTGCCTTATTAAAAGATTTGCAAGCTTACTCTTTCTGTAGTTCTAAAATAAACCAAAAAAATATACATATACCAACCCCATGCTGTAAAATTGCAACCGTAGCCCCCATGATATGACAACAGCATGTAAGTCAAACTGAAAATTAAAACCCCAGCCCTCTGGTTCTCTAGCAATGGCATAGATGCTTCCAGTCCTACAATTATCCCTGATGGTATGAATGGCATCTGGAAGACTTTTTTTCCCAGTGAATTCAGCTTGGAGTGCCTGAGGAACTGCTTATGTAAATATTAATATCCCATTTAGATTGTAATTTGTGTTCTGTGGTATCACATCTAGTGTCTGCTTCTTAGTACCTGTTCATTATAGCTAACAGATTCCAGATCAGCTCCTTTGTCTTTTCTTTCCCCCCAACCACCTAGCTCCAAGGCTTCCTACAGGGAGAACAGTTCCACAACTCAGTGGAAGCAAAACTATAATTGCCCAACACTTGTGCCAATGCCCATTACAAATTGTCAGCTTTAGTAAACAGAATGAGTGGATGAAAAATTTCTTTTTGCCCTTCAGCCACTGTCTTTTTTGCGTATTGTAATTGCTTGTATTTTTTTCCTTTTTATCATACCGAAGGCATGAGTTTTCTGGTCCTAGGAACCAAAACATTGCAGTGTTATTGTTGTTGCTTTTAGGGAAAGGGTAGGTGTGCATGTGTGTGTGTGTGTGTGTGTGTGTGTGTATCTGTGTTGGTATATACATTTTTTTGATTTATTTTAGAATCACAGAGTATGTGTTTGTGTGTGTGTGTGTATTGGTATATGTATTTTTTGGTTCATTTTAGAATCACAGAAATAGTGTGTGTGTGTGTGTGTGTGTGTGTGTGTGTGTGTGTGTGTGTGTTAAATTATGGGTAAGGCAGAGATACAATGTAAGTTTCCTCCTACCTAACAGTGTTAATTCACCTCTGTCCTAGCCTGAAGACACTATACCTTTCAAAGGAAGTTGCAAAAAACAATTTCATTGTTCTCTCATTTCTAGGTGTCCTTTAGGAAACAGTAACCATGTTAACCTGTTCCCTTCCTCATAGATCCTCAGAGTTTTTAACTACACATGAATCAGAGGAATTCATCCTTTGCTGAATTTATCTTCATGTAATTCCATGCATAATAATTTTATTTTCCTCTGAGACGATTGTGGTAAACTAGATATAGCTTTTCTTATAGCATACCCTTTGCAATTAAATCATATAAATGTAATTCAGTCACTTTAAGCATAACGTTATAATCAGAAATTTGCCCGAGCTGTGAGTTTAAAATTAAATCTGTCCAGAGTCCTATGATTTACATTATTATAATCACTGAGAAGCGCAAATGAGCACTAACAATGGCCTTTGGGCTCACAATCAAAAATTCTGCTCCTCTTTTGCACAGCATTCAGACAAGATGGAACTTACTTACTCAAAGTGTTAACAAACACATTAAGAATGAAAATCTTATTTTTTTCTGTATATGAGAGAAATAACACCAACAAGAAAATTCTTTTTACAAAATTCAAATTTCATAGTTTAATTTGCTGACAGTGGAATGTAGGTGAGTAAAACAAGTCAACATATTGTCCATATCTGAAAATATATGTCTCATTCCAAAATTATCCACCTGTCTGCTAAGAGCCAGGAAAGAAGTTTTACTGTCATTCCTCTGAAGTCATTACTAGTCATTGCATTGATCAGAGTTCTGACGTATTCATGGTGTTTTTATTTACATTATTATAAACAAAACATAAATTGTTATCCTTCTACTTATTTTGCTTTGCATCAGTTCATACAAATCTTACCAACTTTCTCTGAATTCTTCATATTCATCATTTCCTGTGACACAATAGTATGCCATTACACTCCATAATGTATTCAACAATTCCCTAATTAATGGAACATATTTTTGCCATTTCTTTACTAATATAAAAAATGTTACTATAATATTATGTCTGTGTGTGTGTGTGAGATCTTTCCATCTATCTTGGATTTCCTTGGTGTCTATGTCTAGCAAAGGTTTTACTGAGTCAAAAGATATATGTTCATGTTAATAACTATTTTAGTATAATTCTAAATTGTTTTTCAGAATATTAGGTCAAATTCACAGATTCATGAACAGTACATTAGTGTGTCTTTCTATATACATCCCCTCCCCCAGTATTTGCCATTTTCACCTTTGCAATTCTTCTTTACTTACTTATATAAAGCATCAGTCTCTGTTAGACACAAATATCCAGTTTGCTTCTGCTATTTGTTCTTATCCAAACCTAGGATGTGAAAGTACTAAAACAAGCATAGGAAGGTAGACAGAATTATCATGGTTGTTATTGTTAAGCAGCTCCGTTATTAGAAGCAGGGAAATGATTGAGAAACAGAAGTGATCTAGTCCACGAAATTGGATTTATTGCGCTCAAATACTCAAATGGATCTGTGATTTAATTGAGCCCAAGAGTTCCCTCAACACTGCAGATCACAGCCCATGCATGACTACCTCTCTTAAGCAACAATTCTTCCAAAAGTTCACCATTGGGGTGAATCCAACCCACCATGCTGAAGGCCTCCTTCACTTTCTCCCTACATCATGAGGGTATAAGTGGAACATTCTAGGCACCCACCTGTCATCCCTTGATCCTGACACATGACCAGCTTCCCTTCTCCTTCTATGCATTCTCTTTCTCTCATATAATTTCTTGGGTACATCCTTTACTCCTGTTCTTTGTGGGTCCTCATCAGTGCTATGTTGAAGCCTGATTATACTTAATACCTTTCCATGGGTGTCCACATATTGGACAAACAAATGCTTGATAAGAAAAGGTTCTTAAACTGGTATCCATGAATATGCTTTTTTCTTTTACATATTTTGACAGTTGTGTTTCACTATAACTTGTTTACTTAGTAATACCATGTATTTTATTTTATTAACTTACAAACATTATTCTGAAAAAAAGTTGTGTAGAACCCTTTCTGTATAGATTGTCCATTCAGATGCATGTTGAAATCTAGAAAATAGACATTCTGCATCCATTTGGTCTCTCCTCTATAGAAAGACCAAATAAGCCAAACTCTTTTAGGTGACTAAAATCTCTTCCAAGGGGCTCCTCTGCACTATATTGGGTCTTAACACAATCAACACAACTTCATTCACAAACTGGAGCATTTGGATAACCTCCTGCTGCATAGCAAATCCTTCCCTGACTCTAAGTTTTGTCTCCTCTATCACAGTGGTAAATATCTTTGGTGAACACATAAACATCACCTTATTTTCAGTTTTACCTGATGTTTATTATCAGAGAGTCATTTAATGGGAGAATTTTTGTCGTTAAATCTTCTAAAAAAATCTTGAATGATCCTGACATATGGATGAGAGACACTTGATGTGAAATAACTTGTCAGGCAGTGTTTTGTTCTGCAGACTTAAAGAGAGTCAGTAGAATGAATTGGCAGGCAAATATCCTATTGTAATTTGAAGTTGAATTAATAGAAATACAAAAACCAAAACAAGATAGATGTTATAATCACTACAGTCTACCCTGTTCAGGACACATCAAGAACATTGTGTTCAATTCTAGATGTCAGTTTTAGGGGGGACATTGAAAAGCCAAAGTGTATTAAAAGGAGGCCAACCAGGAAGGCAGGAGGACCTGACATTATGCTATAGGAGGCTAAGCTGAAGCAACTAAGGATGTTTAGCCAAGACACAGGAAGGCATAGGGGAAATATGATTTCTGTTGTCATATGGAAAAGAGATTGGATTTGTTCTGCTTGGCCCCAGAAAGCAGAACTTCAATTAATGTGTGAAAGTTATGAGGAGGAAGATTTTGGCTCAATAAAAAGCAATAATTTTCTAACAATTAGAAGGTTTCCAAAGTGGAACAAACCACCTTAGGGTGGAAAGAGTTCCTTGTCATTGCAGGAATTCAAGCAAAGGCTGGATTCATGTTTCAGGCATCATTGTGCTAAATGATCCTGAAGTCTCTTCCAATTCTTAGTTTATATGATTCCATAAGTCAGGAGGAAATCGCAATCTCTCTTTACCTCAGTTTCTTCACCTGCAAAATAATAGAACGGTAACCATACAGCTCTAATATTTCATGATTTCCACAAAAATGAAAGTCTTTAATTGTCAGTTATCTACATAAAGGTATGTTTTTTTCTCTGATGTCTTTCTCTAGTGAAAACATCTTCCAATGTCTCATTATGGTGTGAAAATTACTCCAAGCTCTTGAAGACTGTACTAGCAGCATCTACAAGCCCTCCCCAATGAAAAAATTTGACTATGGGTCCAGTGACAGCAAACAGAAATGTGTGTCATCCAAACACCCAACTATACAATTTCAGAGAGGCTAATCACTAGGTTGACCTGATAAATTTTTTAATCACAGAAACTCTCCATGATGGGCAACTAAGTCACAGCACTGTTGCAATCTGCAATCTGCAAAATGAGTCCCTAAGTACCAACAAAATCACAGAGCTTTGAAATATGAAGGCATTGGGTAATAATAACTTAAATCAGTTCATCACTGTGTTATCATAGGAAATATTTTTTCAAAAATTGTGCTTGCAAGAATCATACCCTTGAAATGTCTCTCATTGAGATGATCCCTGATACTGGATTCAGATACCTTAAGACAAGAAAGAATCTTTCACATGCAATCCATGTGCAAAACAATGTCAAAAATCAATTTAAAGCCAGGTAAATATTGTCATAAGAGCTGCTCTGAAGTTTGCAATGTTTTAGACCCCCAGATCACACACTGAACAAATAAGTATTACATACATTGCTTTTCATTTCAGCCTCTTCAAAATGACACTGACCTCTTTCTTCAGAGGCAATCGCCTTTATAACTTTCTACTCTTTCAATAGAGATTGTTTCATCTCTCCTATTTTTGAAACAAAATCTTTTAGCTTATCTTTGAGATCCTGAATCCCCATTGTTTCTCAACATACCACTTTGTTTCTGGTGTCAAAAAAAGAATTTTTTAAATCAAAATCTGTTATATTATAGCTTAGGTAAGAGTTTTCTTGAGCAAGATATGAATGCATTTTAAATTCATCACTGAAGTACTGGAAAATCATTCATTGCCTGATTATGGGAATTTATTATGAATTTTTTCTTTTGCTTTCAAAAGTGGTAACATGCTTCTTCATTTCATTTATTCTCTTTAAATGTATGCACTTTGGACACAAGGAGCCAAGATGGCAGCTGGAAAACAGGGATTAGTGTGAGCTCCCTGCCAAGTCCCTCCAAAAACCTATAAAAAATGGCTCTGAACCAATTCTAGAACTGCAGAACCCACAAAACAGCAGGGAGAAGCAGGGCTCCAGCCCAGGACAGCCTGGATGGTCTCTGGGTGAGGTCTATCCCTCACGGAGCTGGGAGCAGAGTGGAGAGGAGCACAGCAGAGTCCAGCGTGAGCAGCGCAAGCCAACCAGACCAGGAGCTGGGGGGGGCGTGCCCTAGCGCCCTGAATAAGTGAGCTGCAGCAGTTACCAGACTTCTCAACCCACAAACACCAAAGACAACAGAGAAGGTTAGTGGGAAAAGCTGCAGGAGTGGAGGGAGTGGAAGGAGTTCGTGGTTCAGCTACCACCCAGGGGGAAGCAGAGGTAGGGCAGCTACAGAAGTACAGCTGCAGTTGCTTCCGGAGCCAGGCCCACCTGGTGGGAGGAATTAATTGGCTGATCAGAGCAAGAGTGAAGAGTCTGCTGAAGATCTAAGTCCAGTCCGGGTTGGGGGTTCTTGGGGAAGGAGGAGTACTGGTGTGGTGCATCCCCCCAAGCATGGAACATAGTTCTCTTAACTCCACAAGCAGTCGTACCCCACTGAAAAACTCAAGGGTCAAGTTAGTTGGCTGGGAATATGGCCAGGCACCGAAAATGCACCCAGATTCAATCTCAGACTTTGGATTCTTTCTTTGGTGACAAAGAAGACCAAAACATACAGACAGAAGAAGTCAACAAAGTCAAAGAGCCTACAACAAAAGCTTCCAAGAAAAACATGAAGTGGTCCCAGGCCATGGAAGAGCTTAAAAAGGATTTGGAAAAGCAAGTTAGAAAAGTAGAGGAAAAATTGGTAAGAGAAATGAGAAGGATGCAAGAAAACCATGAAAAACAAGTCAATGATTTGCTAAAGGAGACCCAAAAAATACTGAAAAATATACTGAAGAAAACAACACCTTAAAAATATACTAACTCAAATGGTAAAAGAGCTCCAAAAAGCCAATGAGGAAAAGAATGCCTTGAGAAGCAGAATTAGCCAAATGGAAAAGGAGGTCCAAAACACCACTGAAGAAAATACTACCTTAAAAACGAGATTGGAGCAAGTGGAAGCTAGTGACTTTATGAGAAATCAAGATATTATAAAACAGAACCAAAGGAATGAAAAAGTGGAAGACAATGTGAAATATCTCATTGGAACAACCACTGATCTGGAAAATAGATCCAGGAGAGATAATTTAAAAATTATTGGACTACCTGAAAGCCATGATAAAAAAAGAGCCTAGATATCATCTTTCAAGAAATTATCAAGGAGAACTACCCTGATATTCTAGAGCCACAGGGCAAAGTAGAAATTGAAAGAATCTACCGATCGCCTCCTCAAATAGATCCCAAAAAGAAATCTCCTAGGAATATTGTTGCCAAATTCCAGAGCTCCCAGATCAGGGAGAAAATACTGCAAGCAGCCAGAAAAAAACAATTTGAGTATTATGGAAACATATTCAGAATAACCCAAGATCTGGCAGCTTCTACATTAAGAGATCGAAGGGCTTGGAATACGGTATTCTGGAGGTCAATGGAGCTAGGATTAAAACCTAGAATCACCTACCCAGCAAAACTGAGTATCATGCTCCAAGGCAAAATATGGATTTTCAATAAAATAGAGGACTTTCAAGCTTTCTCAGTCAAAAGACCAGAATAGAATAGAATAGAAAATTTGACTTTCAAACACAAGAATCAAGAGAAGCATGAAAAGGTAATCAAGAAAAAGAAATTGCTAGGGAGTTACTAAAGTTGAACTGTTTTGTTTACATTCCTACATGGAAAGATGATGTGTATGATTCATGAGACCTCAGTACTAGGCTAGCTGAAGGGAATATGCATATATATATATATATATATATATACACATTATATATATGTTTATGTATATATGTATGTATATATATGTTTATGTATATATGTATGTGTGTGTATATATATATATATATATAGAGAGAGAGAGAGAGAGAGAGAGAGAGAGGACACAGGGTGAGTTGAAGTTGAAGGGAAGATATCTAAAAGAAATAAAATCAAATTAAGGGATAAAAAAAATAAAAAAATAAATGTATGCACTTTGGTTAGGGGAACTTACTAATAAAATATCAAAGTCCTTCAAAATGAATACTATATTTGTCCACAAAATAAAGACCTATAGTTCCTCTAGAACACCTCCAAAATTCCTTTACTCTCTAGGCAATGTTTCAGTTATTTTTTCTGAATAAATGCATGCCACTTATCTGGAGAAACTTATTAAAAGTCCTATTTTTGCACACATTTACAAAAACAACAGCAAATATAATTTCTAAACCATGTAATGACCATTTTAGTGTCATATGCTGTGAAATCTCAATTTTTTTTAGTATGAAGAGGTATTCTCCTCAAAGTCGTCACTGTCACAAATAAAGAAATGCAGTCCCCCTCTAAAACACCCAAATATTCTCTAAGTTGCCTCGTTAGGACACTTTTCTCTCACTTAATCAGTGATAGTGTGCAGTATCATACTAGTGTGTGTGTGTGTGTGTGTGTGTGTATGTATATGTGTGTGTGTGACTTTGTAAAGATTTCTTTAAAATGTAGCATGTGAACTTGGAATGCAAATATGGAAATAGCTCCTTCTGATACTCTGATTGAATTTATGTTTTATAAAGCACCCAAGGACAGAAAGAAATGACAAAATGCATCTACCTCCCTCCTTTGCAGAGGTGAGGCATTATGAGTGAAGAACAATACATATATTTTCAGACTAATTAGTTTTCCTGAACTGCATTTTTTCTCTCATTTTTTTAATATATTGTTATAGGACAGGTCTAAGCAGGCCAGTGTGGTATCTCAGTTTCAATACTAGAATCAATCAATAAGTAAACATTTATTAAGCACCAGCTATGTTCCAGACACGATGCAAAGTGCTGGAATGAAATTAATTACTAATAAAAGAGCTGATAATTTACAAAGGTGGTTTAAATAGCCATAGAAAGGGCAAAATATTCAATAAGGATATTCAACAAGGCAAAAGAGCTGGTTCAGCTAATCACAGCACACCTGTCCCTGCTTCCAACCTTGTATTGCCCACAGTGGTCTTCCGGTCAAGCATCAGGACCTAACTGGAGCTCCTCCACATTTTTGTAGAATTCTGGGCTTGGAATCAGGAAAATTTAAGTTCAAATCCAGTCTAAGACACTTAGCAGCTGTGTGGGCGTATCTCAAACTCTATTTGCCTCAGTTTACTCATCTGCAAAATAGAGCTCATAATAGCATCTATCTCCCACAATTTTATAAGAATATAGCGAAGTAATGTTTGCAAATGATTTACAAACTTTAAAATCCTATGTAAAATGCTAGCTATTCTCTTTGTTAATATCATTATTGCTGTTGTTGTTACTAGTTTTATCAACCACCTAAATAAACCCTAGTTCTCCAAACTCAAAGACACGGTCAACACCTTTCAAGGAAAATCTAGCTTAAACTACATGGAGTAGGGCCTTAAGACATTTCTCCCAAAACATAGGATGTGGCTCTCTGCATATGGGAGAGGGAAGGAATACAAATATGAAAATGAATGTGACATAAAAATAAAATATATGAATAAAGAAAAAATAAGAAAAATATGTAATGAATATAATATACTCACATACTTGGGTAATAACAATGTTGCTAGTACCTGCTGCTGTGGGGACATAAGACCAACAAGACCAACAGAAAGGCTGCCAGCACAGGTTCTTTGACCTGCTTTTCTAAGGAAAGTAACTTTAAGGGGATAACAATTTCAATTTAATCAAACATACATGTATCATTCACTTAGTTCAGGGGGAAAAGCAGCACCTTGAACTTCAGAGCAAATACAAACAGAAATTACAAACAGAGACAATATAAACAGAGCAAACACACACAGTCATCAACAAAGAGGCCTCTAGGTGTCTGACCAGAGAATCACATAGTTACCAGGGAGAGAAGCACCAACATCTGGCTTTTCAAAGCCAGGGGGCTCCAGCAGCTACCCAGAGTCTCATCCGGTCAAATCACAGGACACTCTTCCAGTGAGTGAGAGCCCTAAAGAAAATGCTGACCTCTGAGTTTATGTACCCTGTTCAGGGTCAAAAGGTGTCACAACCATGAGACTCAAACCTATGTGAACTAGGCTTTCTTGTTTCTTAAGCAGGTCATCAAAGACTCCTGATTTAATCAAAGAAATAAAGGCCAGACTCATCAAAGGCATTTGATTACCTCAGTGCTTCAAAAGGGAAACCAGTAAAAAAAAAAGTTCCACCTTAATTACCAATACAATTTGACTGTTTTTAACCAAGAAAACAATCCTTTGAATTATGTTCATGCTGAGCGTCTTGACTCATTTTTTCATTAAAATATAATCAATCTGAGAAAATCTACTACTTAACTTTGAGTTTACTATAGGTATCAAATGCTCACTCATTGATTTTATAATGTATCTTGGTATTGCAATAAAATTTAACTTATAGAGCATTTTTTCAACCAAAAGTCTCTTCTATGAAGTACTGCTTATGTTCACCTAGACTTCAATGATAAGTGATGATCAAAATGATGATTCTGTGGCACTAAAATAATCCTGGCTCATAAAAGAAAGTATAAATTCTGTTCATTATATCATTAGTCTATGCGTATTGCTATCTACTTCTTATGAAATTGTTCATCTATATTCATATCTCACATTTCCCAAAATCTCAGAATTTCTAACAAGCCTCAAAGGTCATCCAGACCAAAGCATACCTACATTAACATCACTCACTGTAACAACTGGAATGCAGACTCTCTGGGCTTAAGAAGTTTTAAAAAATGGAGGAGGGGGGCATGTGCAGAGCCAAGATGGTGGCTGGAAAGCAGGGACTTGCCTAAAGCTCTTCCCCAGGTCCCTCCAAACACCTACAAAAGTGGCTCTGAACAAATTCTAGAGCTGAAGAACCCACAAAATAGCAGAGGGAAGTAGGTCTCCAGTCCAGGACAGCCTGGATGGTCACTGGGTAAGGTCTATCCCACGGAGCTGGGAGCAGAGCAGAGCCCAGCATGGGCTGTGCCCGGACCAACCAGATCAGGAGCCAGGCAGAACAGGCCTTAGTACCCTGAATCAGTGAGCTGTGGCAGTTACCAGACTTCTAACCCACAAACACCAAAGACAACAGAGCAGGTTAGTGGGAAAAAACTGCTGGGACAGAGTGAAAGGAGTTCATGATTGGCCACTGCCCCTGGGGTGGCAGAGGTGGTACAGCTCTGAGGCTGCTTCCAGAGCTAAAGCTGCAGTTGCTTACAGCCCCAGGCCCACCTGTTGGGAGGAATTAAGTGGCAGATCTGAGCAGGAGTGCAGAGCCTGATTAGATCTAAGTCATAGTCCAGGTTAGCAGTTCTTGGAGGAGTAGGAGCACTGGTGTCACAGAGCTCACTGTGTAGAAATAGTTCTGAAAACAGCAGCACAGCCCCTAAAGCTTGGGACAAAGTGCTCTCTACTCTACAAGCAGTCATACCCAGACAAAAAGCTCAAGGGTCAAGTAGTTGGCTGAGAACATGAACAGGTAGCAAAACCGGACACAGATTCATACTCAGACTGTGGAATCTTTCTTTGGTGACAAAGAAGACCAAAACATACAGCCAGAAGAAGTCAACAAAGTGCAAGAGCCTACACCAAAAGCCTCCAAGAAAAAACATGTATTGGTCTCAGGCCATGGAAGAGCTCAAAAAGGATTTGGTAAAGCAAGTTAGAGAAGTAGAAGAAGTTTTAAAAAATGAGAACCAATCAGTTTCTCCATCTATTTAAATTCCTTCATGAAGTAATGAACACCTCTCAAAATAAGTGAGCCTATGGTAACCCAAGTATCCACACTATGGAGGGAAAAAGGAAACTCATCCAGAAGACATACATGCTCAAAAGAAATTAATGAAAAGATATTCTTTTCTGCTGGCTGCAGATGAATGTGGGGTGCTACAGTTCCCCCAATCTACATCTAAGTCAGAGTAATGATGTGGCAGTTCCACTGATTGAGTTGGTACAGAAATGCAAAAGTAGCTTCCCAGCTTTCAAACATTTTATATAGGACAAGTCAAATCTCTAACGTATTGTTACTTTCTTTGTGTTTATGAACAGTTGAGAGAATCTAACATATCAGGGAAAACTGGCCAAGTAGGCTAAGTAATACAAAAAAAAGGTGAGATTAGTGAAGAAAATAACAGAACTAGACGTGGACAGCTAAAGAAAAAAAAAAAACTACTGTCAGTTGCATATGAAAATGTGATTGGAATCATAAGAGCTTCATGGTAGATAATCAGCCACATGAACAGAAAGAAAAAAGTAAAGGAAAAGGCAATTTCAAAATTATTCTAGAAAATCAGCAAATGATCGAAATAACAGAAATTATTCTGAGATTTTCTAGACATACTACATATAAACTCAATTCTAGACGCAGCTAGATAGAGCAGGGATAGAGCACTGTATCAACAATCCAGCTAGCAGCTTCTGTGGGGGTGTAAGATCCACCAACAACCAGCACCCAGAAAGCTGCCAGCACAGGTCCTTTTGATCTGCTTTACTTAAGGAAAGCAGCGTTAAGGGGTTAACAATCTTACCTTAATCCAGCATACAAATAGCATCCACCTAGTTCAGGGGGAAAAGCCAGCACCCTGAATTACAGACCAAATACAATTCGTAGTTTTCAACATCTGGATGTACAGCCAGGGAGCTCATTATAATGGCTGGCCCAGAGTCACATGCCACTCCTGCTGTGGCTCAGAGCTCCAAGCAAGGACGCTAACCTCTGCACTTATATATCCTGTTCAGGGCCAGGACTCACCCAGGCTGGGTGTGGAGAAGTTCCCCACCCCCAATATCACATCAGATACGAATTAATGGCTCCCAATTGTCTCAGTGCTGAGAAATACAAAACTGCCCCATTTAAACAAAGGCCAGAATCATTAACGGTCAACAGCAAAAAGTTCCACCCTAATTACTATTACAAGCACCTGCCCTAGAGTCAGGAAGACCTAAGCTCAAATCCAGCCTCAGACACTTAACACTTACTAGGTGTGTGACCCAATTGCCTTGCCTTCCCCCCTCCAAAAAACAAACAGTTCTAGGAGCAAACACTACTGAGTCCAAGAGTTTATATCATAAAATGAAAGGGAATGAACACAAATATATGGCTAAATATAGCTAAAGAAATGACCAGGAGGTTACAGAGAATCACCTAGTGATTTTGCTGTAGCAAAATCTTATAGTTTGGAGACTTACTCTCCCTGTCCACTTTCAGACTAGCATGCTGGGTCGCCAGAGGAAAACTAGCCTAGGGGTAAGCCTAAAGACCAAGGAGTATCTAATACTATCTATCACTCATGAATGACCATCCAATGTGCTCTTCCCAATGTCAATAACCAGGGTAGCATGTCTAGCCTACCCACAATCCCTTGCAGTAATGTCCATCCCTTGGGAGTCACAATGAAATAAGAGAGTCCTACAATCCTGATTCCATGTAATTAAATTTTTAAAATGTGTATTTTATTCAAAGAACTTTCATTTTTTAGGTGAAGCAAGAGCCTAAGATGGAAGTTTATCACAGTACGAGGTACATGTGATAGCATTTTTCTTTTTTTTTATAATTGTTTAAAGCAAATTTTATACCAGTGTTTAAAAGTAATTATATATTTAACTTGATGTTAAAAATTGCATCAGAACATGTGTTATCGTGCTTTTGCTATAAAAGTGTTTCTATATTGTCTTGAAATAGTACTGAAAAAGCATTGTATTGTTAAAAGTTCAACAATTTGTGGCTAGCCATTTTTAACTGCTTTTATTTTTCTTTGAAGCAGTTTAATACTGATGATGGCATTGAAAATCCTGTATTGGTATTCAATTCTTTTTTCTCCCACAGGGAAAAATGGATTTTAATAGAATTAATTACTTTCAATAATTTATTTTGAGATAACCAAAGTTGAATGAAAAATTTTAAATGCCAAAAGAGTAGACAAAAGAACCCTAAAAGTTCGACAAGTACAAATAGCTAAAAAAAAATTGTTACCCATTGCTTTCACACTGCAAAGGAGAAACAAGGTTATTGTCCCTTGGGAATAGCCCCTTGTCTATAGGTTATTTGGATTTAAAGAAAGAGATTAGCTATGGGTATGAATGATTGCTATCTATCTAAAATATTTATTTAAAATATTTTTGAATCTATCTCTTCTGATTTGAGCCATATTTATTTTATTTGTTAAAAAAGGTTTAACATCTTATATAATCAAAATAAATCCCTATTCCTATGGTCATGTTTACCTATTTTGCATTTTTATGATCTCTTCCATCCCATCACTGGTTATGAATCTTCCCTAATTCACAGTTTTCCAAGAGCTAAACTTTTCAGTCAATTAAAAACCCTGAAGGCACCAGGAGGAATCATATCACTGAACAAGAGACTCCAGGGCAAATTATCCAAGACTAATTATCAGTGAAGAGAAAGGAACTCAAAGGTTCCATACTTCATGAATTTCATCCTCCAATGGTAGACCCAGCCTGTCGATGAGGCCATATATAGGACATTATAAAGGTTGAACAATTGAAAATGTACTGTGCATTCCTTGCTGGGCCAAAACATTATTACTGCTGTAAGAAAGGAAGCCTTTCAAACAAAAGGGTCTTATTCCCATAAAGAATAACCGAGGGGGGGGGGGCAGAGCCAAGATGGCAGCTGTAAAGCAGGGTCTTGCTTAAGCTCTCCTCCAGGTCCCTCCAAATATCTGTAAAAATGGCACTGAAGAAATTCTAGAGCTGCAGAACCCACAAAATAGAAGAGGGAAGCAGGGCTCCAGCCCAGGAAAGCCTGGATGGTCGCTGGGAAGGTTCAATCACACGGAGCTGAGAGTGGAGCGGACCACAGCCCAGCATGAGCTGTGCCAGGACCTACCAGGCCAGAAGCCAGGCAGAACAGGCAGTAGGGCCCTGAATCATTGAGTTGTGGCAGTTAGCAGACTTCTCAACCAAAAAACACCAAAGACAACAGAACAAGTTAGTGGAAAAACCGCTGGATCTGAGTGAAAGGAGTTCGCAGTTGGCCACTACCCAAGGGGCGGCAGAAGTGGTGCAGCTCTGGGGCTGCTTCCAGAGCTCCACCTGTGGTTGCTTCCCTCCCCAGGTCCACCTGGTGGGAGAAAATAAGTGGCGGTTCAGAGGGGAGTGCAGAGCCTGCTTGGATTTCAGAAGCAGTCCTGGCTGGCGGTTCTTGGGGGAGTAGGAGTGCTGCTGTGGCAGAGCTTGCTGCGTAGAAGTAGCTGTGAAAGTAGCAGCACAAGCTCTGAAGCTTGGGACACAGCACTCTCTACTCTACAAGCAATTATACCCTGACGAAAAGCTCAAGGGTCAAGTGGTTGTCTGGGAACATGAACAGGCAGAGAAAATGGACTCAGATTCAGACTCAAACTTTAGAATCTTTTTTTTGGTGGCAAAGAAGATCAAAATATACAGCCAGAAGAAGTCAACAAAGTCAAAGAGCCTACATCAAAAGCCTCCAAGAAAAAACATGTATTGGTCTCAGGCCATGGAAGAGCTCAAAAAGCACTTGGAAAAGCAAGAGAAGTAGAGGAAAAGATTGGGAAGACAAATAAGAGTGATGCAAGAAAGTCATGAAAAACAAGTCAATGACTTGTAAAGGAGACCCAAAGAAATGCCATGAAAAATAACACCTTAAAAAATAGACTAACTCAAATGTCAAAAGAGCTCCAAAAAGCCAATGAGGAGAAGAATACCATGAAAGGCAGAATTAGCCAAATAGAAAAGGAGGTCCAAAAGACCACTGAAGAAAATACTACCTTAAAATTTACATTGGAGCAAGTGGAAGCTAGTGATTTTATGAGAAATCAAGATATTATAAAACAGATCCAAAGGAATGAAAAATGGAACACATTGTGAAAAATCTCATTGGAAAAACCACTGACCTGGAAAATAGATCCCAGAGAGATAATTTTAAAATTGTTGGACTATCTGAAAGTTATAATCAAAAAAGGAGCCTAGACATCATCTTTAAAGAAATTATCAAGGAAAACTTCCCTGATAGTCTAGAGCCAAAGGGTAAAACAGGAATTGAAAGAATCCACTGATCACCTCTGGAAAAAGATCCCAAAAAGAAAACTCCTAGGAATATTGTCACCAAATTCCGGAATTCCCAGATCAAGGAGAAAAACTGCAAGTACCCAGAAAGAAACAATTTGAATATTGTGGAAACACAATCAGGTTAACACAAGATCTAGCAGCTTCTACATTAAGGGATTGAAGGGCTTGGAATATGATATTCTGGAGGTCAAAGGAGTTAGTATTAAAACCAAGAATCACCTACCCAGCAAAACTGAGTATAATGCTTCAAGGCAAAATATGGATTTTCAATAAAATAGAGGACTTTCAAGTTTTCTCAGTGAAAAGACCAGAGCTGAATAGAAAATTTGACTTTCAAACACAAGAATAAAGAGAAGCATGAAAAAGTAAACAAGAAAGAGAAATCACAAGGGACTTACTGAAGTTGAACTGTTTTGTTTACATTCCTACATAGAAAGATGATGTGAATGATTCATGAGACCTCAGTATTAGGGTAGCTGAGGGGAATATACATACATACAGATATATATATATATATAGATATAGATAGATAGATAGATAGATAGATAGATAGATACACACATATATATAGAGAGAGAGAGACAGAGAGAGAGAGACAGAGACAGAGAGACAGGGAGAGAGGGAGACAGAGAGAGACAGAGAGAGAGAGAGAGAGAGAGAGAGAGAGAGAGCACAGGGTGAGTTGAATATGAAGGGATGATATCTAAAAAATAAAATCAAATTAAGGGATGAGAGAGGAATATATTGAGAGAGGGAGAAAGGGAGAGATAGAATGGGGTAAATTATCTCACATAAAAGTGGCAACAAAAAGTAGTTCACTGGAAGGGAAGAGGGGGCAGGTGAGGTGGAATGAGTGAATCTTGCTCTGGTCAGATTTGATTTGAGGAGGGAAGAACATACACACTCAATTGGGTATCTTACCTGACATGAAAGTAGGGGGAAGGGGATAAAAAGGGGGGATGATAGAAGGGAGGGCAGATTGGGGGAAGAAGTAAACAAAAGCAAACACTTTTGAAAAGGGACAGGGTCAAGGGAGAAAATTGAATAAAGTGGGACAGGATAGGAAGGAACAAAATATAGTTAGTCTTTCACAACATGACTATTTATGGTAGTGTTTTGCATAATGATACATGTGTGGCCTATGTTGAATTGCTTGCCTTCTTAGGGAGAGTTGATGGGGAGGGAAGAGGAAAGAGAATTTGAAACTCAAAGTTTTAAAAGCAGATGCTCAAAAAAAAGTTGTTTTTGCATGCAACTGGGAAATAAGATATACAGGCAATGGCGCATAGAAATCTATCTTGCCCTACAATGAAGTAAAGGGAAAAGGGATGGTGGGGGGGAGTGGGGTGACAGAAGGGAGGGTTGACTGGGGAACAGGGCAATCAGAATATATGCTGTCTTGGAGTGGGAGGGAGGATAGAAATGGGGAGAAATTTTGTAACTCAAAATCTTGTGGAAATCAATGCCAAAAACTAAAAAATATTAAATAATAAAGTACGGAATTCAAAAAAAAAAAAAGAATCACCTCCCTGAGCTAGAAAAATGTGGAACTTTTATAACCTTTTAAAAGACAAAGCAAACAGGAATAGGATAAAGTTACCTGGGAGGGAGAGGCTAAAATTAGGAATTTAACTAAAGTTTTGTTAAGCAGGGCACTGTGTCCAATTTGGGAACAGAATATTCCAGAAACAAGTATTGTAAGTTTAGCAAGTACTTTCTATTGTACTGCCTAGAGACATTTCCCATGGGAAGAGTGAGTCCCCATAATGTCTCAAGAAGGTAAGCCTAGCCTACCCATCATGGCTTGCAGTAATGTCAGGCATCATAGAAGCAAACGAAAACAGACAGGAATATTAGAGTATTGATTCTACATAACTAAATCAAGTTATATACTCTATGGAGAATATTGTGCTGTGTTCTTGGGGAGATACAAAATTTAGAAAGAACATATCTCTTTCCTCGAGGAAATTACAATTTAGTGAAGAAACCAACACAGATGTCCATAATAGATATCATTATTTTATAAGTATATTAGAATCAGCAAAACTATTTGCTACTGTTTAAAAAATAGAAAGTCTGATCAGTGAAATCAGATAAGTAAGCAGGACTCAGAAACAAACAAGTATATAAGCCTCGTATTTAATAAACCTGAGGACACCAACCACTAGAAGGACTCTTTTTTTGGATAAACACAATAGAAATCAATTTAATACAAATTAAGTAGAGACCACTATCTTATACAATGAATATAACAATAAATTCTAAGTGTATACATAACCTAAATATAAAATTTCATGTTGTTTTAAAAATGAGAGGGAAATGGAAGAAGGTGCCTTGAACAACAATAGGCAGGAGAAGAATTATGAACTATAGAAGAGACAGCTGATCATAGATAATAAAATCAACGTTTTCAATTATATAAAAGCTGTTGCATGAATAAAAATCAATGAAGCTAGAGTTAGAAGGAAAAAAGCTAATTGGGAAAAAATATCTTTGAAGTAAATATCTCAGATAAAGTGCTGCTATGTGGGAATATAAACATGTACGGAAAGTTATACAAATGTATAATAATTAGAGTCATTTCCACAATGGATAAATGGTCAAATGATATAAACAATCATTTTTCAAAGGAGAAAATGCATATTTTAAACAACTACATAAAATTAATATAAGAAGAGAAATACAAATTATAACAAAAGAAATACAAATTAAAGCTATACCCATCAGATGGGTAAAGCTGACAAAAGACAAAAATGGCAAATATTAAAGGGAATATGGGAAGGCAATAACACTAGTGCACTGTTTCTGGAGCTATGAATTGACATAATTACTTTGGAAAATATTGGAATTATACTAAAAATAATAGCCACTAAACTCTAGATCATTTGTACAGAGTATACCACTACTCAACTCATGAAGACCAAAGATGGATGATAGCACCATATATACCAAAATGTTTTTAGCAACAATTTTTTGTAAAAGCAAAGCTTATGATTTAAAATGTGGTATATGAGTGTAATGAAATATTGGTGTGCTATAAGAAATTATGAAGATCAAGAAGTGAGAAAAAACTTTAAAGACTTGTATGATCTGGGATTGGCTAAGAAATAGAAAGGTAGTTCAGTGAAACAGTGTAGACATACAATCTACAGCAGCAAATGAATACAGTCACCCAGTGTTCGACAAGTATAGACTTAAGTTTTGGAGTTAAGAATTCATTATTTGGTAAATATTGTTGGAAAATTTGGAAAGTGGCCTGGCAGAAACTGGGCATAGACCACTATCATATACCATTTACCAAGATAAGGTCAAAATAGATACATGACCTAGATATAAAGAGAGATATAACAAGAAAATTTGAAGAATATGAAACATGTTATCTATCAGATTTACAGATAGGTGAACAATTTATGAACAAACAAGAGATAGTGATGTAAAATAGATCATTTTGATTACATTAAATTAAAAAGGGTTTGTGCAAATAAAACAAATGTGGCCAAGATAAGAAGGAAAGTAGAAAGCTGGGGAGAAAATTTATAAATCATTCCTCAGATAAGGGTCTCATATCTCAAATATATAAAGACCTTTGCCAAATCTGTAAAAATGCTAGTCATTCCCCAATTGATAAATGGTCAAAGGATATGAACCGGTAGTTTTCCAATGAAGAAACCAAAACAATGTATAGCCGCACAAAAAAATGTTCTAAATCATTATTGAGTAGAGAAATGCAAATTAAAACAATCTTGAGATACCATTTTATACCTATCAGATTGGCTGAAATAATAAAGAGGAGAGTGAAAAATATTGGAGGGGATTGTAATGGCAAGCAAAGTGGGACTTCTCAGCATTAAGGCAATCAAGTACCTTTGATGGAGACTTGCCTTTGTTTGAATCAAGAGTCTTTAATTGAATCAAGAGTTTGATGAACTGCTTAAGTCACAAGAGTTTGAGTCACATGGTTGTGATACCCTCTGTGGGCTGACCCTGAAGAAGTTTATATATACTCTAAGGTTAGCATTTTGCTTTGGGGCCTCACTCATTGGAAGAGCATTCCTATGATTTTGCCAGAAAAGACTCTGGGTGGCCATTAAGGAGCCCCCTGGTTTTGAAAACCCAGATGTTAGTGCTTCTCTATCTGGAAACTATGTATGTATTGCTATGGTCAGACAGAAGTCTGTCTATTGATTTGTGCTAGTTTCTCTGTTTGCAACTTCTGTTTGTATTTGCTCTGAAGTTCAGAGTGCTGACTTTTTCCCCCTGAATGAGAGAATGATACATGTACATTTAATTAAAGTGAGATTATGAATGCCTTAAGGTTTCTTTCCTTAGAAAAGCAGATCAAAGAACCTATGCTAGAAGCCCTCCTGAGTGCTGGTGTTGTTGGTCTTATCCCTCCACAGCAGCTGCTGGCAACATTGTTGTTACAAAATGGCATAGTGAGGCAGTATCTTCAAACTAAAAGGAAAGTATGGGAGCTGGGGTAATTGTTTACCAGTTGTGGTAGCTATGGTTCTGTGGAGCCCCAGGAGCAGCAGTGGCCAGAGGGGAAACAGGAGGGTAGCAGTGACACTACCCAGAGCAGGACACCTGGGAGATAACCTCTCCTTCCACTTCTCTCTACTCCTGAGTAGAGAGGTCTCAACAACAGCTGTGGGAGTAAAACAAGCCTGTGGAAAGTGGGGATGGCCAGAGCCAGGGCTCGAGGGGATTAGCCCAGCTCCAAACTGTGCTGGGTAGAGGGATACCCTGAAAGGGCATTGTATTCAAAACCTGAACCAAAGCAGATGGAGCCCTGGAGCAGGAACAGAGAACTGCCTGCATACAGACTCAGAAGGAGCCGTGGGTGAGGTGAGAGAAAGAGCGGAGATGGGCATCTCCCTGCATCGGGACTCAGGCAGAAGCAAGCAGCAGCTGTCTCCTGAGTGAGGAGGAGGAACGCAGGAGTTCAGAATTCAGCCCTGGGGCAGGATAAAAACTTTGCAGCAAGGTGATGACTGTGCTTTTCTGCTCTGTCCCTCTGGGATAGTTTGGGACCCAGGGGGAGGGGGCAGTTGTCTGCGATGGATGGGACCAAGTGCCTTGGACGCCTGAGGATCCCACCCTACTGGCTTTGTTGGCCAGCTGCCCCTCAGGACTTGGAAGGAGGGCCTGGAGCAGTGTGGGGAAAAGGATACACTCACCAAGAGAACTTTATTTGGACTTTTTTGTATTGGGAATTTGCTCATTAAAGCATGCCTGCACCTGAGAGTGCTAGGAAGAAGCATGCAACGGGAGTGTGGGGAGAAGTACATACCTCCAAGAAGGACTTTACTCGGACATTCTCTATTGACTGAGGAGATTGTAACCTGCTGTGACCTAGGGATGGATGGTGTTTGTATTTCCTGCCATCCCTTAAGGATGATATGTTGTGCCAGGGAAGACTCTTGCCTGGGACCCCCTGCTTGTGTAAACAAGTATTTTGGGGAATGCTAGTGAATTGTGTTTTGCTTAAGGATATTGCTATGAAGGTTATGGTTTGGTTTACTGAACAAAGACATATGTTGTGTGGGTATTCTAAGAAATGCTATAAGATATAATGAATGATATGTTTTATGTAAGACTATGTGGCCACCTTACTAATAAGTTATTATGTGATAGGATTGTAAGTTGTAGTACCTCCATTTGTTCCAGGATCCATGGCCATTTAGATTGATTAGATTAGAGTAGATTAGATTTAGATCTAAGGCCGAGCATCCTGGAGGGGTGGAATGTGATGGCAAGTAAAGTGGGACGTTTTCTTTTGCTCGTTTGTCTTTTGGAGTTCTAGTTTTTCTCAGCACTAAGGTAATCAAATGCCTTTGATTAAAACTTGCCTTTGTTTGAATAGAGTCTTTGATTGAATCAAGAGTCTTTGACAACCTACTTAAGTGACAAGAAAGGTTAAGTCACATAAGTTTGAGTCACACGGTCATGACACCCTCTGTGGGCTCACTCTGAAAAAGTATATATATGGTATACTGGCTAGCCATTAAGGAGCCTCCTGGTTTTGAAAATCCAGATGTTGGTGTTTCTCTCTCTGGTAACAATGTATGTATTGCTACAGTCAGACAGATGCCTGTTATTTGTGTTATTTTCTCTGTAATTTCTGTTTGTATTTGCTCTGAAGTTCAGGGTGCTGACTTTTCCCCCTGAACTAAGTGAATGATATATGTATGTTTAATTAAGGTGAGATTGTAAGCCCCTTAAAGTTGATTTTCTTAGAAAAGCAGATCAAAGAACTGTGCTAGCAGCCCTCCTGTGTGCTGGTGTTGTTGGTGGTACACTTTTACAGCATCTGCTAGCAACATTGTTGTTAGAGGAATGCAGAAAAACTGGGACCTAAATTCATTGTTGGTTGGTCTATAAACCTTTTTGCAAAGAGATTTGGAATTATGCCCAAAGAGTTATACAGCCTATACCCTTTGACCTAGGAATCTTACTATTAGGTCTATTTCCCAAGATAATTAGGTAAAATGGAAAAAAACCTGCATGTTCTAAAATATTTATAGCAGCTCTCTTTGTGATGGCAAAGAACTGTAAATTGCAAGGATGCCCAGTAATTGGGGAATGGCTAAAGAAATTATGGTATATGTTCATGATGGAATATTACTCTACTATAAGAAATGGTAGGCTCAGACCTCCAGGAGCCAAGATGGCAGAGTAAGAAGTAAGTCTCTCTCACTCTCTCTTACTGACCTCTAAAATCCCAGAAAATATCATCCCAGGAAAAACTTGAAACAGCTGAGCCAGCAGAAAGAATGTGTGCCGCAGTCTTTTAACCAGAGAAGCTTGGGGGATTCATGGGAAAGGTCCCTCTCACTCTGGTAGAAAGGGAGCGTTACAGGACAAGAGGCATTCCAGCAAGCCAGTGGCAAGCCCCACCTTGGCAAACCAATGGAAAGTCCTAAACCCCAGGGTGGTGGAGCTGGCAAGCACCAACACCAGGACCCCTGAGTGCCTTGGCACAGGCAGGGGAACAAGTAGATTTTAACAGCCAAACTTTCTGTGTTTCAGCACAACTCCAGGAAATCACAACTCCATGCAGGTAGGCATCCTCCCACAGCCAAACCTCCCAGTGCTTCAGCACAACTCCAGCTGGGCAGACATCCTCCAGGAGCTAAACCTTCTGGTGCTTCAGAGCAGCCCAGGAGTGAGTAGACATCCTCCAGGGGATAGGCTCCTGTCCCCACCCAGAAAGCTTCACTGCTACTGACCCTACCTCAGCATGAGGTAAGCTGCTGGACCCCTACAGCCTCCAGTCACCAGCACCTGAGGCCCTAGCACACAAAGCCAGTGACCAGGCCCCTGGCCTCCAGCACAAAAAGCTTGGGACAGTGCCTTCTCTGCTCCAACAAGAAAGCTTGACTTTACAAGCCAGGAAAAAGCCACATATCATGAGCAAAAAGCAGAAATGGACAATGACCATAGATTTCTTCTATGGGGAAATAGAAGATCAAAACACAAATTCAGAAGAGGACAACATTGTCAATATACCCACATCTGAAACCTCAAAGGGGAATATGAACTGGTCTCAAGCCCAAAAACCCTTATTGGAAGAGTTCAAGAAAAATTTTAGAAGTCACATAAGAGAAGTAGAAGATAAATTGGGAAAAGAAATGAGAGCTATGGAAGAGAAAATCAATAGCTGGAGAAAGCTTAGAAAGGCAAATAAGGAATCCCTTGAAGTGGTAGTATTATTCAAATTTAGGGGCAGGGGAACTGCAATTACAGGGGCTCTTGGTCCTGGATTGTTTCCACCAGGATCTAAGAGGATATGATGGTTGAGGTGCAAGCAGATGACATAGAGTCAGGATTCTATAGTCCTGTAGTAGCATTATTTTTATCAGTTTATAGGATTATTTCTTTAAAGCAATAGGAATAATTGATCTTTTCCCACCCATTTTATTCCTTACATTTGACAGCAGACACCTGTCATGAGTAATTTTGTGGCAAATCAGCATCCATGTTAGGAAAAGAAAAGGACAGGATGCACTCAAAAATTATATATCCACATTATTTTATTGACAAATATGCTTTACAGACAACTCAGGCCTCAGGAGGGCTGGGGATGGAAAATATAACAAATCTCTAGGTCTGCATCAGATTGACTCATTTAAGGGAGAATATGAAAATTCTAAAGATGACTTCCTAGTATGCATCTTGTATATACTATAGTCTTCATCTCTGACATGTTAAATTTCTTGGTTCCTTGAGATTCTGAGAAAATTATTGAGAACTTTGAGCAGGATAATTGTCAGTCGTTGGAGATAATACTAAAAAGGTAAGATGAGGACATAACTATAAAGAATTATTTATGGTATGTACATTAAGTATACTAAAAGAACAAGAGAAAATTGGGTACTATATTAGTTGTAGCACAAGTGCATAGAGGAAATCCTTTATGGAGAATTATGGGGAATACATGAACATGAATTATATAATATTGAGAGATATAATCCACATAAACAAAAGGTCTTTGGGGTCATCAATAATTTTTAAGAGTGTCCAGGAGTCCTGAGAACAAAACATTTGAGAACCACTGTACCATACAATGTTGCAGCACTAATAAGCTCATTCAGAAAATTTGATCCCCTTACACTTCTAGAAAGCTGCAGATTAATGGGATAGACAAGATTATGAGTCCAGATTCGATTTATCATTGCTATTAACAATGTTGTTTCACATGCTCCTCTGGAAAGGCATTATATCTCACTTTGTCTTCCATCTGCTCCTGGTTTATTTAAAGAAGGTTTTCAATTTCCCTGGAAAGTTGCATTTCATTTATTGCTTTAACTTTTCTGTTTTTACTCCTATCAGTGTAAACAGGACAGCATAGCACAGGAAATGAATGTTCCATGGTATCTTCAGATCAGTTCAGATAGATCAGTCCCTGCTCAGGATAACAAGGGCTACACCAAAACATTGCTTGCTAACTCAAGGAGACAGAAAGAAAACACTTTGTGCAAGATGCTTCAGAATATTTCAGTTTTTCTAATAGCATTCCTACCTGAATATGAGCTCAGGGTGGAAAAGAATTGCAGATATCAATGACCGGTAAAGACAATCCTCACAATTTTTTTCACAACATCTGCTGTTAAAGATGCTGAAGTCATTGTGAAATCTTTTTAAAAATTACTTATTTTTAACATTTTAATAAAATTGAGTTCCAAATTCTCTCCCTCCTGCCACATCCTTCCCCACCTTTTGAGAAGGCAAGCAATATGATATCAATTATACATGTGATCCTGCAAAACATTTCCATATTAACCATGTTGGGACAGGAGCCTATCCCCTGCTAAATTATTCTTCAATTTGCATTCAGAGTTCATCTATTCTCTCACTAGAAATGGATAGCATTTTTCATCAAAAGTCTTTCAGAACCATCTTTGATCAGTAACTAAGTGTTTCACAGTTGATCATTGCCGCCATATTGCTGTTACTGAATTACCAAGTATTCTTTAAGATGGCAAAGCACGTTCGATCGATATTGCTAGAAGCACATATGGTAAGTATGATAAATGCATTCGTAGAGAAGATTCTGAAGGGGAAACTTGCTCAAACCAGTGTCTAGTGTATTTATGCCATTAACTGTAGCTGAGCAACAAGAATTTGCCAACAGAGTTCAAAGGGTGAACCCCAAAGAGCTGGGATAGCCAGTGTCCTGCTACTGGGATCTCATCATTGTAACAATTTTCTAGATCAGGGCTTCTTAAACTTTTTCCATTAGCAACCCCTTTTTGCCAGAGAAATTTTTACACAACCCTAGGCATACAGGTATATAAAATACTATACAAATCAAACATTAACAGATAATAAATCATAAAGAAATTTATGTTAAAACAATTCTTTGGTACACATGGAATTTTACCATTTATTAAAGACAAAAGCAAATTTGCATACTAAAGAGATGGATGTGCTTATTTATTTATAAATAAATACGTTTTGTTGACAGCAACAAATTTCTCAAAACATTGTTTTTCTTTATTTGAAGATTTTAAAAGTTGTTCAAAACATTCCTTTGGTTTATTGCGGTATGCTGCATGCTTGGTTTTGAGATGTTTTAGTTTGGCTGGTCTCATGCTTTCCACAGCCAAAACTTCATTACAAATTAAGCAAAGAGGTTTTGCCACACCATCATCATTATTAGAAGTAAATCCATATTGCAAAAACTGATTCAACGTATTTTCTTTTTCTTGTCAATTTAGGTGTACTACAACCTGGTAGCAAAGACTGCTCCATTGTCATCAGTATTTTTAGCTCTTCTGTTTAAATTTAGCCACTTCTCTATAACCAAAAATATTTTTGTTCTAAAATATAAATAAATATTGCTAATATTTTTTCAAATAAATACTAGGCTTAGCTTATGAAATTACTTTGTGCTTAATTTTTAAAAATTGATGTTCACGCTTACATACATATATAGCAGTGATGGTGGAGAAATATTATTAAAGGGCTTTTGTCTTTACTTGCTGCAATTAAACACTTATGTGTCTATAAAAGGAGGAGATAACAGCCATTTTTAAAATCAAACATTGTAACACAATAAAATCCAAAGATATACTAATTTGATACTTAGATGCTGAGGAATGAGAATAGGAAAATATTAAATCTTTATTTTCCATAATTAAACTACTATGTTTCTATAAGAGCAGAAAACTTTGTATGTACAGTAAAAACACTGCACTCATAACATACAATAGTCTCAAATCTGAGCCGAGGTGTTTCTAGTAGCGTTTGTTGGTATTACATGGCGTTGCAGTGCAAAGTGTGTATGTTGTCTGTTCAGAACTAAGGCTGAAGGGAAGTCGCATGATGCAACACAGGCAAACACTTCCAGAAACACCTTGGATTCATTACACATTTGATTCTGAATTAATTTTTGGTTGTTGCACATTCACAAACATTTCACTATTGCCAAATTTTTGTGACCCCCACATTCAGGTACACAACCCCATATGGGATTACAACCCACAATTTAAGAAGCTCTTCACAAGATAGCCAGAAATGGCATTTTGAGGGAATATATTAAAGCACCGAATCAAACAGTGCTCCTCGAGTACTGTACAGCTCAAATGAGATGATGGATGGAAAGCATTTTGCAAACCTTAAAGCATTATATAAGTGCTAGATGATATTGTTATTATTAGCCTACAGTCACCAAGCCACCTATCTGCTGATGGGTACCTTCTCTGAGCCTGCTACTGCATTCCTGCTGAGTTCAAGCAGTGTTTATAGCAATAGAAGGGTGCTAGGTATATATTTAAGACAAGGGTCTCCAGAGGGGCGGAAATGTATGCATATATAGTTTTAAGCTTGATCTGTATTATTAACACTTTCACAAGTCTAGATAGTCAACAAAACAACAAATCAAGCCCTAATTTGTAGGGATTGCTATTTCTGAGGTGCAAATGCTCACACTGAAAATTTAACAGTTGACACCCAAGTTGGTTAGAATTGGATCCAGCATACATATGCAATGCTCTCAAACTAATTCCACCTACTTGGCAAACAACTGAGCCAGTACTAGAACCTAAATAATAGTGGGATTTTTAAGGCTAGTACTCACATTGAATCAACTCCTTAATGTTTTTGCTAAGAGGGCAGTTTTTTTGTAAACTTACGCACATCACAATGTAAATGCCACCTCCTTAATGAAGCCTTACCTGGGCCCCTCCAGTTGGCAGCAAACTTCTTCACCTCAGACTCATTCTGCACCTTGATTAGCACTTCTACGATGTACTTTTTTATTGTTGTGTATTATGGTAATCTTTGTATGCCCCTCATCCCCATATTAGCATGTAAGTATCATAAGGGGCAGGATCATCTTATTTTAACTCAGTATCTCCTCCAGTGTCATGCATGGCACAAAGCAAGCCTTCAGCAAATGCTTGTTGAATTAAATTATACTTCTTGATCCTGACCAAGTATATCAGTTATCATCAATATGTTATCATAAATGTTCACACCGTCATGACTCACTAAAAGATATCATGTTAAGCATCATCAGTTCAAAATGTCTATTGCTTCTTGAATTGCCCAATGTGTTATACAATGCCTATTTCAGGCTTCCCCATCATTACCGTATTCTATACTGTATTCTATACTTCAGTCAAACTGAAAAAGTCTCTAAATTCCATTTAAATCCTGCCCTGGGGCATCACTTCAGTTTTGCTCACAACTTCTTGCATGAAGGAAACTGACATCCTTCTTCTGCACTCTACATCTGTTACAACCTATCCCTTCCTTCGATCAATCAGTCAGAAAACACATATTCAGCACCCACCATGTGCTAGGTACTGTGCTAAGGACTGGAGATACAAAAAGAATCAAAAGACAGTCCCTGCCTTCAAGGAGCTGACAACTTAATTGGGGTAGGCCACATGTAAACAAATATATACAAAACAAGCTATATACAGGATAAATAGAAAATAATGAACAGAGGAAAGGTACTGGAATTAAGAGGGGTTGGGGAAGGCTTCCATTCTTCTATGTCAAATTTATAGTTTATTTCCTCTACTAAGACTCCTTGAAATCCTCAGATGAAACAATCACTAAAGCCTTAAACTTCTCATAGCACTCTATCTGGATTTGTCTCTCCAAATGTGAAATCCTTATCCAATGACCAACAAGTGGACATATTTTTGAAGTTATTGGATCATATGAATCTTGAAATCCTTGCTGTGAATTTAACCAAAAGCAAAAAAAAAGAAGTTGCAATTTCTTGGAACCATGGCTCATCTGTATGTCCTCAGATAAGAAAAGGCATGACTTGATAGAGTGGGTTTTATCATATGCTCAAAGACAATGAGAAACACTATTTCTCAAGATATTTGGTTACCATATATTGCAGTGCTAATGTTAAGTCCAATAGGTTGTCCAGGCCAAAGTTCCCTTCCTTGACTACCATTTCCAGGTCTCTCCTATGCAACTATATCAAGTTCATCATTCCAGTGTCTCCATGCCACCAGTGCCTCCCTTTCCACTGTGCCCTGTCAAACTCCTGCTCTATGGCTAACAAATCACTCTTCATACCAGACCTCTACCCTCCTCCAGGAAATCACTTTGTATATATGTTGTATTTTCTTGAATGTATATGTGTTGCTTTTCCTTAATAGAATATAAATTCCTTAAATTTAAAGACTATTTCATTTTGGTTTTATATCTCCAGGATTTAGCATAGTGATTGGCACAGAGTAGGCACTTAATAAATTGGTGAACTGAATCAATTTCTTTTTAAAATTCTGTTCCCTTTGCATCTCTAATGGTCCTCCTCCTATACTGTAGACATTCTTTAAGGTAACTAGCTTGTTAGATAGTTGTAGTTTGTTTTCTCTCCCTATCTCCCTTCCTTTTCCACTCAAAGTTCCTCTGATTTGATTTCCAAGACTCCAAGTAAATACATTCTTGCCAACCTTTATTACGTAGATTTTGTTCCTGGCCAGTATGCTATAATTCCTATGTTTGAATCCTGTTTTCAGGATTTATCTTTTCTACCAACTATTCACTTCCTAAGCCTGTCTTTTGCTTTAAAAGGCCTTGTCTTGAATTTGCAACATCAATGAAACCTCCACCTCTGCACCCAAGATATTTATTTTCTTACCTGACTGTAAACTTTAGAAATTTGTTCTAGATCCCTTCTGGCAGTATCAAGCATGCTCTCCACAATGTGATGCTCCTCTATCTTGGAATTTAAACTTGGATCTTCTTCCTTTGAGGTTCAACTTGAGTGCTTCCTCCTATTCCAATTTTTTCTTGGTCTGATCAGTTGTTAGTGTTCTCTCCCTCTTCTAATTACCTTGTATTCTTGTCTCTTTTCAAAGTGTATGCATGTACCATCATCTCTCTTTCCTTTACGTATTGTCTTTCTCCTTTAAAATGAGAAGAGATACCAAAACTCTTGGGATGCAGCAAAAACAGTTCTTAGGGGGAATTTTGTGTCTCTAAATGTTTACATGAATAAAACAGAGAAAGAGGAGACAACAAAAAGTTAGAAAATGAACAAATTAAAAATCCTAAGTTAAATATCGAATTAGAAATTCTTAAAATCAAAAGAGACATTAAAGAAAATTGAAATTAAGAAAACTATTGAACTAATAAATAAAACAAAGAGCTGGTTTTATGAAAAAAACACTAAAATAGATAAATGTGTGATTAATTTGATCTAAAAAAAAGAAAGAAGAAAACCAGCATCAAAAATGAAAAGGGTGAAATCACCAATGAAGAAGAAATTAAAGCAACAATTAGGAGCCACTTCACCCAACAGTATGCCACCCAACAGTATTCATGAACTTCATGAATACTTACAAAAATATATATTGTTCAGGTTAGCAGAAGGGGAAATAAAATACTTAAATAAATCCATTTCAGAAAAAGAAATTGAAAATGAACTCCCTAAGAAAAAAATCTCCAGTATATCCTTTGACCCAGCAATACCACTTCTAGGGCTGTATCCCAAAGGGATCACACAAGTGGGAAATGGACAAGTATGTACAAAAATATTTATAGCTGCTCTTTTTGTGGTAGCAAAGAATTAGAAAGCAAGGGGATGCCCATCAATGGGGGAATGGCTAAACAAATTGTGGTATATTAATATAATGGAATACTATTGTGCTATAAGAAATGAGGAGTAGACAGATTTCATAATAACTTTAGAAAGATTTATATGAACTTATGTTGAGTGAGGGGAGCAGAACCAGGTGAACATTATACACAATTACAAACACACAGTATCTGTAAGGACTAACTTTGATAGACTTGAATGTTCTCATCAATGCAAGGTTCAAAGACAGCTCCAAAAGCCTAATGTTGGAAAAAGCTATGCACATCCAGAGAAAGGATAATGGAGCCTGAACACATGGTGAAGCAAAATATTTGCTCTTTTTTTCTTCTTTTTTAGTTTTGTTTCTTCTTTCTCACAATTCATTCCATTGATTATAATTCTTCTTTACAACTTGACTATTATGTAAATGAGTTTAATGTGAAAGTACATGTAGAACCTATATCGGATTACATGATGTCTTGAGGGGGAGGGAGGAGGAGAGGGAGGGAGAGAAAATTTGGAACTCAAAAACTCATGGAACTGAGTGTTGTAAACTAAAAATAAAAAATAAAGGAAAAGAAAAACTTCCAGGGCCAGATGGATTTACAAGTAAATTATATCAAACATTTAAAGAACAATTAATTCCAATACTATAATATCTACTTTTAAAAATAGCTAAAGAAGGAGTCCTACCAAATTCTTTTAATGATACAAATTTGGTGCTGATACCTAAACAGGGAAGAGCCAAAACAGAGAAAGAAAATTGAAGACAAATTTCCCTAATGAATATAGATGCAAAAATTTTAAATAAAATTTTAGCAAAGAGATTACAGCAACTTATCACTCCGACCAAGTGGGACTTATACCAGCAATGCAGGGCTGCTGCAATATCAGGAAAATTATCAGCATAATTGACCATATCCATAACAAAATTAATGGAAATCATATGATTATCTCAATAGATGCAGAAAAAAACTTTTGACAAAATACAGCACCCATTGCAATTAAACACACTAGAGAGCATAGGAATTAATGGAGTTTCCCTTAAAATGGTAAGTAACATCTATCTAAAACCATCAGCAAGCACTTTATGTAAGCTAGGATAAGCTAGAAGCATTGCCAATAACATCAGGGGTAAAGCAAGGATGCCCATTATCACCACTGTTATTCAATATTGTACTAGTAATATTAGCTTTAGCAATGAGAAGAAAAAGAAGTTGAAGGAATTAGAATAGGTAATGAAGAAATAAAGCTATAATTCTTTGAAGATGACATGATGGTATATTTAGACAATCCGAAAAATCAATTAAAAACTACTTGAAATAATTAACGACTTTAGAAAAGTGTCAAGATATAAAATAAACCCATACAAACCACAGGCATTTCTATATATATTCTAACAAAGCCCCAGCAGCAAGAGATAGAAAGAGAAATTCCATTTAAAACAACTGTAGATAATGTAAAATATTTGGGAGTCTACTTGCCAAGACAACCCCAGAAACTACATGAACACAATTACAAAACAGTTTTCACACAAATAAAGTCAGATCTAAATAATTGGAAAAATTTCAGTTGCTCATGGATAGGCCAAGCAAATATAAAAAAAAATGACAATTCTATTTAAACTAATTTGCATAGAGCTAAAAAAATAATAACAAAATTCATCTGGAAGAACAAAAGGTCCAAAATATCAAGGGAAATAATGAAAAGAAATGCAAGGGAAGGTGGCCTAGCCATACCAGATGTAAAACTATATTATAATGTAATGTATAATCAAAACTATTTGGTATTGGCTAAGAAATAGAGTGATGGATCAGTGGAATAGGTTAGGTACTCAAGACACAATAGTCAACGACTGTAGTAATCTCTTGTTTGACAAACCCAAAGACTCCTCCTTCTGGGATAAGAGCTCACTATTTCATAAAAACTATTGTGAAAACTATAAAACAATAAGGCAGAAACTAGGCATAGACCAATATTTTATAATGTCTACCAAGATACATGATTTAGAAATAAAAGTTAAGACTATAAGCAAATTAGTAGAGCAAGGAATAGCTTACCTGTCAGATTTATGGAGAAGGGAAGAATTTATGACCAATGAAGAGATAGAGAACATTATGAAATGCAAAATGGATAATTTTGATCACATAAAATTAAAAAGTTTTTGCACAAACAAAACAAATACAACCAAGATTAGAAGGGAAGCAGAAAGCTGGGAAAGAATTTTTATAGCCAGTGTCTCTGATAAAGGCTTCTTTTCCAAAAAAAATACAGAGAACTGAGTCTAATTTATAAGAATACAAGTGGGGTGGGGAGAGCCAAGATGGCAGTGTGAAAACAGGGACTCACTTGAGCTCTCCCTCAAATCCCTCCAAACACCTGTAAAAATGTCTCTAAACAAATTCTAGAGCTACAGAACCCACTAAATGACAGAGTGAAACAAGTCTCCAGCCCGAGACAGCCTGGATGGTCACTGGGAAGGGTCCATCTAACCATACTGGGAGCAGAATGCAGCCCAGCATGGGCTGCTCCAGAAGAGACCTGGCCAGAGTAGACCAGAAAGAGCAGGCCTCAGGGCATTGAATCACTGGCAGCTGTGGCAGTTTCCAGACTTCTCAACCCACAAATGCCAAAGACAATTTAGCAGATCAGTAGAAGAATGTTCAACCTGGGTAAGAAAAGTGCATGGTCCAGCCCCAGCCCTGGGGGCAGTGGAGATGTCTGCAGCTGAGGCAGCTGCTTCCTGAGCTCCAGGGCCACAGACAGTGCAGGAAATCAAGTGGGTGATCAGACTGGGAATGCCGAGATCTCTTTGCTAGTGCACATGCTGCATTCTCTTGCTTTGCCTGCTTAGATCTGGGTAGCAGTCCTGGTTGGCAGTCATCGGGGTGGGGGGGCAGCACTGGTGTGGGAGAGGGAGTCCTCCTGGTAGTTACACAGCAGAAAAAAGTGCTTGCACTCATAGACCAGAGCACAGGCCAGGAGAAGAGTATCATACCACCTTAGAATAGCAGTAGCTCTGAAAACAGCAGCACAAAACCCCTGAAGCTTGGGAGAGAGTACTCTCCACTCTGGAAGCAGTCATACCCTGACAAAGAGCTCAAAAGTCAAGTAATTGGTTGGGAAAGTGAGCAGGAGGCAGGAAAAAAAATCGGACTATAGAATCTTTTTTTGGTAACAAAGAAGATCAAACTATAGAGCCAGAAGAAGTCAACAAAGTCAAAGAGCCTACATCAAAAGCCTCCAAGAAAGATATGAATTGGTCTCAGGCCATGGAAGAGCTCAAAAAGATTTGGAAAAGCAAGTAAGAGAAGTAGAGGAAAAATTGGGAAGAGAAATGAGAGTGATGCAAGAAAATCATGAAAAACAAGTCAATGACTTGCTAGAGGAGACCCAAAAAATACTGAAGAAAATAATACCTTAAAAAATAGACTAATTCAAATGGCAAAAGAGCTCCAAAAAGCCAATGAGGAGAAGAATGCCTTGAAAGGCAGAATTAGCCAAATGGAAAAGGAGGTCCAAAAGACCACTGAAGAAAATACTACCTTAAAAATTAGATTGGAGCAAGTGGAAGCTAATGACTTTATGAGAAATCAAGATATTATAAAACAGAACCAAAGGAATGAAAAAGTAGAAGACAATGTAAAATATCTCATTGGAAAAACCACTGACCTGGAAAATAGATCCAGGAGAGATAATTTTAAAATTATTGGATTACCTGAAAGCCATGATCCAAAAAAGAGCCTAGATCTCATCTTTCAAGAAATTATCAAGGAGAACTGCCCTGATATTCTAGAGCCAAAGAGTAAAATAGAAAATTGAAAGAATCCACAGATCACCTCCTCAAAAAGATCCCAAAAAGAAAACTCCTAGGAATATTGTCACCAAATTCCAGAGCTCCCAGATCAAGGAAAAAATACTGCAAGTATCCAGAAAGAAACAATTTGAGTATTGTGGAAACATAATCAGGATAATACAAGATCTAGCAGCTTCAACATTAAGGGATCAAGGGGCTTGGAATATGATATTCCAGAGGTCAATGGAGCTAGGATTAAAACCAAGAATCACCTACCCAGCAAAACTGAGTATAATGCTCCAAGGCAAAACATGGATTTTCAATGAAATAGAGGACTTTCAAGCTTTCTCACTGAAAAGACCAGAGCTGAATAGAAAATTTGACTTTCAAACACAAGAATCAAGGGAAGCATGAAAAGGTATGTATTTGCAAGACTTTGTGGAAACATTCTTCTTCCTGACCCAGAGAATGTTCAAGCAGTCATCACTACAAGAGCAAGTTACCTCACTACTAGACCTGTGTGAATACCATCTTACCCTGCTGGATGAGAAGTGCCTGCTCTCAGCAAAGGTGCCTCTTCTGGCAGGCCTCCCACCAGCAGTTCTTCCCAAGAAAGGCTCCCTCTCACTCAGCCACCAAATGGGTCTTTCCTTCCCCGAAATAACACTGCCAATAAATTTGCCCACTACAGACATCCTCAGTCTTGAAGGGATGGTGCTTTGGTATGGGAGAAGAAACTCATAGGGAATTTCAGGGCTGACAAGGGCTCCCCACCCCATGAGCGTGTGGCTGCTGGTGAAATATGGAATGCCAAGTTTTTCCTTTGCTAAATGCTCTCACCAATTTATTTCCCATTTTCCCAAGTTCCACACTTCTAAAAGTGAATGCCTTACATACAACTGTCTGTGCCACCAGCCCTTCTTTTTCAATTCATCAGTGGATGGACTATGTACATCCTGTGACAAAGGCCATCCTTCTTACTTTATGGAATACCACATGAAGACAGTGGGAATGAATTCATACTGTCCAGACCACTGACTCCTGGGGATGATAGCCATAGAGGAGACAGTCCAAGGAAAAGAAATCTCAGGGCTTCTGTGTGCTCTTCAAGAACCAAGAGCCATTTTGTGTCACCCTCCATCATTGGGTAGAAAATGATTTGGGAGAATCAAGTAGGAGTATGCAAATCTGCAGTCTCTAATACATGTGCATGTGTCCCAATGGAAAAAAAAAATAGACTATTGTAAATGACAAAAGAGCTCCAAAAAGCCAACGAGGAGAAGAGTGCATTAAAAGGTAGAATTAGCGAAATGCTAAAGGAGATCCAAAAACCACCAAAGAAAACAATGCCTTAAAATTTAGAATGGAGCAAGTAGAAGCTAGTGACTTCATGAGAAATCAAGAAATTATAAAACAGAACCAAAAGAATGAAAAAATGGAAGACTGGAAAATATCTCATTGGAAAAACCACTGACCTGGAGAAGAGATACAGGAGAGACAATTTAAAAATTCTTGGACTAGCTGAAAGCCATGATCAAAAAAAGAGCCTAGACATCATCTTTCAAGAAATTGTCAAGGAAAACTGCTCAGATATTCCAGAACCAGAGGGTAAAATGGAAATTGAAAGAGTCCACCAATTGCCTCTTGAAAAAGATCCCGAAAAGAAAACTCCTAAGAATATTATAGCCAAATTCCAGAGTTGCCAGGTCAAGGAGAAAATATCGCAAGCAGACAGAAAGAAACAATTTGAGTATTGTGGAAACACAATCAGGATAATACAAGATCTAGCAGCTTCTACATTAAGGGATCAAAGGGCCTGTTATATGATATTCTGGAAGTCAAAGGAGGTAGGATTAAAACCAAGAATCACCCACCCAGAAAAACTGAGTATAATACTCCTGGGCAAAATATGGATTTTCAATGAAATAGAGGACTTTCAAGCATTCTTAATAAAAAAAGCAGAGCCAAATAGAAAACTTGACTTTCAAATACAAGAATCAAGAAAAGCATGGAAAGGTAAACAGGAAAGAGAAATCATGAGAGACTTGCTAAAGTTGAACTGCTTTGTTTACATTCCTACATGGAAAGATGGTATCTGTAACTCATGAGACCTTTCTCAGTATTAGGGTAGTTGAAGGGAATATACATATATGTATAGACAGATGGAAAGGATGATATCTAAAAAAATAAAATTAAGGGGTGAGAGGGTACTATATTGGGAGTAGGAGAAAGGGAGAGATAGAATGGGCTAAATTATCTCACATAAAAGTGGCAAGAAAAAGCTGTTGTAATGGTAGGGAAGAGGGGGTAGGCGAAAGGGAATGAGTGAATCTTGCTCTCATCAGATCTATCTTAAGGAGGGAATAACATACATGCTCAATTGGATATCTTACCCTACAGGAAAGTAGGGAAGAAGGGCATAAGCGGGGGAGGGATGACAGAAGGGAGGGCAGATTGAGGGAGGAGGTAGTCAAAAGCAAACACTTTTTAAAAGGGATGGAATCAGAGGGGAAAACTGAATAAAGGGGGACAGGATAGGATGGAGGGAAATATAGTCAGTCTTTGACAACATGACTATTATGGAAATGTTTTGCATAATGATACATGTATAACCTATATTGAATTGCTTTCCTTCTCAAGTAGGGTGAATGAGGAGCAAAGAAGGGAGAGAATTCAGAACTCAAAATTCTAAAAACAAATGTTAAAAAAATGTTTTTACATGCAACTGGGAAATAAGATATACAGGCAATGGGTAGAGAAATCTATCTTGTGCTACAAGAAAGTAAGGGGAGAGGGGATAAGGAGGGGGGGGAGTGGGGTGATGGAAGTGAGGGCAGACTGGGGAAAGGGCAATCAGAATACATGCCATCTTGGGGTGGGGGAGGGTAAAGATGGGAAGAAACTTTTTAACTCAAAATCTTGTGGAAATGAAAGTTGAAAACTAAAAATAAATTTTAAAAAATGAATACAATTCATTCTCCAATTGATAAATGATTAAATGATATGAAGAGACAGTTTTCAGATGAAGAAATTAAAGCCATTTATATAAAATTCTCTAAATCACTATTAATTAGAGAAATGCAAATCAAAACACCTCTGAGGTACCACATCACAAGTACCAGATTGGCTAACATGACAAAACAGGAAAATGATAAATGTTGGAGAAGATGTTGGAAAATCAGAACACTAATGCATTGTTGGTGGAGTTGTGAACTGATCCAACAATTCTGGAGCCCAATTTGGAACGCCAAAAGGGCTATCAAACTGTGCATACCCTTTCACCCAGTATTACAACTTCTAGGGCTGTATCCCAAAGAGATCATAAAAACGGAGAAAGGACCTACACGTACAAAAATATTTATAGCAGCTCTTTTTGGTGGTGGCAAAGAACTGGAAATTGAAGGAATGCTCATCAATTGGACAATAGCTGAACATGTTGTGGTATATCAATGTAATGGAATAGTGTTGTGCTATAAGAAATGATGAGCAGGTGGACTTCAGAAAAACCTGGAAAGACTTATATGAAATGATGCTGAATGAAGTGAGCAGAACCAGGAGAACATTATACACAGTAACAGCAACATTGTACAATGATCAGTTTTCATAGATTTAACTCTTCTCCACAATACAAGGATCTAAGACAATTCCAAAAGACTCATGAGGGAAAATGCTATCCACATCCAAAGAAAGAACTATGAAGTCTAAACAGAGATCAAAGCATACTATTTTCTTTTTTCTGTTTGTTTCTTCTTTCTCATGGTTTTCACTTTGGGTATAATTCTTCTTTACAACATGACTAATGTGGAAATATGTTTAATAAAATTGTACATATACAGCCTGTATTAGACTGCATGCCATCTTGGAAAGGGGGAGCAGGGGGAAGGGGAGAAAATTTGGAACTCAAAATCTTATAGAAGTGAATGTTGAAAACTAAAAACAAATAAAAGTTTTAGAAAATATTTTAAAAGAAATACATATGAGATAGGGAGGCAGGACACTAGCAGTTGGGGGTTCAAGACTCTATGGTCTAAGGGTAATTTGGTCCCTTTAGAAGTTATGTTTATGATTAATATTCTTAATTTACGCAATAGTTTTTTGTTTGACAATGCAAAATAAAGTTTGCTGAGTGTGAGATAATTGAAGGTGGACAGGGGTTGTGCCTATGGGAGCAATGGTTGAGCTGCTGATGAGGGGTACTTTGCAGAGTCTTAATCAGTCAGCTACTCAGACTCTAATAGAAAATAGGCAGCCAACTAATGTGAAAGTCATGGCAGTAAGATGACTAAACAAGTGTCCCACAGCAGTGAGCCTAGGAACCATTCATTACACACTGGCAGGAAAGCACACAAGAAAAAAGATTATAACAAAGAGATAATCAGCTATGTGGGATGTAACAGGTGGAGTAAGATTGCATCGAGTGAGACAAGAGTATATAAGAGCCCCATAAGATCAATATTAAGCCAGGGCACTTCTGGTTCATAGCAGGGCTATTGTCTTAGCCTTGTAGAAAGGCAAGTTTAGCTAAATTACTATATGAGACTGACTATGTTACTCCGCAATTGCAGGGCTCCAGGTGAGTCAAAGGCTCAGAAGAAGCATTTAACATACATTCTATCATTTGGTCAGAGGACTATAAATGGTTGCATAGTAGTAGTAGTAGTAGTAGTAGTAGTAGTAGTAGTAGTAGTAGTAGTAGTAGTAGTAATAGTAGTAGTAGTTAGCAGTGCTGCTGGTGATGATGTAAAGACACACAGGTGTATCTATCATCTGAAAGATCACCATGCCTCAGGGGAGCACATAAAGGGAAGAGAAGTTGCTTCCTTTAAAATCTGAGGTAGTACAGGTATTATTTATTATCTTTAAGATCACAAGGAACACAAAAGTAATTTTAATTTTTATTAAATATTGCACATAGGTATACTTACATTATGTAAAATTAATATTTTAAATAGAGAACTATAAAATGAATCATTTAAAATTATTTTCTCCAAAAACATTTGGTACAGGAGTCACAGAAGACTTCTTCTGAACTTTACAAGAACAAATAATACATCTGTTACACAGATTTTTCACAAATAGAAGGAAAAGGGGGGCATTCCTCCATAATTTTTATGGGATAAATAAATTTTAATGCATGCATGTATGTATGTAGATATATATGTATATATATATATATATATTTTTTTACAATCATTTATTTTCTTTTCTTCCAACTACCCTCCTCCAAGTGAATAAGAAAAGGCAAAAGATACCTTTATAATAAATATGTATAACCCAGAAAAAAAAATTTTCACATAGCCCATGTCTAAAAATGTATATCTCAGTGTTTATTTTAAATCTTTCACCTCTCTGGAAGGAGGTAGGTGGTGTATTTCATCTTCAGCTCTCTGGACTCTTGGTTTATTGTTGCACTGATCAGAGTTTTACAATTGTACAAAGTTATTTTTCTTTATAATGTCCTATAAATTATTCTCTTAATTCTTTATACATTAATCTACATCAATTTACAGAGGTCCCAGTTTCTTCTGAAATGATTTCAGCATTCCTCATGGCACAATACTCCATTATATTCATATACATTCATATAATTTGTTTAGTCATCCCCAAATGATAGACACACCCTTGCTTTCTAATTCCTTTGTCACTACAAAAAAAAGCTGCTAAAACATCTTTGTTCTTACGGGTCATGTTCCTCACTTATTTTATCTCTTTGGTTTATAGACATAGTAGTGGAATCAAAGGGCATACACACTTTAATGACTTTAAAAGCATGGTTCCAAGTTGATTTCCAGAATGAGTCAACCAATTCACAGCTATACCAACAGTACATTATTAGTGTGTATGCTTTTACATAGCCCATGTCACAGTGGGTATGATCTAGAAACTCAAAATTACTTTAATTATAAGTGACATGGAACAGTTTTTTTCATTTAGATTGTTGATATTTTTTCATATAATGGTTAGATTTATTCCTCTGAAGACTACTTGTTCATATCCTTTGGTTCATATTCATGTTTATGTATTGTGGAAGGGCTCTTATATCTACAATATGAATCAGTTCTTTGTTGGAGAAACTTTCACCAAATATTTTTTTCAGTTACTTCTTTCCTTTCTCATTCAGACTTCATTAGTTTTGTTTATACAAAACCTTTTTTCATTTTATATAATCAAAATGTCCATTTTACCTTCTACAATCCTCTTTATTTCTTATTTAGTAATAAGCTCTCCTTCTATCCATATATCTGAGAGGTAATTTCTTCCTTGCTGCTGTAATTTGCTTATGATTACATCTTTTATGTCTAATGTGGTGCTAATTTTAAAGCTAAGTAAAGATAATACTAAAAATGAAAAGTATGGATCAATTTTTCAAACATAGAAAAACAAAACTACTACTTAAAATATTAGCCAATAAATATATCAGCAATGTATTAAGAAAACATTCATCCTCACCAAATAGTATTTATACTATGCATGAAACTATATAAGAAAATTAACATAAAACAATAAACCAACAAATAATACATTATATCAATATATGGAGAACAGGTCTTTGATAAAAATCCAACTCTGATTCATGATTTCTGAAAAACACTAAAAAGAATAGATATTGAAGTTACTTACTCAACACAATACAAAGAATCTAATTAAATCTAAGATACAACATAACTTAGTGAAAAACAGAAGCATTTCTGCTAAAAACAGGTAAAAAATAAGAATGTTCATTTACTCTCATTATTTTTATCTGACATTGCATTAGAAATCCTAGCAATTATAGTAACCCAGAAGTGGAGGTATTAGAGGGATAAATTTTGTAAATTAAAAGGCCAAAATATCATTATTTTAATATCATTCAATAGTGTATCCAGAAAATATAACAATGTAAATGGAAAAAAATTAACAGTTGTAAAAAATGAATTTAGAAAAATTCTAAAACTCCCCATGTTTTTATATTTACTAGTAACAATTGTCAAGAAAATGTGACAAATAACTCCATTTATAATAACAATAAATTATCAAATATTTGGAATATAATCTACATAGAAGTACATAGATCTTTCAAATGCAAAGTAAACTATAATAGCCAGATCAAAGATGTACCCAAATAGTTCAAAATACATTTAATGTCTATGGATGGTTCAGATGAATATAGTAAAATTAGCAATACTCGTTAAATTTCTTTGTATAGTTAATGCAACAATAATCAAAATTTCCAAAAGCATCTTCATAGAACTAGATAAAATCATAAATGGCATTTATATGGCAAAACATGTAGGCAAGACCATGAAGGGTCATATCATATTAAAAAGAAAAGCTAATGAAAGTTGTCACACTCCTAGACTTTAAAACCTGTTACAAAGAAATTATCATGAACGCTAACGGATACTCAGAAAAACATAGATCAATAGAATATTTATACCAAACAACCAACTAAATGTATACAAGTTTTTGACAAATCCATAGGAAAAAACCTGGGGAAAAGATTTTTTATTTTGCAAATGTACTTAAGAAAATGTGTTGGCAACCTAGAGGGGAGAGATCATAGACTCACAACTTACCCTCTATAACATAGTAAATTCCAGTTGCATGAGAGACTTTTTAAAATCTGTAAAACAGATGGAAGAAAAGAGAAAGGAGTACTTCTATCCAATAGTGAAAGGGAGATGATTTTTTCAATTCAGCAAATAGAGGGAATTGTTAGAAACAAGTTAAATTGCTTGATTACATGAAGTGTTTTAAAAATCTGTACAGTTAAAATATGATTAAAATAAGACAAGTCAATAAAAATAGATTAGGGAAATAAGTATAACAAATATCATGGAAAAATCTTGACATTTAAAATATATAAGGAACTGTTAAAATTCACAGCAGTAATTCTCAAAAGACAAATAGTCTAAGGATATGAACAGACAAGTTACAGAAGAAAAAATGTTTTTTACTACACACTTGAAAAAATGTTCATCCTCACTCACAATCAAATTGATATAAATTCAAGTGGCATTACAGTGCCACATTATACCCATGAAACTGGAAAAAAGTGATTTAAAAGAAGAAAAGTCAAAATTGATGGAGGTGTGAAGGAACAGGTGCACTCATTCATTGCAGGTGGAATTGCAAATTTGTAGAATATTTTTGTAAGGAGTACACAATAAAAGCTATACAAACAGCCATACCATTTAACCTAATAAATTCTATTGTTGAAGTGCAATTTTCTTCTTTTTAAGGGGTAACCATTCAAAGATTTTCATAGCAGCATTATATGCAATTGCAAGAGGGGGAGATGGAAATGACCTGAATGTCAATAGGGGACCACTCAAATAAAATTGTGGCACATGAATGCAGTGAAATACTAGGATGCTATTAAGACTGACCGATAAGACTACAGAGAAATCTAGGGCACGGGGTGGAGGTGAGAGGTGTACAGGAAACAATTGTGAAATACTTCAAAGCAAGGGGGGTAAAGCACCAGCAAAAGAATGTAGTTCATGCTAACTATGGCTATATAAGAGGAAAAATAAATAAGAATGAAGAAAGAATCCTGCTGAAGGCACAAAGTGACTGAAAACTGTTATGCCTTATGAAATAAAATTAATTTAAAGGTAAAAAAGCTACAAAGCAATTTTGGCTACATTAATAGTCAATGTTAAGTTTTAATAAAACATTTAATTTTAAAAATAAAATGGAGTTTGACTAAATGAACTCTTACATGCCTTCAAACTCTTAAATCTATGGTCCTATGAACTCAGAAGTTTGTAAACCCCTTTCATGAATTGTTGTGGACAGAATCCACAGAATCTCAGAAATAAGAAAGCTTGCAGAGGTCATTCGATTAAGCTCCTACCTGAACAAGAATTCTATTATATCCTTCCTGAAAATCTTCCCTTGAAAACTTCTGGTGAAAAGAAAACACTATCTCTGGAGTAGTTATTTCCGCTTTTCATTAGCTCTAATTGCTAGGTATTTTTTCCTTATATGAAGCCAAAATTGTCTATTTAAAATGTCCAATTGGTCCTATTTCTGTTTTCCAGAGCAAAACACAGTAAGCCTAACCCCATTTGCATATTGCAGCCTTTCAAGTACTTGACAGATGTAATATGATTTCTAAGTTTCTTCTTCTTCAGACTTAATAGGACCAGTTCCTTAAACCAATGCCTACACAGTATAATCTCAAGAGCAATAACCATACCAGATGTCCTCTTCTGAAGACTCTCTAGTTTATCAATGTCCTTTCTAATATAATCAAGATTGCTGAATTTGCCCTAGGCTCTCAGGTTTGGTGAATATCCTGGGCCTGCTTGAGGGATGAAGTTGGTGAGAGCTTGGGAGAGGAGATTTTTGGTTTTTGCTTCCCACTTTAAGACAGGATACATAGAGTTCCAGGCTGTCTTCAAGGAAAGGCTGCTAAACAAAGAGAAAGACTTTGGGATTAAGCAGACATGTGGGGGAGCCAGTAGTTTGACACATCACTTATTTCTAGCTTGCCACGGTAGAGACTTCAGGGAAATTCCCCTTGGGTGAGATTAAAGACTCACTTTTGGTCAAACAGATATACCTCACCCAGTAGAAGAGCTCATTCACTGTGTATATCATCTATTATAGTATAATAACTTCACTGATTTCTTTTTGCTATTATTTTGGATAAGTGTGGTTATTCACTATTCACCAGTTGTGATACCCTTTCTATAAGTAGTATTTGGTGGAAAAATAGTCAATCCTTAGGATACAACCCAGGGTATTTCTTTCCCTAGTGGGCAAAAGATGAAATGACTGAGGAAACAAAGGTTTGATCTTCTGAGCATATCAATTTATTAAACAATGCATGCTATTGCCCAACAAAGCAAGACTAGGCCTCATCAGCTTAGGTCTGGATATGAGGGAGACAAACTTTTATACATTAAAAACAATTAATCAAGTAGAACCTATTAATAAAAAGGAAACAATACATTAGGTAATCTGACTTCTAATTGGATGAAAGATTACGGACTAAAAAACAGAAAAAGGTAAAGATTAGGGACTTTCCAAGTGGGAGGGGGATAGCGAAAAGGTGCAATTCCCAGAATTTGGCAAGAGAGGTGTCCCTAAACAATCAAAGGAGTATAGAAATAATAAATGATTGATCAGCATGGGGCAAGTTTTCAAATAAGACATATACATTGCTTGAGATGTACAATTGTAACAAAACTCCTTTGGATCTGACTGAGTTTCTGGTCTAACCAAGCATGACTGAGGTCATTAGTTAAAGGGTTTCTAAGCAGCAAGTAGAGATGATTGAGTTTCCCAGCCGTACAGGGCTCGGTTTAAACAACAGAATAAGGTTTTCTCCCAGTTCCCACAGTTGAATAAAGTTTTCTCAAGGGACCCACAGTTGAATAGAAAACTTCTGAATTGAGTCAAAAGATGGAGTCAATGTGGTTTACTCAATTCCTACAATTAACCACTTGCTGTCCTAATCCCCTCAATTCCCTCAATTTTCTCCCTTTTGATTTATGCGGGAGGGAACAATCCGCTCCCCACCCCTCACCATGTATCACTTATCTATAAACCAAATCTATAAGGTTTTTCACATATTCATGATCAGAATTGTATAAATCAGGTTATAAATCAAATTACTTAGATGTACTACAAACTACAATGTATTAATTTTAGGAAGGGAGATTTACATGTCATCAAGGTAACCAAGAAAACTTAAATGTAAACATTAACATTATGAAACTAAAGGCCAAGGCAATACAGTAATGATCATCAATATTAATTAACATCAAATCTCCTTGCATCCTAGTGACCCACTTCCAATGTTCCTATAATCAGTACATTTTGTCTTGAGTCCCATATGTCCCACATAGTTGTCTGATACCTGGAAATCTTGTCTTGGACATTCTGGAAATGGCCTCATTCTTAGGACAGCTAGGTGGGGGCTCTGTTTTTCTGATTCCAAATCACTTGTAATGGTTTCTAGATTAAAATCTGCCAAAATCTGCCAGTAACAAGACTTAATATAATTTAGTACAATCTCTAAAATTTGGTTCTCCAAACCTGAAGCTTCAAAAAAATTCATGAGGGTATAACTTCTAAAATGAACTCTTTTGTTTTATAATACTATCAGACAAATACTTTAAAAATGGGGAAATAATTTCAATTTTTACTATTATTAATTAAATTTTATATGTAAAATCCTTAATTTGATTTTGAGAACTTATTGCTAAAACATAATCAAAGCCCGAATTTCCATGCTAGATACTTCTGGAAGCCAGTTTTACACACACACACACACACACACACACACACACACACACAGTGTGCATGTGTACATATGTATTTAGAGAAAAGAAATCTAGACCTGTTGCTTTCTCAAAATTTATTATTCCATTTAATTAAAAAAAACTTTTAAGTTACATCTTTGTCTTATTACTTTGTCTAATTGCCCCTTTAGGAGTATACCCTTATATTATAATTTGACAACAAGCACAGATTAAAATTGCAAGATTTGTCACACTTACATCCTATTATAGTAACTTAGAGACAGTATCAATCTACTAATTAATGGATTTGTCCTGATTATAGAAATTTGCTATGAAAGGAAAAAGAGGGCCATAGTTATAATAGTATCAAGACTTGTTGGGGGGGGGGGGCAGCCAGAGCCAAGATGGCTGCTTGAAAACAGAGACTCGCTCAAGTTCTCCCCCCAAACCCCCCAAACACCTGTAAAAATGACTCTAAACAAATTCTAGAGCTACAGAAACCCCAAAATAACAGAGAAAAACAAGTCTCCAGGCCAAGACAACCTGGATGGTTGCTGGGAAGGGTCTATCCTACCATGTTGGGAGCGGACCACAACATAAGGGACTTACTAAAGTTGAACTGTTTTGTTTACATTCCTGCATGGAAAGATGATATTTGTAACTCATGAAACCTTTCTCAGTATTAGGGTAGTTGAAGGGAATATACACATGCATATATACAGACATATACATATACATATATATATATATATGTAGACAGAGGGCACAGGGTGAGTTGAATATGAAGGGATGATATCTAAAAAAATAAACTTAAGGGGTGAGAGAGGAATATATTGGGAGAAGAAAGGGAGAGATAGAATGGGGCAAATTATCTCACATAATAGTGGCAAGAAAAGGCAGTTATAATGGAAGAGAAGAGGGGGCAGGTGAAAGGGAATGAGTGAATCTTGCTCTCATTGGATATAACTTAAGGAGGGAATAACATACAGACTCAATTGTGTATCTTACCCTACAGGAAAGTAGGGGTGAAGGGGAAAAGAGAGGGGGATGACAGAAAGGAGGGCAGATTGAGGGAGGCTGTAGTCAAAAGCAAACACTTTTGAAAAGGGACAGGGTCAAAGGAGAAAACTGAACAAATGGGGAACAGGATAGGATGGAGTGACATATAGTTAGTCTTTCACAACATGACTATTATGGAAGCGTTTTACATAACAGTACATGTATAACTTATATTGAATTGCTTGCCTTCTCAGGGACAGTGGGTGGGGAGGGAAGAGGGGAGAGAATTTGGAACTCAAAGTTCTAAAAACAGATTGGAGGTGGAGGTAGTCAAAAGCAAACACTTTTGAAAAGGGACAGGTTCAAGGGAGAAAATTGAATAAGGTGGGACAGGAGAGGATGGAGGGAAATTATATGAGTAAGGCAAAATTCACAACCTCGGAGAGGACCATGAGCATGCCTGAATGGTTCAGAATTGCAAAGTATAATGAATTCTCTAGGTAGAAGGCAAAGGAAGTATAACCTTTATTTAGACTCAAAAGGATCAGACTCAAGGACCAATGCCCCAATTCAATATTGTGGCAATAACATTCCAAAACCTCACTGTGGCAACAAAGAGATTATAACAAAATATTATAGCAGCAAACCAAACCATACTTGTACTTCCCCTCAATGCTGAATCAAAATTCCAAAACTCCCTCTTGTGTTCAGCACTCTCCACTCTTTACACTCTGGAAACTGGCCCTCAGCTTCTGAATCCTGAGCTCTTCATTCCACTCTCAGTCCTCAGTCCTCAGTCTCTGCTTCTCTTCATCCTCAGTTTTCTCCTGTTTCTGCATTCTGTTCTCTCTTTTTATACAGTCCTTAGATGTCATCTGATTGACTAGAACTCAGGCACATACCATTGGCTCTGGTCTTAGCAACTCTCCTTGGGGCCCTGAGGTCTTCCTTCTTCTCTCAAAATAGGGAACTAGTTTGTTAACCAGCCTGGGGTCTCATACATAATTAGTGGAAGGGTGTGGGCCTGTCTCTAATCAGACCTCCCTTTGTTGGCCCACCTGGAGCCCCACCTGAGCCTATTCCATGGGCAGGAAAGATCTTTTCACTTACTGATTGGCTTTGCAAAAATATAGTCTTTCACAATATGACTATTATGGAAGTGTTTTGCATAATGATAAATGTATGGCCCATGTTGAATTGCTCGCCTTCTCAAGGAGGGTAGGTGGGGAAGGAAGAAGGGAGAGAATTTGAAACTCAAAGTTCTAAAAACAAATGTTGAAAAAAAAGTTATTTTTACATTCAACTAGGAAATAAGATATACAGGCAATGGGGTATAGAAATCTATCTTGCCCTACAGGAAAATAAGGGGAAAAGGGATGGAGATGGGGTGACAGAAGGGAAGACAGACTGGGGAAAGGGGCAATCAGAATATATGCCATCTTGGGGTGAGGGGAGGGTAGAAGTGGGGAGAAAATTTTTAACTCAAAATCCTGTGGAAATCAATGTTGAAAACTAAAAATATTAAATAATAATAAAAAATCAATTTAAAAAAAAGACTTGTCCCCTCAAGGGCATAGACTGGCCTTAAATATACTGCGACAGTGGAAAAACTCCCTTAGCTCTGTTTGATTCCAGGCATGAGTCATATCTGACAGCCAATCATGTAGTCACAGGGCATCAAAAGCAAGAGTCAGGATTAACGAGGGTGGGGAACTTTCCTATTTAGAAAGAAAATAACACAATAGTGAAACTGAGTCAAGAGGAGCCTACCTTAGGCCATGCCAAAGTCATCCCCAAAACTTTTTCCAGACATTCTCAGACTGCAGTACCTGTCATTTCCTACCACTGACTTCATGACAATTTAGACAACCATCCCTGTAATCAAAATTCAAAACAATAGCAAATTATTGTCCCAAGAGTTTTACTTCAAACAGCAAAATTTCACTAATCACAACTTAGGGCTTGAATATCTTTACTTATGTTTCTCTAGCAGTTAACATTTCATTTATCCTTTACTTATAAATTAAAACAAACCACATTCTGTTGTTTGCAACATACAATAAATACCTGATACTTGATTTATTCATATTAAATGCATTGAAGTTACATCTTTAAACCACCCTATACATTTTTGTAATTTTTGTGATAGCCATACATTTTCAAATGAAAACTCATTCTTTACTATAGTAAACTTATTATTATTATCTGTTTTAAAACAAAATATACCTCATTAAATATTTAACATATTTCAAATATCTATTTTTATCACATTTTTTAAGAACTCAATTCATAAACTAACCACATCCAGATAAAAAAGAGTTGTTTGTCTAACAGAATTCATGATACATTGATTTCTCAAATTTCAAAATACAAGAAAATTTTAAAATATAATAACATAAACATGTATTCAAAACATACATGCATTTAAAACATGAAACAAAACTTTTTAGCAATCAAGTAACATAGATTCTGCTGAATGCATTTCCAAATTATCCTACATACAAAATCATTAATCTTATTACCTTTGGCATTTTATACAAATCACATCTAAAATCCACTATAGAGTTATCAAATATAGAGCAATCGCATCCAAATAAAGAAATAATAACATTGATAATGTCAACATTTATATAATACTTACCATATGCCAGTCACTGTGTTAAATACTTTACAATCATTATACTCTTTGATCTTTACAATAAGGTTGGGAGGTAGGTACTATTATTAGTTTCATCTTGATGGATCAGGAAACTAAGGCAAAAAGAGATAAGATAACTTGCTTAAAATCCCACAGCTAATAAATTTCTGATACTGGAATGTAACTGAAGTTTCCCTGCATTTTTCCAGCATTTTTTCAGCACCTTTATTTGAGAACCTAATCTGAGATGAGAAGAGTTAACAGGGTTAGAGGGTGAGGGTCTCTAAGCTGGAGGAGTCACAGGGTGACTTTCAGCAGGAGTGGTCACAGAGAGTCTCTGATCTCAGATGGGGTCCTCTGAGCTGGGATGAGGGGAGTGCTAAGGTGACGGGGGGAGAAGTCGTGCCTCTGACAGTTATTTAAGTTTCAGGTAAATTTTTAAATGCAAGCCATATATCCTAATTTAAAATTTCTTCACTCTGGGATTGCTTTCAAACTAAAGGCCTATATTACATTTAAAACAATAGGGCTATCAATCACTGAGGGGTAGGGGTAGTGGAAATTATCTAAGTCCTGTTTACCCCTAAAACTTTGATGTATTTAATTCCTTTTTTCCCCTTAAAACAAATTCTAGAGTAGTACCCCAAAACTCACTAAAATATAAGCATATTTTAAGCTTCTGCTAAGTGAAAATGATTAATCTCTAAACTCCTTAATAATTAATTTCTACTCTCCCTGATCTCTAAATCTCCAGAAAAGTTTTCCTTTCTATGATTATCTGACTTTATTTCTGAAATTCCAACATAGCCAAGGCTGAAATGGAAGGGAAAAAATGAATCTTGTAGGGCTTTTTCCCCCTTATAACCTTATCTCCTGACTAAAAATTTAAAGTGGGGGTTAGTCCTGCTTGCTGAGACAACTGCTTTAAGTATGAAACTTCATTAATCTTTCCCAGCATTCTAAGCTCTTTGGCTGTAGCCTTTTGCAGTTTTTCTGACTGGCTACATTTTCCTTTTAGAAATCTTTCAAGGTGAGAATTCAAGGGGGCGGAGCCAAGATGGCAGCTGGTAAGCAGGGAATAGTCTGAGCTCCCTACCGAGACCCTCCAAAAACTTATAAAAAATGGCTCTGAACCAATTCTAGAACGGCAGAACCCACAGAACAGCAGAGGGAAGCAGGGCTCCAGCCCAGAACAGCCTGGATGGTCTCTGGGTGAGGTCTATCCCACACGGAGCTCGGAGCTGGGAGCTGGGAGCTGGGAACGGAGTGGAGCAGAGCCCAGCCTGAGCGGTGTGGACCATCCAGAACAGAAGCCGGGCGGAGGGGGCCCTAGCGCCCTGATTCAGTGAGCTGCAGCAGTTATGAGACTTCTCAACCCACAAACACCAAAGACTGCGGAGAAGGTTAGTGGGAAAAGCTGCGGGAGTGGAAGGAGTTCGAGGTTCGGCTTCCAGCCCTGGGGGCAGCGGAGGTGGGGCAGCTACAGCTGTTGTTACTTCCAGCTCCAGGCCCACCTGGAGGGAGGAATTAAGAGGCGGATCAGAGCAGGGGTGCACAGCCTGCCGAAGATCTAAGCCCAGTTCGGGTTGGGGGTTGGGGAAGGAGCAGTGCGAGTCTGACAGAGCTGGCACCTCCCCCCCAAACGTGGAACATAGAACTCTGTAGTCTACAAGCAGTCTTACTCCACTGAAAAACTCAAGGGTCAAGTTAGTTGGCTGGAAATATGGCCAGGCAGCGAAAACGCACCCAGATTCAGTCTCAGACTCTGCATTCTTTCTTTGCTGACAAAGAAGACCAAAACATACAGACAGAAGAAATTACTAAAGTCAAAGAGCCTGCAACAGAAACCTCCAAGAAAAAAAGGAACTGGTGCCAGGCCATGGAAGAGCTCAAAAAGGATTTGGAAAAGCAAGTTAGAGTAGTAGAGGAAAAATTGGGAAGAGAAATGAGACGGATGCGAGAAAACCATGAAAAACAAGTCAATGACTTGCTAAAGGAGACCCAAAAAAATACTGAAAAATACACTGAAGAAAACAACACCTTAAAAAACAGACTAACTCAAATGGCAAAAGAGCTCCAAAAAGCCGATGAGGAGAAGAATGCCTTGAAAGGCAGAATTAGCCAAATGGAAAAGGAGGTCCAAAAGACCACTGAAGAAAATACTACTTTAAAACTTAGATTGGAGCAAGTGGAAGCTAGTGACTTTATGAGAAATCAGGATATTATAAAACAGAACCAAAGGAATGAAAAAATGGAAGACAATGTGAAATGTCTCATTGGAAAAACCACTGACCTGGAAAATAGATCCAGGAGAGATAATTTAAAAATTATTGGACTACCTGAAAGCCATGATCAAAAAAAGAGCCTAGATACCATCTTTCAAGAAATTATCAAGGAGAACTGCCCTGATATTCTAGAGCCACAGGGCAAAATAGAAATTGAAAGAATCCACCGATCACCTCCTCAAATAGATCCCAAAAAGAAATCTCCTAGGAATATTGTCGCCAAACTCCAGAGCTCCCAGATCAAGGAGAAAGTATTGCAAGCAGCCAGAAAGAAACAATTTGAGTATGGTGGAAACATAATCAGAATAACCCAAGATCTGGCAGCTTCTACATTAAGAGATCAAAGGGCTTGGAATGCGATATTCCTGAGGTCAATGGAGCTAGGATTAAAACCTAGAATCACCTACCCAGCAAAACTGAGTATCATGTTCCAAGGCAAAATATGGATTTTCAATAAAATAGAGGACTTTCAAGCTTTCTCAGTGAAAAGACCAGAACTGAATAGAAAATTTGACTTTCAAACACAAGAATCAAGAGAAGCATGAAAAGGTAATCAAGAAACGGAAATTGCAAGGGACTTACTAAAGTTGAACTGTTTTGTTTACATTCCTACGTGGAAAGATGATGTGTATGATTCATGAGACCTCAGTATTAGTGTAGTTGAAGGGAATATGCATATATATATATATATGTTTATGTATATATATAAGTGAATGTGTATGTATGTATGTATCTATGTGTATATGTATGCATGTGTATGTATGTATATATATGTGTGTGTGTGTTATATATATATATATATATATATATATATATATAAAAGAGAGAGAGCAGACACAGGGTGAGTTGAAGATGAAGGGAAGATATCTAAAAGAAATAAAATGAAATTAAGGGACTAGAGAGCAAAATACTGAGAGAGGGAGATAGGGAGAGATAGAATGGGGTGGATTATCTGGCATAAAGGTGGCAAGAGGAAGCAGTTCTGTGGGAGGAGGGGAGAGGGCAGGTGAGGGGGTAATGAGTGAACCTTGCTCTCATCAGATTTGGCCTGAGGAGGGAATACCATACATACTCAGTTGGGTATCTTACCCCACAGGAAAGAAGAGGGAGGAAGATAAAAAAAAAATAAAAGGGGGGGATGATGGAGGGGAGGGCAGATAGGGGTGGAGGTAATCAAAACAAACACTTTTGAAAGGGGACAGGGTCAAGGGAGAAAATTCAATAAAGCGGGATGGGTTGGGAAGGAGCAAAATATAGTTAGTCTTTCACATCATGAGTATTGTGGAAGGGTTATACATAATGATACATGCGTGACCTAGGTTGAAGTGCTCGACTTCTTAGGGAGGGTGGGTGGGAAGGGAAGAAGGGAGAGACTTTGGAACTCAAAGTTTTAAAAACAGATGTTCAAAAACAAAAAAAAAGCTTTTGCATGCAACTAAAAAATAAGATACACAGGCAATGGGGCATAGAAATTTATCTTGCCTTACAAAAAAGGAAGGGAAAAGGGGATGAGAGGGGAGGGGGGTGATAGAGGGGAGGGCTGACTGGGGAACAGCGCAACCAGAATATATGCCAACTTGGAGTGGGGGGGAGGGTAGAAATGGGGAGAAAATTGGTAATTCAAACTGTTGTGAAAATCAGTGCTGAAAACCAAATATGTTAAATAAATAAATTTAAATAAAAAAAATTTAGAATTCAAAAAAAAAATCTTTCAAGGTAACAGAATCTACAAATAAAACTAAAACACACACACACACCCCTCCCCCCCAACACACACACAAGCTTTGATTTCCTGCAACTTATAATGACATATAAACACATGTAAAATAATAAGACAGAAAAAAAAAGTTGGTGCTTACAATTTTTGAAAATTTACAGTAACTGAAAGCCCCTTCTTCAGATCAATTTTGGGACCCATTTATATTTCTATACATTTTATCATAATTTGAGAGCTCTATCTTTTAGTCACCTCCTCCACTTATGTATGGGAATTTACACCTATTTCCAGGCTAATAAGAGTTTTCTTAAGAGGGTATGAATTCAGTGCTTTTCCCCTGGTCTCATATCAAAAGAAATTTTTCCAAGTGGGGACCCTTTGGTATTTTACTACCACAGAAACCCATAATTATTCTCTACCTCTGGGTAAAAACCTAATCCTAAATTACCCCCCTCTCTGGGATAAACTTAGTCTAAATCTAAACCACCCCACTCCCTGGGGAAAACTAAACAAAACTTAAACCACCTATATCCTTGGGGCAAACTTCCTAAACCATCTCAATCTCATTAAAGGATTTGTTGGTTGCTTAGTCACATCTGATTCTTTGTGACCCAAGTTGGGTTTTTTTGGCAAACATACTGGAGTGGTTTGCCATTTTCTTCTTCAGCTCATTTTACAGATGAAGAAAGTGAGGCAAACAATGTTAAGTGACTTGTTCAGGGTCACATAGCTAGTAAGTAACAGGCCAGATTTGAACTCTGGAAGAGGAGTCTTCCTGACTTCAGGCCCATCACTCTTTCCACTATGCTACTTAACTTCCCCCATTAAAGGATAATAGTTTGAACTTAAAAATTATTTCCCCTAGTCTAGCAATATGTAAGGTGGCAGAGTGATATAATTCTAATCTAGAATTTCTTCTATGAGAAGACTAAGGACCAGCCTGATGGTTACATTTCCTGTTCGCTCCAGGCAAGAATCAGTCTCCTGTGGAGAAGGCTGGGTGAATGTCTCTTAATGTAGTCCAAGCTTACACTTATAAGGCAAAATTATACTGAGATTACAGTGCACTAAAACCCTCAGATCATTTTCAGACAAACTCCTGAGTAGCTATATTTCCTCCATCTTACATTTGTGAAATTTTTTTTTATCTAAAAGAAATAAGACTCTTCCACTATCCTAATTACATTTCATCTTACTAGTTTTGGCCTGATGCCCAAGCTTGTCAATAATTCTCTGAATCCTGACTCAATAAATGTATTAGCCATGCCTCTTGACTTTGTGTCATCCACAAATCAGATAAGCACACCATCTCTGCTTTTATCCAAATTACTGACAAACACATTAAGCAGCATAAGGCCAAGCACCAATACCTAGACAATTCCACCAGAGACCTCATTTCAAAATAGCTTTGAACCATTAATGACTAAACTTTGGGTCTGGTCATTTTAACCAAATCAAAATTCATCTAATGTGACTGTTATCTAGACCATATCTCTCCATTCTTCTGTATGATTATCATGAAACTTTTTCAAATGCTTTGCTAAAAAAAATTACCTAAAACATTTTGTTGATCTACCAGTTTAGTTCTTTTATTTCTTCAAATACTTTGAGAGACCCCTTTCCACATTCTGTGGTCCACTCAGACTGTCCTTCTTACTATTCCTCACATATAATTTTCCATTTCTGGAAAGCACTCTTTCTTCACTTTCATCTCTAAATAGCTCAAATGCCACTTTCTACATGAAACCTTCCTTGACTTCCCCAATTGCTATTGCCCTTTCCTTCAAAAATTTTCTCACATTTGCTTAGATGTATTTTGTGTATATTTATGTATGTAAGCATATATTATAAAAATTGTAATAATTTTATCTTGGCTGGATTGGTTTTGTTTGCAACAAGCAGCATTTTGAAGTATTAGTCTCCAATTGAATACATCTTTACCATACAACAACTGACTGAACAAAAGTGAACAACAGATCCCATTGTGTTTATTGGTTTTTATTACAAAAATGCATCCGATTCAGTAGAACAAGCTGCCATCTTTTTTTTTTTACAACATGTCTCCCATACACCTATCAAGATGATTTAAGATCCTTTAAAAGATGTAACAAAAGAAAAGCAGAAAACTGGGTGAAATTTTTTTTATAGCAAGTATCTCTGATAAAAGCTTCATTCCTCAAATATATAGATAACTGAGTCAATATAGTTATATGAAAAAATGTTCTAAACCACTAGTGATTAGAGAAATCCAAATTAAAACAACTCTGAGGTACTACCTCACACCTATCAGATTGGCTAATATGACAGAAAGGGAAAATGATAAATGCTGGAGGGGATTTGGGAAAATTGGGAACCTAATACACTGTTAGTGTAGTTGTGAACTGATCCAACCATTCTGGAGAGCAATTTGGAACTATACCCAAAGGGTAATAAAACTATACATACCCTTTAAAAGAGCAATACCACTACCAAATTTGTATCCTAAAGAGATCAAAGAAAGGGGGAAAGGATCTATTCGTACAAAAATATTTATAGCAGCTCTTTTTGTGGTGGCAAAGAATTAGAAATAGAGGGCATGCCTATTAATTGGGGAATCACTTAACTAGTTGTGGTATATGATTATGATTAGATACTATTGTGCTATAAGTTATGATGAATAGAATGCTTGCAGAAAAATCTGGAAAGACTTATATTAACTGAAACCCAGAAAGACTTACAGTACATTAACTGAGCAGAACCAAGAGAACATTATGTACAGTAACAGCAATATTGTATGATAATCAATTGTGAATGACTTAGTCATTCTCTGCAATACAATTGTCTAAGACAGTTCCAAAGGATTCATGTTGAAAAATGCCATCCACCTCCAGAGAAAGAATTGATGGAGTCTGAATGAAGATGAAAGGATACTATTTTTCATTTTATTTTTCCACCTTTTGCAGTTTGTATTTTTTTCACAACATGACTAATATGGAAATATGTTTTACATGCTTGCACATGTATAACCTATATCAAGTTGCTTACCATCTCAGGGAGGGAGGAGCCAAGGGAGGGGAGGAAAAAATTTGGAACTCAAAATTAGAGAAAAACATGTTAAAATTATTTTTATATACAATTGGGCAAAACAAAATATTATTTAAAGAAAAAACTACTGCTTGGTTTTTTTTAATTGTATGTCCTCAATTCATGCATAGATGGCCCTCAGAAAGATTTTGTATAGATCAGAGAGTAGATCTAGAGGCTAGTACTTAGATAATGTTTTCCTGGTCACTGGTTGTTGTTGTTGTAGTTGTTGTTTTGGTATCAATAAAGTTCAAGATTTTTCTCGTGCCTTTGTTATATTCCCTTTCTCTGAACACCTTGCAAAGCAGTTTTTCAAAGCCCTCACAATTGTATTTTCTCCAGCATGGATCACCTCTATATATACTTAATCCAATCTGGCTACTTTTTCTCTTTAGTATAATTTCTACTTTCTTTAGCTCCTAAGGGCTTGTAATTTTAATGTCCAAGTATGAAGATTCAACCATCCTTGATAGAAAAAAGTTTTTTGAAATTATTTTTGCAGATCTTTTTCATTTTCCTTATGTTTTCATTTCTCTTTCCATTTTCATCCTTGAATTCACTTGGTTTAACTTTGTTTTACCATACAACAACTGACTGAACAAAAGTGAACAACAGATCCCATTGTGTTTATTGGTTTTTATTACAAAAATGCATCAGATTCAGTAGAACAAGCTGCCATCTTTTTTTTACAACATGTCTCCCAGACACCTATCAAGATGATTTAAGATCCTTTAAAAGATGTAACAAAAGAAATCACTGTTCAATTATTATCATTCTGTATATGTATTGAGTGTACCTAGTTATTTACATGCATCTTTAATTAGAATGTAAGCTTCTTGAGGGCAGGCACTGTTTTTGCTTTTCTTTATATCTCTAGTACTTAGCATAATTCCTTTCACATAGTAAGGACTTAATAAGTGTTTGTTGGCTTGCTGACATGACTTTGCATCCCCAGTGCCTAGTATAGTGTAGTATAGTGTCTGAAGAGAGCTTGAGTGCTTTGGTGCTTGATTGACTCCTAATATCAAAGCCATTTTTTTATCCACCAGACAATACTGTTATACCGGGTTTAAATTTTATGAGATGTATACAGAAGGCAATGTAGTAAATTCCAAATCTTTCTCTTTGAAAGTTAAAGATGTGTATCATCCATGTAGCATAGTAGGTATATCCTTGGACTTGATGTCAGTAAGCCTGCATGTAAAAACCAGCTTAGATACTTTCTGCTTGCTGTATCTTTGTTTCTTTCTCTCTTCTGATTTCATTTTTAGAATGTTTTATTTATTTTATTTTTTAATTTATGGAATAAAACATGCATTTCGATAACATAGTATAATAAAAAATATAATTGCACATGAATCTGCAAACCCATTATATGCAATTTGCTACTCCTTTTCAATATACAATAAAGTTATCATGTAAATTTTGTCTTCCTTTTTTTCTTCTTTCCCCCCTCCATCTCAGAGATGGCTCCCATTAGACACAAATATGTATGTGTATATGTGTGTGTACATATATATGCACACATATATATAAAATCATTCTATACATACTTTTATTTATCAGTTCTTTCTCTAGATGCAGCTGTGCTACCAGGAACAAGTTATTTTATTTCTCTGAGGCTTAGTTCCCTGGTCTGTAAAATAGAGATGATGTTAACACTACCTACCTCATAGGGTTGTAAGGAAAATGCTTTGTAAACCTTGAAGTGCTATTTCAATTTCAGGATTTTTTAAAATCTACATCAGTAATTATATCAATAATCACCAGGGTAGAAACCTTTACAAATATCCATTGGCAATCTGTCCATAGTTTATAGTTTTACAGAGTTGCCTGGGACATCGAGTGGTTGAGTGACTTTGTTGCTGGCTAAATAGCCTATACCATGTGTCTGAGGAAGAATTTGACCTCAGGTCTTCCTGACTCATAAGATACAACTCTATACTACATGGCTTCTCAAATATGAGTTACTATTAATTTTTAAATAAATGAATAAATCAATCTCCCTGTTCATATTATAGTCCTATAAAAAATAGAGGCTTTCATCTAAAGCAGAGTTCACAGAAATTCAAACTGTAGTGATACATTGTTTGTTTTCTATTTATCTGTGTACCTGTTGTGTTCAGCTTCCTTCTTTCCCTCCCTCCCCTCATGTACGTTACTTGAGGGTCAAAGATGTTGTTTTTGGTTTTACCTTTGTTTAGCCTGCTGGGTGGTATCACTCATTCCACAGGCAGGATCTATACCTCCTGTAGTCTCACGGTCATTCTAGAAGTTATACATATTCACTGCAGAAGAACAGAATTTTCTGTGGCTCTCAGAAAGTCAATGTCCCTAGTTCTGTATTATTAGGATTTACTCATTCAGAAATTGGTTTTTGAGTCTACATCTCTGGCAAATCCTACTTCTTCCCTGAACTTGTCATGTTTCTGATCCCTGGTCACAGAGTCTTGATATAATGAAGTCAACTTTTCAGAGACTAACATATATAGCCTCTCCTTAGGTGGGAATGATAAAGGGACCCTTTCTTCCACTTCAAAGCAAGTGCTGATATTGTCTACCTGCTTCTTGCACCATAAGGATATTTTTTATTGTCTGATTGCTTCCTTTACCATGTTATTGTTATTTAGTCATTTTCAATTATGTCCAACTCCTCATGACCCCGTTTTCTTGGCAAAGATGCTGGAGTGATTTGCCATTTCCTTCTCTAGCTCATTTTACAGACTGAGGCAAACAGGTTAATTGACTTGCCCAAGGTCACACAACTAGTAAGTGTCTGAGGCCAGATCTGAACTCAGGAAGATGAGTCTTCCTAACGCCAGACCTGGAACTCTATCCACTGCACCCCCTAGCTGCTCCATCCTTTGCTATTTGCTATGAGGGTACTTTTAATTGACTGCTGAGCTTGAACTCAGTCAAGAAGGAGCAACATCTGCTTGGCAGAACTTTCCTTCCTGCTCATCTTGAGGTATAAAGATGATTCTTTGAGTTCTGAGGGGAGGGCAGAGGGATGCTTGCCAAGCCACAAGCCATTAGCATAGGGCCTACCAGGCAAGATGAAGTCTGGGATAGAGAAATCTCCTCTTTGTGTCTTCCTTCCTTTGGTACAGGGCCTTGTAAAACCATGAAAGGTAGCTGCCACTTTTCCTGGCCACTTCAAGAGGTGAAGTACCAGTTTCTGAAACAACTGTAGCAATGTCATTGACAGAAGCAGCATCAGGCTGGCCAAGAAGGAAAAAGAAAGATGTTCTCTAAAAGGAAAAAAGCTCACTTGGTATTGATTAGGGGAAGTGAAATGGCTAATGAGCAGCCCTGTTGCAAATGCCCCAATGAGGCTTTCATACTCCCTCTCAATCGATTATAATCATTCTATGATTCTTTATTGCTTTGTGTTCCTTTTTTGTGTGGATATAAAACTGTCTATTCTATACCTGATTCATGTTTGAGGATCTTACTACTTCCTCCCACTCCCTCCTCCCACCTATGGGGAGGACTTCTTAGACTAGAGCCAAAAATGTAATTATTCCTCAGGAGTCTGGGGTGGGGGTGGAACTGAACTATCTTATAGTTCTATTGAGGAGAGAGACAAGCCCAAAGCAATGAACCCAGGACAAACTCGAAGGGAAAATCAAGGACAGGAAATGACAACAGTTGCCAGGATCTTTGGCCTTAGCCTAGCAGCACCTGGCTAGCCGCAACACTGGATATGTTTAACTGTAGACACTGATTTGACTCTTGGCAGAATAATAATAGTAACAAAATAGTGCACAATGAAACATACTGAAAGGGACTGTTTGCTAGCTACCTCTCCCAGATACAGGCATTCTTTAGACAATGCCCGAGTGGCTTAGAACCCACAAGTTCCAGGGAAAACAACAGTTTGAGTTTATTTAGTTGGCTAAAGCATTAGTCCTTTGAATGGGCAGAAATGTGTATTGGTGATCATCTCATGGCTGGATGAAGGCACTGACACTCTGAACACTTGCAGGATGAGGATCTCGCTTCCTTCCCTAGCATGAAGCTGTAGTATTAGGATCTAGTGCACTTAGGAAGACAAAAGCTCCAGGGACTAGTCTTTAAAGAGCCCGTTGAAGATCAGGGTGAGTAGATCCAACAGATGGCCCTGTAATTCTACCCTAGAATCCATCTTTGATCTTGACTGTGGGACTCCCCTGCTTAAACGTGTGTTTCATCATACTTTCTATGACAAATTTCTTCTCTTGCCGCTCTACCGCTCCTTGATGCACAAGAAACAGATACCCTAGAAAGGGTGCTGCATTTGTATATGAGGACCCTACACAGTAGGCCCTTAATAAAATGTCTGTTGAATTGAATTAATTTGAATCATTTAATTAAATTTTAAAGTTTCTTATGACACTGAACTCAGTATAATAGAAGTTAACATTCTGGAACAAAGATAGTAATGGAACATTCCCTGTAGCGAAGCTAGTTCCTTTGTTAAGAAACTAATGCTCAGACTAGTTAATCCCTGCCCCAAACCTGTTGGCAATCAAATAGACAGTCTTATTGACTTCCAGGGATCCATTACCAAAAGAAAGGAAAGTAACTGTTAAAGAAGAATCACGTTACTTTTTGTGCTGGTGTTTGGATGCCAATAACCCACACTAATATAAATAATAATTATTTATATTTATGTAGCACTTTAAGGTTTGTCATGTGCTTCTTATTTGATATGGCTCTGTGAGAGAAATACTACTGGAATTAATATCTCCATTTTTCAGAGAAAACTAAGGCCAAGAGAAATAAAGTGACTTGGCCATGGCAAGAAAGTACCAGAGACAAGGCTTGACCTAGTCTCTACTGACCTCAAGCCCAACACTCTTTTAAGTGCTCTAAACAATTAGATCAGCCCACCTCATCTAAAAAGAATTTTATGTTTATAACATTTCTCCTAAAGAATCCCAGGTTCTTTGATGAACATTTGTAGCTGAAGGAATATTAAACAGCACAACACCCCTGTGAGGGAGGTAAAATGGGATTACTTACTTGAAAACTTCATTTAAAATTTATTGCTAGTTAACATAAATACACCATAGAGCGCATGATTTTATTTGCCACTGGCTTCCTTTAGAGTGTGAAGCACATAATCAGGACAAAGAAAAAAGTTTTCTCTTAGAACTAAATTACTTTTCTTTGCATCAAGGGATTCTGCAGACAGTCTATCAAAATGAGGGTTAGTGATCAAAAGATAATGTAGTGATCAGGGGAGTTCCCCGACAAACTTCATGAGCTTATGGGGTAGTGAGAATGAGTTTGGGTCTTTAATAGTATTTCATTCATTGGGGATGAATTGAATTGGCTGGTTGCTCTATTATGGACCAGAGCCAGCTCCCTGCGCTGGGACTATGAGAAGGGGAGACAATTGCAGAATCAGCCTTTCCTTTTTTGCGTCCCTTCCAGAGAGATCCTGAGAGAGCAGCAGAGCTAAGAGTGAGCCTAGATCCTGATTGGGGGACAAGGGAACTGGATATGTAGCAGGAGGTGGAGGGACAGAGAGGAAGTCTGGGCACTAAAACTATCCCACTAGAAAAATCTGATGGCTACTTTGAGTAAGAGAAACTGTGACTCTAGAAAAGAATCCTGGAGACTTCTAGACCCCAGCCTCCTGGATAGTATGTGGAGGGGGGAGGATGATTTCTTGGATAATGTAACTTACAACTTCTGAACCCCTATTTACTGTATAAAGAAAGGTAATTTTGTACAAGAAGACTTGAAAAAGAAAGAGAAAAATAGTAAGCTTTGGTCTGTATTCAGATAATATCAGTTCTTTCTCTGGAGGTGGATAACGTGTCATCATGATTCCTCTGGGATTGTCTTGGATCACTTTGGAACTCAAAACTAAAGAAAATGTTAAAATAGCTTTAACATGTAATTGAGAAAAGAATAAAATATTATTAAAAATAGAAGGGATTTCCAGGGCAGCATCATCCTATTGAGTGTCAACCCTGAGAACAAATGACCAAAGAGTCACAGGTTTTGCAACTACTGTTAACTCTAAAAATACCAAAGACCTCACATAGGTTATCACAACCAGAGTTAACTCTGAAAAATAAAATAATGAATAAATAAATAAAACAAAGAGATAACAGTGGTCATAAGTAAAAAGATTTCTTTATTCCACTGGAGCAGGGAAACTAGAAATATGTGGTGGACCGCCCTCTAGTAGGAGACCTACTTTAAGTATGGTGAATCTCAATACATATATATATATATATATATATATATATATATATATATATATATATATATATATATATATATCTACCAGTGGCAACAGAGTGAGCTGTAGACCTGACAGTGAGGGGTAACAGCAACAGTGTCATAAGTTTGACTCATAGCAGAGCTTCGGGACCACAACACAGGTACTGCAGGTACTTGTCCAAGCTCAGGGGCCACCTGGTACTGGTGTGAAACAATTCTGGGATTTTTCTGTGATTGAATCCGTCCAGAGGGTGAATGAAAAGGATTGCTGTTATGCCAAGCTCAGGGTAGAGCATGCTTGCTGGGTTTTAGCTCTAGAAAATAGGGTGTTTCCTAAAAGTAAAATGAGAGGAGTAAAAAGAGAGAGGTGGTCTTGGCACAAGGATCCTGACATAGAGAAGAAAGGATCAAACTCATGGAGCCCCCTAAATGTAAAAGCACTGAGGTAAGATGGTGCCATTAACAATGGCATAATTGGTGAAATTGGTGAAATAGGTGAACAAAAGACTTGGACTGTTTCCATAGTTATTCAGAGAATACAGGTCTGATAGGAAAGGATTTACCTCCTTAGCAATCTCAAGTTCGTTTTCCTTCCAAGAAGAATTCAAACCCTTAGATTAGTAATATAAGGATGGAGACCTGGATGTGTCCCTGAGGTCTAAGTGGAATTCACTAGAATTATTAGGGGGTGCCTCTTTAGCAATTACAAATCTTTTTCTCTTCTGAAAGAAGTCCAAACTACAGGGTATATAGCAAGGAGTTTGAGGGACAAATTGGGACCGTTTGGAGGAGAATTATTTTACTTGTATATTGGCTATCATAAGTCCCTTTTGTGTTTTCTGTATTTCTGAGAGGTGAAATAAAGGCTGTTCTGTACCCAGCATTCATTCTTAACCTGAGTACTTGTTCAAGACCTGGGGATCCTTTTACCTAGATCTGTGGAGACAGACATGGGCTACATTAGAGCTAAATTCTGAGATTTCTAAGATAGAATTCTGGTAAAGACAAAATAAACCAAAGATATCTGATTTTTTGAGATATACAATAAGGGAGAGGACTCAAATAGAGGGAAAAGATGCCTCAAGGACAAACCTGGTCCATGTAAGCCAAGAACACAAAGGCCCTGTACTACAGGTTATAATAACAAATTAGAAACTAAGACAGTAAGACACACCAAATAGTTACTGCTGTGCCTGAACCATTTGTATGAGTACAGCTCTCATTGGCAACTAGATGGCACAGTGGATATAGAGCCAGCCCTGGTGTCAAGAAGACCTAAGTTCAAATCTGGTCTCAGATACCCTGGGCGAGTCACTTAATTCTGTTTGCCTCAGTTTCCCCATCTGTAAAATGAGCTAGAGAAGGAAATGAAATGACAAACAACTCCAATATCTCTGCCAAGAAAACTCCAAATGAGGTTAAAAAAGAGTCAGACATGACTGAAAATGACTGAACACCAATAAAAGGCTCTCATAATCTTTTTAAGCATCATAGTGGGTATTACTGTTAGACTTGTTTTAGTGACATGTTAGGATTTTCAAGTCAAAATTTGGAGCTTTTAGGGTCATACGGTAAAACTCTCATTTTACAAATAGTAAAATTGAGACTCAGAGAGTTAAATCCACTTATCTTAGGTTTCACAGGTAACCAAGGTAAAAGCTCATAATGAGCAGAGTTCCCCTCATAAAACACTGAATTAGGACATAGTAGAGTAGGAGTGGGGGAGTTAAAATAGAAGAGGTAATATGGTTCAAAAGTCAAGAACAGGGGTAAGATTTCCCCTGGGCTTAATGGAAGCCCCTTAAAAATCCATCAAAAACACTTTGTCAGGAGCAGGATGGGATAATGTCCAAGGGTCTCTGACCTGAAACTCTTATCTGTAACTTCCCAATTTGGAGTCACATGGTTGGGTTAGGAGACAACCTATGGAGTTAGTTAACAAGCTGTTTAGTAGCTCCTGCTCCCTGCACCCTATTTCCAAAGGACAACAAATGGTACTACAGAGGCCACTCACCAATAATTATATTATTGAAGTTCAAATGTACTTCATCTTAATCTTTACAAGGTTCTTCACTGTCTACAAGTTACCATTTAACTTCATTTCCAAATGGTGGTCTTCTGTCCATCAAAATGGAGAAAAATAGTTTCATCTGCGTGGAAAATCAGCAGTAGTCTAACATTCCTGTGACATTTAGAGTTCAAAAACAAACAGCCTAGATAAGGCACCCAAAAAGCCCACATAAAGAGTTGTTTCAAAGAAGAGAGATTGGATCTGTTCTAGTTGGTCCCTGAAGGCAGAACTAGGAACAATGGATAGAAGTTTCAGAGACTCAGATTTCAGTTTGATATATAGACAACTTTCATAACTATTAGAACCCTTCCATAAAGGAATGAGTTATCTCAGGAGATATTGAATTCCTCAGCTGTGAAGGTCTTCAAGCACAAGTTGGAAAACTACTTGTAAGGGCATTTCTATTCATAACCTCTGAGGCTTAACCCCACAATTCTCTGATTCATATCAGATAAGTCCCTCAAGAAAAGAAAGAAGAGGGGAAGAGAAGCAGGGGGTAAAGAATAAAGAAAGTTTGGGAGGAAAGGAAAAAAGAGAAGCAGCAGCAACAGCAAGGAAAGGCAAATTTAAAGAAAAACATATTTTCATCAGCCAGGAATGGGACAACCTGATAGCAACAACCAAAGAGAAATCATGGAAAGCTAGATAAGTCTATTTGACTGCCACAATAGGTGGTTATCAAATGAACAGAGTAAAAAGATTCTTGATCCTTTTTAATCATTTTAATCCAGTTGAAATAAAATAGTGGGATTATTACCAGAAGACAGGAATTCCTGAGTCATTTTTATTTCTGTCTTTATATCTCTAGCATTTACCAAAATGCTTTGTGTATTGTGGGTGGTTAACAAATAATTGTTGATTTACGAAAGCCAGTGTTTATTTTACTATCCAATGCTGCCTCCCTTTAGCTAGCACTGGTTGTGATCTTACTCCCTGACACTGATCACAAATACTCCTGGATCTCTAGTGCTTATGCCTCAGACTTTGCTTATCTACTCCATTGCCCCTAAGTGTCTATTTGACATCCAAGGTCCAGCCCTTTGACTGAGCCCCTGTTATTACAACAGCCCTGAGAAATATGATGGGGTAAAAAAGGAAAAGGAATGTGATAATGCGATCGGTCCCTTAAGGCTTTCTCAAAAAAAAAAAGGCTTCAAACTTAGATGCAATCAGAGTTGGACCCAAACGACATTAGGCTATTGATTTGAGGAAGTAAAGAAAAATCTAGCCTACATGGAATAGTACAATATTTCATTATGTTAACATGAAACCTCAGGACTTTACTGAATAGGACCTACTGTGTATTCATGCCAGGCACATTGTCTTTCCAATTAAGTCATTTTTATGACCCACTGTGAAGAGTGCTCTTTCTGAGTGTGTTATTAGTTAAGCTTTCAAGCTTAGGAAGGTATTCTCATAGTACATAGAGAAATAATTGATTTTCCCATCCTCTTTGTTTTACCATTGTGAATATGCTTTTCCCATTATACATAATCAGAAACAATGTCTGAGGTGAAGCTGGAAATTAACAGCTCAAAGTATTGATTCTTTCTATTTTGAAACCATTTTGTTAAATTATTCCCACTACTTTTGCCTGACTTGAACATATCAATATATATTCTATTGTAGCCAGTTATCAGAAAAGTCATTTTTTTTAAAGAGACCAGCATTGCTCTTTGCTTTTTTCTATATTTTTAAACTAGAGCTCAACAGGAATTCACACCTCATCACAGTATATGAATTGTAGTTCATTAACTATTACCATCTCTGAACATTGTGATTCTTGTTACTATTACATATTCCTGGAAATAAATTTTTAAAATTTCTCTCCATATAGCACAAGGAAAGTTGGACAAGTAGTAAATAATTACTAAACATTTTTGCCAGATATTTTTATTAGAATTTCACAGTAACCATTGAAAGAATTTTGCATTTTCCTAAGGAACATTCATTTTAAAATTAAGTAATATGCATGACTGTTTTAAAGTCAGAACGCTACACTTAATGTCATTTATAAACAATGTATTATTTCCACAGTCCCACATTCTAAAGCATGTTAGCATATTATCATACCAACCTATCTCTCCCTAATTAGTGATGGCAAACCAAGAAAAACAACTTATACTGTAAAATAAAAGTAAAATGTAATATTGAGCTAACATAGAAGATGACTCTTGTCTAAATTCTTCAAAATCCTGTCAAAAATATCTTTGCTTTGAGGCGGAGCCAGGATAGCTCTGTGAATTCATCTGGAAGAACAAAAGGTTCAGAATATCAAAGGAAATAATGAAAAGAAATACTAGAGAAGGTGGCCTAGCCATACCAGATTTTAAACTGTACTGCAAAGCAGCAGTCATTAAAATTACTTGGTACTGGCTAAGAAAGAGAGTGGTGGATCAGTGGAATAGGTTAGGTACATAAGATGCAGTAGTCAATGACTATAGCAATCAACTCTTTGATAAACCCAAAGAATCTGGCTTCTGGGCTAAGAATTCACTATTTCACAAAAACTTCCGGGAAAATTGTGAAATGGTATGGCAGAAACTGGGTATAGACCAATATCTTATACCGTATACCAAAATAAAGTCAAAATGGGCTCATGATTTAGGAATAAAGGCTGATACTATAAGCAATTTGGGAAAGCAAGGAATAGTTTACCTGTCAGATTTATGGGAAAGGGAAGAATTCATGACCTAACAAGAGATAGAGAGCATTACAAAATGGATAATTTTGATTGTGTTAAATTGAAAAGTTTTATATTAAAAAAGCCAATGCAACAAAGACTAGGAAGAAAGCAGAAAATTGGGAGAAAAAATCTTTACAACCAGTGCCTCTGGTCTCATATCTAAAAGGTCTCATATCTAAAATATACAGGGAATTGAGCCAAATTCATAGGAATACAAGTCGTTCCCCAATTAAGAAATGTTCAAAGGATATGAACAGGCAGTTTTCAGAGATAAAAATTAAAGACATCTATAGGCATATGAAAAAATTCTCTAAATCACTATTGATTAGAGAAATGCAAATCAAAACAACTTTTAGGTACCACATCTCTCCTGTCAGATTGGCTAAGACGGCAAAACAGGAAAATAATAAATGCTGGAGAGTATGTGGGAAAATTGGAACACTGTTGCATTGCTGGTGGAGTTGTGAACTGATCTAGCCATTCTGGAGAGCAATTTGGAACTATGCCCAAAGGGCTGTAAAGATGTGCATACCCTTTGGCCCAGAAATACCACTTCTAGGGCTGTATCCCAAAGAGATCACACAAATGGGAAAGGGACCCATATGTACAAAAATATTTATAGCAGCTCTTTTTGTGGTAGCAAAGAATTGGAAATCAAGGGAATACAAGGTTCAAAGACAGCTCCAAAGGACTCATGATGGAAAGAGATATCTACATCCAGAGAAAGAACTACAGAATCTGAATGCATATTGAAGCAAACTATTTGCTCTCTTTTTTTCCTCCTCTTTTTTGCTTTTGTTTCTTCTTTCTCATGATTCATTCTACTGGTCATAACTCTTCTTTACAACTTGACCATTGTATAAATAAGTTTAATGCGAAGGTATATGTAGAACATATATCGGACTCCATGCCGTCTTGGGGGAGGGGAGGGAGGGGAGGGGAAGAAAATTTGGAACTCAAAAACTTGTGGAACTGAGTATTGCAAACTAAAGATAAAAAAAATCTAATAAAAATACTTGAAAAAATATCTTTGCTTTGACAAAGCTACCTTTTGGTAACTTTCTGTGAATCTGAGGCAATTTATTTCTATAACTCATATCAATTCACAAAATTTCTTAGGAAATCATCTTAGTCCCGATAATTTACTATTGCTACGTAAGTAGCTAAAAAGACAAGAGGTTAAATGTAATGAAAATATTGATAATATTTAAAATTGAGGATGTTGACCCACAAGAGATTTAAAAGGTGTTTACAGTATCAATGGCATGGAATTAGATCAATGTTGATTTGCCAGTGTAATGCAATAGTTTGTCACCATTTCTTCCCCTCCCACCATAGGGAAGGTCATCATCTGGTTGACTGTGCACCTACCTGGCTAGTATATCTCCTAGATAGGCTGAAGTTATAATCCATGAATTGACTTAACTGAAGGGGAAGGAAATAAGCATTTATACAGTGCCTACTGCCAGGTTGCTAAGTGATTTGCAATTATTATCTCATTTGATCCTTACAACAACCCAGTGACGTAGGTGCTAGTCCTATTATACAGTGGAAGAAACAGGCAAACAGAAGTTAAGTGACTTGCCATGGGTCACACAGCTAGCAAGTATCTGGAGGGCATATTTGAATTCAGGTCTTCCTGACTCCAATCCTAGTGCACCATCTATTGTGCCATCCAGTTGCCTCTGAGATGAACGTAAATTCTTCCTCAGTATCAAATTGACTGAAAGAAACCAGGTCCAGTGTACCTGTGAAAATCAGACATGGCAAGGCAGAATGAGTATCAACATGAATGCCCCTCTTCCTCCCTCACATTAACTTCATATGATCCATAAAGCAGATAATCAAATGGTCTGTGATGATCTTTTTTCTTAAACTATTTACTAGACAATGACTGAAATGTTTGTAGAGCCCATCTTTCAGGGAGAGTGCCTGACTCAGCCTGGAACCCTGTTATTTAAGGTTCAATGTCGGAATAAAATGAAGCACTATAAATCATTCAACAAAAGAGGGTTTACCTAGCCATAACATATAAAGGATATTTACCAAAGATACTGCAGCACATAGCTAAGGTAGATGTGGCTCCCTTGGTCTCCATATGGAAACATATGTATAGTCACTGGAATGGCCTTAGTACATGCACCAAGTCTATAGAGCTTTAACTCCACGTAGGTGGGCTTTCTTATGTCCTCAGATTACTAGAGGCTACAAGAAGCTACATCAAGGAAGACATAGCTTAAGCCTTGGACCTTTTGCCAATAAAGTACCAGTGATGGTTTTTCATGTTTCAGGGAAAAATTAATCCAACCCATGTTGTTGGAGGGAGAAAAGAACCCTGGGCCTATTATACCATCTGAATCAGAGAGAAAAGGTAGACCATGACACAAAGGGAAAACAACAAATGCTGGAGGGGATGTGGAAAAATTGGGAGCCTAATTCACTGCTGTTGGAGTTGTAAACTAGTCCAACTACTTTGGAGAACAATTTGGAACTATGCCCAAAAACTTGCATACCCTTTGAACCAGCAAAACCACAACTAGGCTTGTATTCCAAAGAAATCAAAGAAAAAGAAAAAAGATTTGTACAAAAATAGTTATAGCAACTATTTTCATGGCAGCAAAGAACTGGAAATCAAGGGGATGCCCATCAACTGGGGAATGGCTGAACAAGTTTTGGTGTATGATTGTGATGGGATACTATTGTGCTATAAGAAATGGCCGTCAGGATGGTTTCAAAAAACCTGGGAAGAACTTGCATGAACTAATGCAAAATGAAGGGAGCAGAATCCAGGAGGACATGTATGCAGCAGCAGCAATGTCATAAGGATTATCAACTGTCAAAGACTTAGCTGCTCTTATCAAGACAATGATCCAAGACAATTCCAAAGGACCCACAGGGGAAGATACTATATCTACCTCCAGAGAGAGAACTGATGAATTCCAAATGCAGAGTGAAACACACTTTTTTCATTTTCTTTATCTTCATTGTTTTTTTTTTTGTTTTCTTTTGCAACATGGCTAACATGGAAATATGTTTTTCATGACTTAAAAACGCAAACAATAATAAATACCCTGCTTTCTACACACACAAAAAGATGTTAACCAAAGAATACTTCCAAGGCATCCTTTTCTGTCCAGTGAATTTACTCTACAGAATTCAACATGCATCTTCTACCTCTATGCAGGATGGGGTCCCTCCTTATCTCCTTCTTTCCACATCCTTAACTTCCTTAATGACTCAGCTTGAGTGATACTTCCTTTCTGAACCTTTCCTTGACCTCCTTACCTAAAATTGTTTAGTTATCAAATTTTCCTAGATTACCTATATGTCTCTTCTGTTTCTATATATCTTTATCTATAGATATCTAAGTGTGTGTCATGTACACATCAAGGTATAAGAATGGAACAGGTAGACTTTTTTATATTATACCTATGGTATATTACATCATTACCATCACAGAGTTCACTATAAGATGCAGAGAATGCAAGATCCAACTCCACTATTGGTTTACTACAAAACAGCACCTGCTTTTGTAGAGTAAAAATTACCTTAAAAATTCTCTTATCTAAGCATGGTATCCTCCATGCAAGTGTTAAAATCATATAAAACTCCTTGAGAAATATACCAGACATAAATATAACAGAAAATATAACATCGAAACTCTTCAAGGAATCTCCGATCATTAATATCAAGCAAGGTATAAAACAGGTTGTCACTTTCATTGAAAACATTGTGTCAGTAAGGCAAGATTCCTGACCTCAAGGATGACCATGAACATGCCTGTATGGGTCAGAATCACAAAGTATAAAAAACTCTCTAGGTAGAAGGCAGAGGAAGTATAACATTTATTCAGACTCCAGAGGATAAAATCCCAAGACCAGCTACTCCAATTTGATATAGCAGTAATTATATTCCAAAACCAGTAAGCCCACCTCAAGGTAGCAACAAGGATTATAACACAGTATTATAGCGAGGAACCAAGTCATCCTATAACCTTTCCCGCCCCCCCGCCCCCACCCAGGACCTTCCTGTAAACAATCACTCATGAATCCTAACTCTCTGCTCAGCACTCTCTTCTGCAGCTCTGTCGACACTGGCTCTCTCAATGTCTGCTCTTCAGCGACCTCTTGATGTCTGATGCCTCAGTGTCTTCTTGAGGCTTCTCAATTCTGCTTCCCTTCAGTTCTGCTTCTCTTCAGTTCTGTCCCTCTTCAATTCTGGTTCTCTCACACTATGGGCTCTCCTTATATACAGTCTTAGCCGGTGTCTGACTGGCTAGAACTCAGGCTGGCTGATTGAACTCAGATTGGCTGAATTCATGATTAACTAGAACTCAGTGCACATACCATTGGCTCTGGTCTTAGCAACTCCCCTTAGGGCCCTGAGGCCTTCATGCCCAAATCAGCTTGGTACCTAGCAAGTAGAGGCTTTAGACCTACTTACAAACAAAGATATAATCAAGCTTTCCCATCTAGCCCCACCTGGTGCCTATTGAATGGGTGAGGAAGATCTTTGATCACATTAATGCTACAGATATCCAGCACAGGTTCAAGAAGGATTTCCAGCACAGATTCAAGAAGGATTTCCTATAGATGTTATCACGTGATGTATACAGAGGAAAGAGAGAGACCAGAGCTACAAGAAGACACAGACTAATATTCACAGGAGCCTTCAGTATCCCTCTCTTGGTTTTGGATAAATCTTAGAGGAAAATAAACAAAAGGGAAAACATAGAATTGAACGAGTTTCTGGTGAAACTAGAGTAAAAAGATTTATGGCATCTTCTAAATGGGACAGCAAAAGAAAGAATATACATTATTTCTCAATACCACATAGAGCAATAAAGACTTAGTAACATCATGTTTTAAGTTCTCCAGTAATCCTGGCTGAAAAAGACAAATAAAAATTCACATTTATTTAAAAAAAAAAAGAATAACATGGGTCGAGAAGGAATATGTGAATTGTTATCTCATTATCATCAACACACATTTATAAATTGTGCTAAGTAAGCACTGGTGATACAAAGAAAGGCAAAATCATGGTTCCTTCCTTAAAGGAGTTCATATTCTAGTGGAAAAGGTAGTATGCAAGCAACTATGTACATACAAGATTTGTACAGAGTAAGTGAGAGATAATCTTAGAGGGAAGGCACTAGCAGAGAACTTGGGGATGGGGGGAGAAAGGTTGGTTCTGTCACTGATATGGTAAATTCTTTCTCCTATCCAAAATCACGAGCATGACTGTTTTTTCTGTGTATTTTTCTAGTATTTTTCCCTTAAGTTTTGAAGGCACTACTAATTGCTCTGGCAAAGAGTAGGTAGGGGCATTAATACAGTCCTATAATGCAACAGGAGGTTCAGTTTGGATTAATTAAAAAGACTGATGGAATTGCAACTCAAGTACTAGATCTGCATCTCCTTTAGTGCTCCATTTCTTTGTGGCTTTCTTTCTACCAAACACTGAAATTAGATCTCTGGGCATTACTTCTCATTTCAACATACTGGTGGACTGGAGAAACTAAGCATCTGTGTTATCCAAGACAGAAAACCTGGCTCTCCACATCCTAATTTACCTCTATCTGAGTTTCACAGTGCTCGTACACTTCCATGGCATAAAGAAAGGAACTCTTCAATGCCCACCAAAGGTCTTTGTGTCTAAGCAACAGCACTTAAGAGATTTCCATGATCTGATGAATACTTGTGCTGATTTACATAAGTTCTCCATACACTTTATTTAAGATACACGGAAGTGGAAAGGTTAGGTAAGCTGTCTCAAGATGGCCTTGAGTAGTCCCAGCTGTTCCACTCCTCCTGGGACCCTTTCAAATCATGGGGATATTAGGGTTATCATCAGGAGTTTTCTCAGCATAAATTTAGACCTCTGTTAAATCTAAGGAACCATTCTTTGGAGTCTTGGGGTTTGGGGCTATATAAATAATCAGCTTGTTTTTGTATGGTCCCAAGATAAGAATGTTTTATTTTTACATTTTCAAATAAATGTTTATTGTATTTAAAAATGTAAAAAAAAACACCAAACCATTCTTAGCTCATTGATCATAAAAAATAGGTGGCAGGCTGGCCATAGTGTGCCAACCCAGATATAAACTAAGAATCTAATGTTAAGGGACCTTGGCTGGAGATCAACCCAGACCAGGTTAATTCTCTCTACCCCCGAGCCAAGGGACTAACATTTTCTTGGGTTTGGGAGATATGTGTAACCTAGGAGTAGCTCCAATGGCTTCTGGGCTGTATATTTTTCCACAACACCATTAAAGCAACTAAAATGAAATGAACAGTAAATATGTTGTGGTCCACATGCATCTCATTGGTGCCGGACACAAAGGCTTTGGAAATTTAGGAAAACAACCTCCTAATTATCTTTGACTCTTTCCACTTTTTTTACTAAGCCACATCCAATCAGTTGCCAAATATTGCTGATTCCACTGCCACAATATTTCTTGCATTACCTCCTTCACTTCATAAATGCCACTACTACTTTCATTTAGTCCCTTATTTTCTTTTATCTGGACTGTTGCAATAATCAACTAATTGCTCACCCTCTAATTGCTCATTCCAGTTTCTGTTTCTCCACTCCATTTTTCCATACAGCTGTCAAAATAAACTTTTCTAAGTGTATGTCTAACCCTTGATCAGTAACCTTCAGTGGACTATATTTCCTTCAGGATAAAATACAAATCTCTCAGCCTAGCATGTAAAGTCCTACATAATCTGGCTCCAACCAACTTTTTCACTCTCTTTGACAAACTTAATGTGAACTCCCCCTCCACTTACCTTCTTTTCCTTTCCCCTCTCTCAACTATCTGCCTTCCCCTCTCTCTCCCCCTTGTGTTAGCAATTTGGGTGGTTCCTGGAAGGCATAGTCATTACGACACGTTCCCACAGTTCCAGAGCTAATGTTAGTGGATAGAATACACTCCTATTACTACACACTTTAGCTCCTTTGGCTCCACCTTGAATGAGCTGTACTTCTCATTTAACAATGCAGGTAGGTGATGTTCATTAACTGTTAATGAGACAGCTACTAAATAGAAGTCAAGCAGGAATTATAATGGAGTATTACATCCATAGACTGGGGACACATAATCTGACCGATGCACACAATGTCTGGGTGGTAAAAAGGGACAGAAATTTATAGAATCACAGCAGAGAAGTATGTATGTGTGTGTGTGTGTGTGTAATGTATGTATGTATGTATATGTGTGTATATATGTATACACACATACACATACACATATAGAGAGAACTCACAACTCTGGACTCCAGGCTTTTATGTTCTTTTCCTCTATCAGGAACAGTCTTTGCAACATTTCACTATGGGCCTGGCTTCTCTTTATGATATTCTGGACTGCTGAATGAATGTCAAGCTCATTCAGCAAAAGCAGGAAACCCTAAGCCTGGATTCCTGCTTAGGTCTATTCCCTTGACTAGACTCTGAAGGATTTCTATCTCTCAGGCAGTAAGTAGGTGGCTGTTCAAGGAAAAGCAAAGGAAAAACCTGCTTTCCTTCAGGCCATTCTTCAAAGCAGCAGGTGGTAGTACAAGTTTGGAAGTTTCTTGCTAGCCCTGATTATTTGTCTCTCCTAAGATCAGTTTTCAGTTTTGAGAGAATAGAAGACTATTAGCTCTATGCTCAATTCAATTTGTCTCAACCATACTGTGTTGGTTCAAAGCATAATTCTCAATGAGATCATCCACCTCTATCTCAAGCTGATAAACCAAAATCAACTTTTCTGCCATCTATACCATAATTAGAAAATATAAATTTGTCCTGTAACCACCAAACTGGTTCCAGTTATTACTTTCCAAGTACTCAGGTCAGTCACATGCAAACAAATGCTTGGAAGCAGGGACACTTCTGCCATATTTTCCCTGAATTAATGGTTTTTTTCTCTCAGGCTGCCTTTTTCCAGTGTTTCTTTCACAAATGTTCCTATTACTCACCTTTCCACCTCCCCTTTCCAATCAGCTAAATTGTCCACACGTCAAAAGGACACCGACCTTCTAAATAAGCTGAAGTGCTAGTTATTCTCCTGACTCAAAACTGGATCCATATTCCATCAGCATTTCTGCAAAATATACCTATGCAGTGTATCCATTTCTTCTCTCTGCATTTCAGAAGCTTTGACTTCCTTTAGCTCAGCTCGGGAGCTTCACTTCCTCAGTGAAGCCTATCTTGTTAATCTAATCTATCAAGTTAATCTTATCTCCTTAAATTTATCTTGCATCATATTAATTTGTGCATGTGCTGTATTCACTTACCTCCATCCCACAGTAAAATGTAAGTTCTTTGAGATCAAAGAGTGTTTCATTTTTGTCTTGGTATTCACAGTCATTCTATAAACCCTAACTTTTTGCCTCGAGGATTGCATTGGACCTTAGAATTTTTTGGACCTTTGGACCTGGATGGAAAATCCATTGTTATTCACATCCCAGAAGAGGATCATAGATTGAAAACTGAAGGACAGCACAGAGGTCATTTTATAGATGAGGAAAATAAGGTCCAGAAAAGCTAACTGGTTTACTCAAGGTCACACAAGTAGTAAATAATAGAAGTTAGATTCAAACTCAGGTCCTCTTATTTAAAATCCAGTACTTTATCCTTACCACCATGGACAGCCAGTAGCAATACATTTCATTTTGCATATCAAGTAAATGCAAGGCAGGAAGAAGAAATAGCAGGGAGCTCTTCTAGAATGAGAAAAGATGAGGAAGTATTTTCAGGAAGAGGCCATGGCAATCTCTCTCAGAGAATCAATCACTGAAAGTATGTCAGTAATTATTCCTATCTTTAATTGGCAATAACACAACTGAAATTGAGCATTTAAGTAAAGGAAGCAAAATTGCTGACCTCAATATACCTATCATGCTCGTCTGACTGAAGACAAATATGAAGAGTTGAAGATGTAAAGTGAATTAACGCTTAGCCAATAAGAAATTATGGGTAAGATCAGAAGCTATTCCTATATTATTCTTTTTTAGAATCTTAAACTGAGCTAACTGGAATTCTTATCAGGAAATGATTTGGAAATAATTGATTTTCCTTTTACATGGAAATAAGCACTCGATTTTTTTAACGAAACACGCGTCTGAATTAATAAATTTTAAAAAGATATTATAATCCACAGGTCCAAGCTCCTAGTGTTCTTTTTTTCACTTTTTTTATTATGATTTCTTCTTTTTTTAAATTTATTTAATATATTTAGTTTTCAGCATTGATTTTCACAAAAGTTTGAATTACAAATGTTTTCCCCATTTCTACCCTCCCCCCAGTCCAAGATGGCATATATTCTGGTTGCCCCGTTCCCCAGTCAGCCCTCCCATCTGTCACCCCACTCCCCTCCCATCCCCCCTTCCCTTCTTCTCTTGTAGGGCAAGATAAATTTCTATGTCCAAGTGCCTGTGTATCTTATTTCCTAGTTGCATGCAAAAACTTTTTTTTGTTGTTGTTGTTTATGAATGTCTGTTTTTAAAACTTTGAGTTCCAAATTCCCTCCCCTCTTCCTTCCCCACATAGGCCACATGTGTATCATTATGTAAAACCCTTCCACAATACTCATGTTGTGAAAGATTAACTATGTTTTGCTCCTTCCTAACCTATCCCCATTTATTGAATTTTCTCCCTTGACCCTGTCTGTTTTTCAAAGTGTTTGTTTTTGATTACCTCCTCCCCCATCTGCCCTCCCTTCTATCATCCCCCCTTTTTTACCTTCTTCCTCCTTCTTTCCAGTGGGGTAAGATGCCCAATTGAGTGTGTATGGTATTCCCTCCTCAGGTCAAATCCGATGACAGCAAAATTTACTCATTCCCCTTCACCTGCCCCCTCTTCCCTTCCTACAGAACCACTTTTTCTTGCCACTTTTATGCAAGATAATTTACCCCATTCTATCTCTCCTTTCCTCCCTCAATATATTCCTCTCTTATCCCTTAAATTGATTTTATTTTTTTAGATATCATCCCTTCATATTCAACTCACCCTGTGCCCTTTGTGTGTGTATATACACACACACACACACACATATATATATATATATATATATATCTACATAGACACACACATATGTGTATATATATATGTATACAGCTATATATATATATATATGCATATTCCTTTCAGCTACTATGATATTGAGGTCTCATGAATCATACACATCATCTTTCTATGTAGGAATGTAAACAAAACAGTTTAACTTTAGTAAATCCCTTATGGTTTCTCTTTCTTGTTTACCTTTTCATGCTTCTCTTGATTCTTGTGTTTGAAAGTCAAATTTTCTATTCTATTCTATTCTGGTCTTTTCACTGAGAAAGCTTGAAAGTCCTCTATTTTATTGAAAATCCATATTTTGCCTTGGAGCATGATACTCAGTTTTGCTGGGTAGGTGATTCTAGGTTTTAATCCTAGCTCCATTGACCTCCGGAATACCGCATTCCAAGCCCTTCGATCTCTTAATGTGGAAGCTGCCAGATCCTGTGTTATCCTGATTATTTTTCCACAATATTCAAATTGTTTCTTTCTGGCTGCTTGCAGTATTTTCTCCTTGACCTGGGAGCTCTGGAATTTGGCGACAATGTTCCTAGGAGTTTAATTTTTGGGATCTATTTGAGGAGGCAATCAGTGGATTCTTTCAATTTCTATTTTACCCTCTGGCTCTAGAATATCAGGGCAATTCTCCTTGATAATTTCTTGAAAGATGGTATCTAGGCTCTTTTTTTTGATCATGGCTTTCAGGTAGTCCAATAATTTTTAAAATATCTCTCCTAGATCTATTTTCCAGGTCAGTGGTTTTTCCAATGAGATATTTCACATTGTCTTCCATTTTTTCATTCCTTTGTTTCTGTTTTATAATATCTTGATCTCTCATCAAGTCACTAGCTTCCACTTGCTCCAATCTCATTTTTAAGGTAGTATTTTCTTCAGTAGTGTTTTGGACCTCCTTTTCCATTTGGCTAATTCTGCCTTTCAAGGCATTCTTCTCCTCATTGGCTTTTTGGAGCTCTTTTGCCATTTGAGTTAGTCTATTTTTGAAAGTGTTGTTTTCTTCAATATTTTTTTCAGTATATTTTTGGGTCTCCTTTAGCAAGTCATTGACTTGTTTTTCATGGTTTTCTTGCATCATTCTCATTTCTCGTCCCAATTTTTCCTCTACTTCTCTAACTTGCTTTTCCAAATCCTTTTTGAGCTCTTCCATGGCCTGAGACCAGTTCATGTTTTTCTTGGAGGCTTTTGATGTAGGCTCTTTGACTTTGTTGACTTCTTCAGGCTGTATGTTTTGGTCTTCTTTGTTGCCAGAGAAAGATTCCAAAGTCTGAGACTGAATCTGAGTCCATTTTTGCTGCCTGGCCATGTTCCCAGCCAACTTACTTGACCCTTGAGTTTTTCATCGGGGTATGACTGCTTGTAGAGCAAAGAGTACTTTGTTCCAAGCTTGAGGGGATGCGCCTTTGATTTCAGAGCTATTTCTATATAGCCGGCTCTGCCACCCCAGCACTCCTCCTTCCTCAAGAACCACCAACCCTGACCTGGTGCAAATCTTCAGCAGGCTCTGCACTCCTGCTCTGATCTGCCACTTAATTCCTCCCACCACGTGGGCCTGGGGCCGGAATTAACTGCAACTGTAGTTCTATAGCTGCACCTCCCCCGCTGCCCCTGGGTCGGTGGCCTAACTGCAAACTCTGTCCCCTGCAGCTTTTCCCACTAACCTTCTCTGTTGTCTTTGGTGTTTGTGGGTTGTGAAGTCTGGTAACTGCCACAGCTCACTGATTCAGGGTGCTAGGGCCTGTTCTGCCCGGCTCCTGGTCTGGCTGGTCCTGCTGCCTCCCATGCTGAGCTCCGCTCCCCTCCACTCTGTGGGCTATAGACCTCATCCAGCGACCATCCAGGCTGTCCTGGGCTGGATCCCTGCTTCCCTCTGCTATTTTGTGGGTTCTGCAGTCCTAAAATTTGTTCAGAGCCACTTTTTATAGGTTTTTGGAGGGACGTGGTGGGGAGCTCACACAAGTCCCTGCTTTCCAGCTGCCGTCTTGGCTCCACCCAAGCTCCTAGTATTCTAGAAGCAGACATCATACACAATTCATAGATAGACCACATTTTTTTATTGGACTCTGACATTTGTCAGTGTCATTTTTTTAGTTCCCCACTTTGGGTCTGTAGATGGAACTTTCAAGTGTCTTTAACTACTTTAATGAATTAAACCTGCCATTACAGTAAACTTCCACTAGGGTACAGAAACCAAATGGGAATTATGTCTTGGCCAAGACCATGAAGATCAATAAATTTCTGTTATTGGCAGATGGGGTGGAGATAAGACTTTTCTCCCCTAGGGGAAAAAGAAACACAACTTCTTTAATGAAATAGCTGAATTATAAAGAAATATTACTAAATGATGTCTGCAAATAACACTTATACCAGTCAACACAATTGAAATGCTCCTTCTTTTCCACCTTTCTTCCTACTTCCCTTCTAACAGCTACATTGTCCTCATCCTTCAGGATCCATGAAAGCCTTCCAGGAATGTTCTAGAGATGATTTCTCTGTCCTCAGAACTTATAGTACTCATTGTCTATACCATAACTCATCAGGCAATTAATATACATGTGATATTTTAAAATGTTTTGTCATTTAAGGTTGTATTACTTAATTTTCTCATTTTCATATCTTAACAACTAGATCATAAACTCTTCTAGGAAATCTGTTACATGTTTCTTTGTATACCCCCACAGTAGTTAGCATGGTGCTTTGCATGTAGTCCATGGTTGCTGCTCAGTATTTATTGACCTAATTTAAAAATAATTTCTAGTGAGAGGTAGTGGTGCTTAGTGGGCAAAAGAGCTTCAAACTCTGCCTCTGATACATAATTGTTGTGTTACCCTAAGCAACTCAATTGACTAAGCAAGCTAACAAAATAGTTTCCAGTCTTCTTTGGTAAAGGGAGTTTCTTCCCTAAAAGTATTCTACACCAATGAAATCAAAGCTCTGGACCCTCTCATTCTCCCTTTGCCTCCCTGTTACTCCCTCCCCCCTCCAAAAAACTCCACCAATGATATACCAAACTTTAAACACTACTAAACTTTAACCCCAATTCAACTGAGGTTTGTCACCAACCCTAACTTATTCTTTTTTTTTTCAATTTTAAATTTATTTATTTAACATATTTAGTTTTCAGCATTGATTTTCACAAGAGTTTGAATTACCAATTTTCTCCCCATTTCTACCCTCCTCCCCACTCCAAGATGGCACATATTCTGGTTGCCCTGTTCCCCAGTAAGCCCTCCCTTCTGTCACCCCACTCCCCTTGCATCCCCTTTTCCCTTCCTTTCTTGTAGGGCAAGATAAATTCCTACGCCCCATTGCCTGTGTATCTTATTTTTTAGTTGCATGCAAAAACTTTTTTTTGTTTTTGAACATCTGTTTTTAAAACTTTGAGTTCCAAATTCTCTCCCCTCTTCCCTTCCCACCCACCCTCCCTAAGAAGTCAAGAAATTCAACATAGGCCACATGTGTATCATTATGTATAACCCTTCCACAATACTCATGTTGTGAAAGACTAACTATATTTTGCTCCTTCCCAACCCACCCCCCTTTATTGAATTTTCTCCCTTGACCCTGTTCCCTTTCCAAAGTGTTTGTTTTTGATTACCTCCACCCCCATCTGCCCTCGCCTCCCTCATCCCCCCCTTTTTTTATCTTCTTCCCTCTTCTTTCCTGTGGGGTAAAATACCCAATTGAGTATGTATGGTATTCCCTCCTCAGGCCAAATTTGGGATGAGAGCAAGATTCACTCATTCCCCCCTCACCTGCCCTCTCCCCTCCTCCCACAGAACTGTTTCCTATTGCAACCTTCATGGGAGATAATCCACCCCATTCTATTTCTCCCTATCTCCCTCTCTCAATATATTCCTCTCTCATCCCTTAATTTGATTTTATTTCTTTTAGATATCTTGCCTTCATCTTCAACTTACCCTGTGTCCTCTCTCTCTCTCTCTCTCTCTCTCTCTCTCTCTCTCTCTCTCTCTATATATATATATATATATATATATACACACATACATATATACATACATACACATTCACTTATATACATATATATATATATATACACACATATAAACATATATATATATATATGCATATTCCCTTCAGCTACCCTAATACTGAGGTCTCATGAATCATACACATCATCTTTCCATGTAGGAATGTAAACAAAACAGTTCAACTTTAGTAAATCCCTTGCAATTTCTGTTTCTTGATTACCTTTTCATGCTTCTCTTGATTCTTGTGTTTGAAAGTCAAATTTTCTATTCAGATCTGGTCTTTTCACTGAGAAAGCTTGAAAGTCTTCTATTTTATCGAAAATCCATATTTTGCCTTGGAGCATGATACTCAGTTTTGCTGCGTAGGTGATTCTAGGTTTTAATCCTAGCTCCATTGACCTCCGGAATATCGCATTCCAAGCCCTTCGATCTCTTAATGTAGAAGCTGCCAGATCTTGGGTTATTCTGATTGGGTTTCCACAATACTCAAATTGTTTCTTTCTGGCTGCTTGCTGTATTTTCTCCTTGATCTGGGAGCTCTGGAATTTGGCAACAATATTCCTAGGAGATTTCTTTTTGGGATCTATTTGAGGAGGCAATCAGTGGATTCTTTCAATTTCTATTTTGCCCCGTGGCTCTAGAATATCAGGGCAGTTCTCCTTGATAATTTCTTGAAAGATGAGATCTAGGCTCTTTTTTTGATCATGGCTTTCAGGTAGTCCAATAATTTTTAAATTCTCTCTCCTGGATCTATTTTCCAGGTCAGTGGTTTTTCCAAGGAGATATTTCACATTGTCTTCCATTTTTTTCATTCCTTTGGTTCTGTTTTATAATATCTTGATTTCTCATAAAGTCACTAGCTTCCACTTGCTCCAATCTCATTTTTAAGGTAGTATTTTCTTCAGTGGTGTTTTGGACCTCCTTTTCCATTTGGCTAATTCTGCCTTTCAAGGCATTCTTCTCCTCATTGGCTTTTTGGAGCTCTTTTGCCATTTGAGTTAGTCTATTTTTTAAGGTGTTGTTTTCTTCAGTGTATTTTTCAGTATTTTTTTGGGTCTCCTTTAGCAAGTCATTGACTTGTTTTTCACGGTTTTCTCGCATCCTTCTCATTTCTCTTCCCAATTTTTCCTCTACTTCTCTAACTTGCTTTTCCAAATCCTTTTTGAACTCTTCCACGGCCTGGGACCACTTCATGTTTTTCTTGGAGGCTTTTGGTGTAGGCTCTTTGACTTTGTTGACTTCTTCTGGCTGTATGTTTTGGTCTTCTTTGTCACCAAAGAAAGAATCCAAAGTCTGAGACTGAATCTGGGTGTGTTTTTGCTGTCTGGCCATATTCCCAACCAACTAACTTGACCCTTGAGTTTTTCAGTGGGGTATGACTGCTTGTAGACTAAAGAGTTCTATGTTCCACGTTTGGGGTGGAGGGATGCGCCAGCTCTGCCACACCAGCACTCCTCCTTCCCCAATAACCCCCAACCCAGACTGGGCTTAGATCTTCAGCAGGCTGTGCACTCCTGCTCTGATCCGCCACTTAATTCTTCCCACCAGGTGAGCCTGGGGCCAGAAGCAACAGCAGCTGTAGCTGCCCCACCTCTGCTGCCCCTGGGGCCGGAAGCCGAACCTCGAGCTCCTTCCACTCCTGCAGCCTTTCCCACTAACCTTCTCTGCTGTCTTTGGTGTTTGTGGGTTGAGACGTCTGGTAACTGCCACAGCTCACTGATTCAGGGTTAGGGCCCGCTCTGCCCGGCTCCTGGTCTGGTTGGTCCATGCCACTCATGCTGGGCTCTGCTCCACTCTGCTCCCAGCTCCTGGCTCCGTGTGGGATAGACCTCACCCAGAGACCATCCAGGCTGTCCTGGGCTGGAGCCCTGCTTCTCTCTGCTGTTTTGTGGGTTCTGCAGTTCTAGAATTGGTTCAGAGACATTTTTTATAGATTTTTGGAGGGACTCGGCAGGGAGCTCATGCTAGTCCCTGCTTTCCAGGCGCCATCTTGGCTCCGCCCCCTCAACCCTAACTTATTCTAATGAATTCTCTAATCATCTATCTTTATTAGAATGTTGCTTTGTAATTCTCCCAGTTTGCCTTGTAGGGGAGCAATAGTTTAAAGCAGCCCAAAGCAAATCCCAATGCTGATCTGTGCTGGCCACATGATCAAGAGCATACCATGGAAACTCTGAGTGCTTTAGGCCACTCTCTAAGACTACACATGGCAGAAATGTGCCTACAAGCTTTGGTTCCTTTGCCTAGGTTCCCTATATCAGTGAAATCATAGGTCTAGTGCCTATCCCAATTTGCCTTAAAAGTCAAAACAAAACATGGTGAGAAATAATTCTTTTGGATCCCTACTCTATTCCAATCAGTATTAATCAGTTTGCTATGATTCTATAGGGATAGTGATTCTACGTTCTGTATATTAGGCCCCATAGCCATGAACTACAGATTTTAGGTAGCTAACTAGAGGCCCTCTACCCTTGTTATGGCAACCACCCCAGCATGGTAGAAGTGACTCAATGACATGGAAAGTCCCCCAATTTAATTTTGTACATCCAGATCACGTTCTTGTCCAATATTAGCAGGTGACCATCGTATGACCACTTAGTCAGTGGAGATGCCCCGTAAGGGCAAGAAAAGTGCGACTTTTTGTTGTCTTTTGTTTTGGCGTGCTTCTCACCACTGGGGCATTCAAGTGCCTTTGATTGAGTCTTGCCTTTTTTGTAGGAAGGCCCACACCCTTTTGCTAGTTAGGTGGAGAGAGGTGTGAAGCACTCTGACACTGAAGAAGTGTGTATATATACATACATATATATATATATATATATATATATATGTATATGTATATGTATATGTATGTATGTATGTATACTGTGGGGTTAGCATTTTGTTTGGGGGCACACTCTCTGAAAGAGCATTGGTGACAACACTCTGGGGAGCTGTTGAAGCACCTCCCTTAGCTTTGAAAACCCAGATGTTGGTGCTTCTCTCTGGTAACTGTGTATGTATTGTGATTTGGTCAGACAGATAAAAGCCTGTCTGTTGATCTTTTTGCAATTTCTGTTTGTAATTGCTCTGAAGTTCAGGGTGCTGGCTTTTCCCCCTGAACTAAATGAATGGTATATGTATGTTTAATTAAAGTAAGATTGTTAACCCCTTAAAGTTGCTTTCCTTAGAAAATCAGATCAAAGAACCTGTGCTAGCAGTCTTCCTGTGTGCTCTTGTTGTTGGTCTTGTTGGTCTTTCACCTCCAAAGCAGCTGCTAGCAACACTGTTGTTACATGCCTGATCCTTTGCCTGACCTGAGACCCCTTCTGCTGACAAACCATTTCTAGCTGGTGCATCAACTTTTGGCCCTCAAAGCAAGATCTATCAACCAATGGAATTCTGTACTTTGTATGCCTCTTTAGAATGTTCAGGTATCAAATCTGGTATCCAGTCTTATAAAAATAAGTTCCTGGAAGAAAGAAGCATCTCAAATTGTGAGGAAGATCTGAGGTCCACTTCATTAGAGGGGACTATAGACCCTTTAATAAAGTGCCATTGACTCAGAGCTTTGCTTCATTCTCTTTTATTGTAGGTTGGACAACTTTAATCACCACAACACTTCCCTACTTTAGAAAAATACAATTCAGAACTGGAAGGAATTCAGAATTCCACCATTTTCATGATGAGAAAAATGATGCACAGAAAGTTGGCCCAAGATCACAAAGCAACAGAATCATGACTAAAACTCCTACTTACTATCTTCTGAAACAATTTTGTTTCTCAAGACTGTGGGATTCCTGGACTCCTGATGAAAAGATCTGCTTGACTCCCAGTCCTGTAGTTGATTTGTTTTGTTGTTTGTTTGAGTCACTTCAGACTTTCTGTATGTCAGAAAGTGACCCTATTTGGGGTTTTCTTGGCAAAAATACTTGGGAAGTTTGCCATTTACCTCTCCAGCTGATTTTACAGATGAGGAAACTGAGGTAAACAGGGTTAAATAACTTGCCCAGGGTCATGCAACTAGGAATTGTCTGAGGCCAGATTTGAACTCATGAAAATGAGTCTTGCTGACTCCAGACCTGGCACTCCATGTACAGTGCCACCTAGCTGCCCTAGAGTTGACTTGTAGCTGGAGCTATTTACCCCCCACCCTGTTCAAACACTAATCCCCAGTATCAGTCAGTGTATGCTTTTGACTGGGAACAGAGTCTTGTTCTCCTATAGCTGAGCCTTCCATTTTACACCCCTAAGTAACTGGGTTTACCATAGCACATGGGTCCCTGCCTGATACCCAGCTTCCTCTGAAACATGAGTCCTGCCTATATCCTATCTTTTCCCTTAAATTCTTCTGGGGATTAGAATATTGAATCTCAAACCCAGGCCCCATGACTGGTCTGTGCTATCTGCTGTTTGACCTCTCCAATGCCAACTGCTTTCTTGGACTATGTGGTATCACCTGATGCTTGAATCTTTTCCTCTCCCTCCCCCCACCCTTTCTGCCTACCATTTATCCTACATCTGTGGATTTGTCCTATGGAGCCCATCTATTTCCTAACCAGCCAAACCATATTTATGATAACAAGTCTTCAAGATGGTTGTTAAAGAAAATAGGCTTTCCAGTCTAGTTTATTTTTACTATAAAATGTGGAGCTAAGGCCCAAAAAAGAGTCCTGCGCGGAAAGACAGGCTCTTTTTCATACTATACATTTAGCATACACTAAAACAGTAAGAGGCATTTTTTTCTAATAAGTCAATGTGACAATCCCCCTGGAAAAAAATAATCAAGTGCAACATGCAACTACAAGGGAACTTAATTTACTGAAGGGTTTTTTTGTTTGTTTAGTTGGTTGGTTTAGTTTTCAGAGGATGAAGGCACGAGTGTGGATTATGTAATATAACATTACACTCACCTGATTTTTAAATTGACTAGGCAATCTAAAACACAATTTATGTGATAAATTTAAAGCAATACAATATACATTTTAAAAAGTTTTATTGATGCCATTTGTTTTTAATACCAGTCATTTCAAGATATGTTCTCTTCCCCACAAATTCTTCCCATTTAACAATAAAACAGTCAAGCAAAACCAACACAGTATCATATTTTTTCAGCATAAGCAACACCTACATACAATCCCTTCTCCTTTACCAGGGAGGAGAAAGTTGTATTTGATCATCTGTCCTTTGAAACCAATATAGGTCATTCATTCCATTTACTCTGACTTCAGTTATTTTTAAATGTTGCTATCATTTACATTACTAGGAGTCATTATGTATATTGCTCTGGTTTTTTTATCTACCTCCCATGTTTCTCTAAATTCCTCACATTTGTTGTTTCTTATTGTACAATGTTTCATTACATTCACAAACTGGTTTTTTCAATTGTTCCTAAACTTATGAACACCCACTATTCTTATTATTCATCTGTTTCTCTTAGGCTTTCCTGACAATCCTTCAAGATTCAGCTCAAATCCCGTCTTTTACAAGAGCCCTTTCTTTGTCTCCTGAGCTGCTAGAATCTTCCCTTGGAAATTACTTACTCTCTCTTTCTCCTGTGTGTGTGTGTGTGTGTGTGTGTGTGTGTGTGTGTACACATACATAAATACATATGTACACACATATATGTGTGTGACTCTCTCTTTCTCTATGTGTGTGTGTCTGTGTGTGTATGTGTTTTCATACAAATACATCTTATATATACTTCACATCTCCCTCCTGTTGGAATGAGAACTCCTTCAGGGCAGAGACAAATTTATTTTTGTTTTGTGTTTTTTTTGTATCCCTACACTTAGCACAACGCTATGCACACAGAAAACAATACATGCTTACTGAGTGATTATTTTTCTGGCTTTTTCTCATAGCAATTACTACTTTGTTTTAAATTTTATTTTAGACTCGAAGGCCAGAACACAAATACAGAATAGAGAAAGGAAACAAAAACACATCATGAACTTAAATATTGGAACTTAAATACAAAGTAAGATAAAAAAGCATGTCATTTGCATAGCCGAACATCAGAAAGGATTCAAAATACGTAACAATAAATTTTCATTTCTAAAAAGCCTATATGATAAATAATACATGTTGTGTTGAGAACTGTCCATCTTTGCTTTCTTGTAAGTTTTCTTCCATTCTGTACTGTGCACTTTTTTACTTTGTTCTTTTTTTTTCTCCCCTCCCCCTGCGAAGGCCACAATTAAGTTTGGATATGTTTCTCTATAGTTATAGATATATAAATACACATATGCATATATACAGACATATACTTTTCCAAACAAATTCTACTGCTGATCTTTGTTTTTGTGTTTGTGCATATCACTTGTTTCCTATCCCTCCTGCCTCCTTTACTTTATTTCTACGTGCTACCTTGCCCTGCTATTATTACTTGCCTACCCCTGTTCAAAGATCCCTCTGCTATCCTCCCCTTCCCATAAATCTAAATACCCTTCTATACCCCCCCATTACCTATTCCCTTGCCCTCCCTTCTAAAGATCAGTCCCTTTCCCTCTCCCCCTTCCTATGTACCTACTGTTTTATGTCTTCTGAATTTAGAAGACTTTTATACTTTCCAAAATATATATGTATTGTTCCCTCTAAAATCCAATGAAAGTAGGTTACTAGAACTACCACCCCTCCTCCCTCATCTAATTCCTCTGTATCAATTCTTCCCTTGCACCTCATTTGTATAAAACAATTACTCTTTTTAGCTGTTCCTAAATGGTTTTACTTTTTAAATTCATATCATACTCAGGTGTATGGCAATCTGTCTTATGAGCTATCCAATTATTAATAAGAATCTTAGACATACGTTTTACATTTTACATATATAAAAAGTAAACAGTCTGTCCTTATGAGTCACTTATAATCAGTCTTTGGTATGTATCTTATATTTCTCTAGGCTCTTGTATGTCAAATCTTCTATTAAGTTCAGGTTTTGTTTTAACAAAGTCTTGAAAGTCTGACAGTACATCAAATATCCATTTTTTTTTCATTCAGAATTATGCTTAACATTGCTGGGTATGGTATTTTCAGCCAGAGGCCCAGTTCTTTTGCTCTTCTATATATAGTGTTCCAAGACCTGCAGTCTTTTAAGGTCTCCGCTGCCAGGTCTTGTGTGATTCTAACTGTGGCACCATCATATTTAAATTGTTTTATTTTTCTTGCTTTTAATATTTTGTCCTTGAGCTGGGAGTTTCAGGATTTCACTATGATATTCCTATGAGTTTTCCTCATAAGATCCCTTATAAGTGCTGATCAGTGGATTTTTTCTATTTCTACTTTCACCACTAGTTCTAATGCTTCAGGACAATTTTCTTTGATTATTTCTTGTATTATAATATCAAGATTCTTATTTTGATCATAACTTTCAGTGAGTTCAATTATTTCTGTTTTCTCTTCCTGATCTACTGTCCAAATCTGTTGTTTTTCTTATAAGATGTTTCACTTTCTCTTCTATTTTTTCATTATTCACATTTTGTTTATTTCTTGATCTTTTACAATCTTTCTGGCTTCACCTTGCCCAACTCTAATTTTTTTTCTTTCTTTTTAAATTTTTTGTTTTTAGTTAACAACCTTCAGTTACACAAGTTTTGGAGTTCCAAATTTTCTCTCCCTCTCTCCTCCCCCCCTCACCAAGACAGCATGTAAATCCATATACTTTCACATTAAACTTATTTACATAATAGTCAAGTCGTAAAGAAGAGTTATAACCAATGAAATGAATCATGAGAAAGAAGAAACAAAACCAAAAAAGAAGCGAAAAAAGGAGAGCAAATAGTTTACCTCAGTCTGCATTCAGACACTGTAATTATTTCTCTGGATATGGATAGCTTTTCCCATCATGAGTCTTTTGGAGCTGTCTCTGAACCTTGGATTGCATAGAAGAGCCAAGTCTATCAAGAGTTAGTCCTTACAGATACCGTGTGTCTGTAATCATGCATAAAGATCTCCTGGTTCTGCTCCCCTCACTCAGCATCAATTCATATAAGTCTTTCCAGGTTATTATGAAGTCTGTCTGCTCCTCATTTCTAAGAGCACAATAGTATCCTATTACATTCATATACCACAATTTGTTTAGCCATTCCCCAATTGATGGGCATCCCCTTGATTTCCAATTCTTTGCTACCACAAAAAGAGCTGCTATAAATATTTTTGTACATACTGGTCCAATTCCCACTTTTGTAATCTCTTTGGGATATAGCCCTAGAAGTGGTATTGCTGGGTCAAAGGGTATGCACTTTTTATAGCCCTTTGGGCATAGTTCCAAATTGCTCTCCAGAATGGTTGGATCACTTCCCAACTCCACCAGCAATGTAACAATGTTCCAATTTTCCCACATCCTCTCCAGCATTTATCACTCTCCTATTTTGTCATGTTAGCCAATCTGACAGGAGAGATATGGTACCTAAGAGTTGTTTTGATTTGCATTTCTCTAATCAATAGTGACTTAAAACATTTTTTCATATCTATAGATATCTTTAATTTCTTCCTCTGAAAACTGCCTGTTCATATCCTTTTACCATTTCTCAATTGGGGAATGACTTGTATCCCTATAAGTCTGGCTCAATTCCCTGCACATTTTAGATATGAGGCGTTTATCAGAGACACTGGTTATAAAGATTCTTTCCCAATTTTCTGCTTCCCTCCTAATTTTTGTTGCATTTGCTTTGTTTGTAGAAAAACATTTCAATTTAACATAATCAAAATTATCCATTTTGCATTTTGTAACACTATCTCTTGTGTGGTCATGAATTCTTCTCTTCTCCATAAATCAGACAGGTAAACTATTCCTTGCAATCCCAAATTAATTAGAGTATCAGCCTTTATATCTAAACCATGAATCCATTTTGACTTCATTTTGGTGTATGGCATAAGATATTGGTCTATGCCGAGTTTCTGCCATACTCTTTTTCCCAGTTTTCCCAGCAGTTTTTGTGAAATAGTGAGTTCTTCTGCCAGAAGCTGGACTCTTTGGGTTTATCAAAGAGTAGATTGCTATAGTCATTGACTACTGCGTCTTGTGTACCTAACATTCCACTGATCCACCACTCTATTTCTTAGCCAGTACCAAGTAGTTTTGATGACTGCTGCTTTATATAACAGTTTAATATCTAGTATGGGTAGGCCACCTTCCCTAGCATTTCTTTTCATTAATTCCTTTGATATTCTGGACCTTTTGTTCTTCCAGATGAATTTGTTATTATCTTATTCAGCTCTGTAAAATATTTTCTTGGTAGTTTGATTGGTATGGCACCGGATAGGTAGATTAATTTTGCTAAAATTGTCATTTTTATTATATTAGCTGAGCCTAACCAGAAGCAACTGATATTTTTCCATTTATTTAAATCTGACTTTATTTGTGTACAAAGTGTTATATAATTGTATTCATAAGGTCCTGGGTTTGTCTGGGCAGGTAGACTGCCAAATATTTAGTAGTGTCTACAGTAACTTTAAATGGAATTTCTCTTTCTATCTCTTGCTGTTGGGCTTTGTTAGTAATATATAGTAATCCTAAGGATTTATGTGAATTTATTTTATATCCTGCAACTTTGCTAAAGTTATATTAGTTTTTTACTTGATTTACTTAGGATTCTCTAAGTAAATCATCCTATAATCTGCAAAGAGTGATAACTTAGTTTCTTCTTTGTCTATTCTAATTCCTTCAATTTCTTTTTCTTCTCTTATTGATAATTTCTAGTACCAAGTTGAATAGTAGCGGTGATAATGGACATCCTTGTTTCACTTCCCAATCTTATTGGAAATGCATACTGCCATTACATATAATGCTTGCTGGTGGTTTTAGGTTGATGCTAATCATCATTTTAAGGAAGACTCCATTTATTACTATGCTTTCTAGTGTTTGTAATAGGAATGGGGGTTGTATTTTGTCAAAGGCTTTTTCTGCATCTATTGAGATAATCATATAGTTTCTGCTAGTTTTGTTGCTGATGTGATTAATTATGCTGATAGCTTTCCTAATATTGAACCAGCCTTGCATTCTTGAAATAAATCCTACCTGGTCACAGTGTATTATTCTTGTGATAAGTTGCTGCAATCTTTTTGATAACATTTTGTTTAAAATTTTTGCATCAATATTCATTAGGGAAATTGGTCTATAATTTTCTTTCTCCATTATGACTCTTCCTGGTTTAGGTATTAGTACCATATTTGTGGTACTACTCCTTCTTTACCTATTTTCCCAAATAGTCTATGGGAAGTATGGGAATTAATTTTTTTATAAATGTTTGATAGAAATCACATGTGAATCCATCTGGCCCTCAAGATTTTTTCCTAGGGAGTTAATTGATGGCTTCCTCATTTTCTTTTTCTGATATGGGGTTATTTAGGTATTATATTTCTTCTTCTGTTAAGCTAGGCAATTTATACTTTTGTAAATAGTCATCCAGTTCCCTAAGAATATCAAATTCATGGGCATAAAATTGGGCATAATAATTCCCAATTATTGTTTTAATGTCCTCTTCATTGGAGGCAAATTCACCCTTCTCATTTTTGATACTGGTGATTTGGTTTTCTTTTTTTTTTTAATCAAATTAACCAAAGATTTATCAATTTTATTGTTTTATTTTCATAAAACCAGCTCTTAGTTTTATTTATTAGTTCAATAGTTTTCTGGATTTCAAATTTGGTTTTCAATATTTCCAATTCAGTATTTAATTGGGGATTTTCAATTTGTTCTTTTTCAATTGCATGCCCAATTCATTGATCTCCTTTTTCTCTATTTTATTCACATAAGCATTTAGAGATATAAAGCTTTCCCTAAGAACTGCTTTTGCTGCATCTCATAAGTTTTGGTATGTTGTCTCATTATTGTCATTCTCTTGAATGAAGTTATTGTTTACATGATTTGGTCTTTGACTCACTTGTTCTTTGGAATTAGATTTAGTTTCCAGTTAATTTTTAGTCTATTTTTCCATGGTCATTTATTACAAATAATTTTTATTGTATCATGCTCTGAAAAGCACGCATTGACTGTTTCTGCTTTCTGCATTGGATTGTGAGGTTTTTATGCCATAGTATATGGTCATGTACCACTGAGAAAAAGGTAATTTCTTTCTATCCCCATTAGGTTTTCTCCAGAGGTCTATCATATCTACCTTTTCTAAAATTCTATTCACCTCCTTTACTTCTGTCTTGTTTATTTTGAGGTTAGATTTATCAAGTTCAAAGAGTAGGAGGTTGAGGTCCCCCACTAGTATAGTTTTGCTGTGTATTTCTTCATGTAATTTCCTTAACTTCTCATCTAAGAATATGGATGCTATACCACTTGGCGCATATACATTAAGTAATGATATTACTTCATTGTCTATGGTGCTTTTCAGTAGGAAATAGTTTCCTATCTATCTTTTCTTTTGCTTTGTCTGAGATTAGGATTACTACCCCTGCTTTTTTTACTTCAACTGAAGGATAATATATTCTACTCCAGCCTTTTACCTTTACCCTGTATGTATCCCTCTGTTTAAATGTATTTCATGTCAACGACATATTGTAGGATTTATGGGAGAGTTCATCCCATTCATATTCACAGTTATGATTACTATCTGTGTCTTTTTTCTCCATCCTGTTTCCCACCCCTCTTTATGCTTTCATTTCTCCCTTCTCCCTTCCTCTCCTCAAAAGTTTTGCTTTTGACCATCGCCTCCCTCAATTTTCTCTCCCTATTAACCCCCCTCCCTTAACTTATCCTTTTCCCCTTACTACTTTCTCCTTCCCTTCTCACCACCCCAGCCCCCTTTTTCCCCCTTGCCCCTCCTACTGCCTGCAGGACAAGTTAGATTTCTATACTTATCGGAGCATGTTATTCCCTCATTGAACCAAATATGATGAGAGTAAAGCTCAAATACTGCTCTTCTCCCTCCCTTCTTTCCCTCTACTATAATATGTTTTGTGCATTTTCATGAGATATAATTTACCTTTTTCTATCTCCTCCTTACCTCTTCTTCCAAAACAATCCCTTTGCACCTCTTAAGTATGTTTTTTATCATCACATCAGTTAATTTATACTGATACCCTTTGCCTATGCATATCCATTTTAATTGTCGTAACTGCACCTTTCTCAAGATTGACAAATATATAACATATGAAACAATATAATCTTATATAAGGAGGTAAACAATTTGCCCTTATTGAATGACAAGGTTTTTTTTTCCCTTACCTTTTTATGTCTCTCTTGAGTTTGAAGATCAAATTTTCCATTGACTGCAGCCTTTTCATCAGGAAGGTCTGGAATTCCCTTATTTCACTGAATGTCCATCTCTTTGCCTGAAAAATTATGCTCAGTCTTGCTGGGTAGTTCATTCTTGGTTGCAGTCCAAGCTTCTTTGCCTTTTGGAATATCATGTTTCAATTCCTTCTGACTTTTAATGAGGAAGCTGCAAGGTCCTATATGATCCAGACTGTAGTTCTGCAATATTTGAATTGTTTCTTTCTAACTGCTTGCAGTATTTTCTCCTTGACCTGATAATTTCGGAATTTGGCTACAATACTCCTTGGAGTTTTCAATTTGGAATCTCTTTCAGGGGTGATCAGTGGATTCTTTTGATGACTATTTTACCCTCTAGTTCTAGGACCTTGGCACAGTTTTCCTTGATGATTTCTTGGAAGATAGTGCCCAGGCTTTTTTCTCATCATGGCTTTTCAGTAGACCAATAATTCTTAGATTATCTCTCCTGGATTTATTTTCTAGGTTAGTTGTTTTTCCAATGAGATATTTTAAATTTTGTTCTATTGTTTCATTCTTTAGATTTTGTTTGACTGAGTCTTGAAGCCTCATAGAGTTACTAGCTTCTACTTGCTCAGTTCTAATTTTTAATGAATTGTTTCTTCTTGGTGGTTTTCTTTTTCCTGGCTTTTAAAGTGGATCTCTGCTTCTGGGATGCAGGGGCTCTGTCCCAAGCTTCTTTTGCTGGGAACTGGGGGCCTGGTTATGGCTTTGTGTGCTGTAGTCTTCTTTTTGTTAGCTAGAGGCTATACAATGCTGCCGCTCACCTGCTGCTGAGCTAGAGCTGGCTGGTGTGTGCCAAAAATAAATAATGACAAAATAGAAGAGAAAGTCAAACATCTTATAAAAAACCCAACAAATTTGGAGAATAGATCAAGAAGAGAAAATAGAAAAATAATAGATTAACTTAAAGTTATGATCAAAAAAAGAATCCTGATACAATCATACAAGAAATAATTAAAGAAAATTGTTCTAAAGCATTAGAACAAGTCAGGGAAGTAGAAATAGAAAAATCCATTGAACACTACTTAAAGTATAAGGAAAACTCAAGGGAATATCAGAGTCAAATTCTGAAACCCCCAGCTCAAGGATAAAATATTAAAAGCATCAAGATTAAAACAATGTAAATATGATGGTACCACAATTAGAATTACACAAGACCTAGCAGCAGAAGCATTAAAGAACTGCAGGTCTTGGAACATAATACATCAAAGAGCAAAAGACCTGGGACTCTGGCTGAAAATATCATACTCCGCAAATTTAAGTATTATCTTGAATGAAAAAATGGACATTTGATACTCTCAGACTTTCAAGAGTTTGTTAAAAAAAATCCTGAACTTAATAGAAGATTTGACATACAAGAATCAAGAGAAACATAAGGTACATACCAAAGACTGACGATAAGCGATTCATAAGGAAAGACTCTTTACATTTTATATAACATAAAATGTAAAATGTATGTCTAAGATTTTTATTAATAATTGGTGAGCTCACAAGAAGGGGGGGTAAACCTGAGTATGATATGAATTCAAAAAGTAAAACCATTTAGAAACAGCTAAAAAGAGTAACTATTTTATACAAATGAGGTACAAGAGGAAGAAAGGATACAGAGAAATTATTAGATGGTGGAGGAGGGCTGGTAGTTCTGGTAACCTACTTTCACAGGGCATGAGTTTAAGAAGGAACAATACATATATATTTAGAAGAGTACAAAAGTCTTCTAAATTTAGATGAAATAAAATGGTAGAGGTATAGTGATGGGGGAGAAGACAAGGGAAGGATTTTTTAGAGGGGAGAATCAGGGAATAGGTAAAAGGGTGGTATAGAAGGGTATTTAGATTTATGGGAATGGGATGATAGGGGAGGGGTCCTTGGAGGGGGGTAGGCAAGTAATAGGAGGGCAAAGTAGTTGGTAGAAGTAAAGCAGAGGAATCATGAGGGATAGGAAACAAGATATATGCACAAATATAAAAACAAAGGTTAGGAATAGAGTATGTTTAGGAAAGTATATGTCTATATATGTATGTATATATGCCTATATATATCTATAACTATAGAGAAACATATCTAAACTTTATTGTAGCCTTCTGGGGTGGAGAGGGGGAAGGGAAAAAGAGAACATAAGTAAAAAAGTGCACAACAGAGCACAAAAGAAAACTCACAAGGAAGCAAAGAAAAGATGGACAATTCTCAACACAACATGTATTATTTATCATATAGGCTTTCTTGAAATGAAAATCTATTGTTACATATTTTGAATCCTCTCTTATGCTCTGCTATGCTGTGTTGGTAAGCAAAATGGCCTTTGTTTTCTTTAAGCGACTCGGTGTATTTCATTGAGCCTTGCTGGGTGCTGGGCCCCAGGCCCAGAGCCCTATTAGGTGTGGAACCTATGTGGGTGCGGATTGGTGACTGGGGTGGGCCCAGGATGGGGCTGGCTAGGGGGAGGTGTTCACTCCAGAGCCATGCCCTATTGGGTGTTCACCTAATCTATGTGGATGTGAGCCTCCCAGGATCCTGGGGGGAGGGGCCAACTCAAGAACCAATCACCAGAGCCTGGGCTCTGGTCATTCAGACTATGCTTGATGATGTCAAAAGCTCTATAAGAGGAGAGAAGACAGCTTGACAATCCCTTTTCAGTTGGAGCAGCAGTGGTGGCGAGCATGACTCTGGGCCAGCCCTTGTTCTGAGCTCCCGGGCTGAACCTAGATGTTGATAACTATAAATTGTATTGGGTCTGTCTGTTGATATTTGTAATTTGATTGTATTTTGTTCTGAAGTTCAGGATGCTGGATTTTTTCCCCTGAACTAACTGAATGCTGTCTGTATGCTGGATTAAAGTAAGCTTGTCAAACCCTTCACCTTACTTTCCTTGGTTAAGCAGATCAAAAGAACCTGTGCTCTCCCAGAATACCGGCAGCTTTCTGGGTGCTGGCTGTGGGTGGATCTTACACCCCCACAGAAGCTGCTAGCCGGATTGTTGAAACATATGCACACAACATGATTTCTTTTCTTTCTTACTTTGTATTTAAGTTTCAATATTTAAGTTTATGACATGTGTAGTTTCTTTTCTCTATTCTGTATTTGTGTTCTGGCCCTTGAATCTAAAATAAAATTAAATTTAAAAAAAGATTCTGGATCTCTTTTTCTAACTGGTTGAGTTTTCTTTCATAATCTTGTTTTTCTTGGGTTATTCTTATTTTATTTTTTTTAGTTTTTGCACCATCTCAGTCATTTGATTTTTAAAGTCTTTTTTAAGATCTATGAATTCTTTTTGGGCAGGTGACCATTTGATGTTACTCTTCGGGGGGTTATTAACTTTCATATCCTATCTGAAGATGAACCCCAGTCTTCTCTATTCCTTTAATAGCTTTCTGTGGTTGGATTCTTTTTCCTTTGTCTGTGCATTTTTTGTGGTAATAACTTAATTTTTGTAATCACCTCTAGCCCTGGGGTGTGGGAGATGGTGCCTCTTGCCCCAGATCTTCAGTTCTGCCCTCTAGCCTACAATCAAATCCAAACCTCCCACCTCCTGTAAGTGCCCACAGCCAGGGGCTTTCTACCCCACTTCTTCTGCACTCACTGGCTGTGTGCTGGTTCCTTCTCACCCCCACGGCTCTTCACAGAACAGCTAGGTCTGGCGTTCCTTGTCAGCAGAGGTTCTCTCAATCTTCCCAGGCTCAGATGCCTAACTCCCCTCACTATCCCAGGGGTAAAAGAGGGCAGAGGCAAGAGGCAAGAGGCAGCAGCCTCTCAAACCAACTAACCCCAGGGCTTGCTGCTTGTTGTTAAAGTGGACTAGCCTGGGGGGGTTTACTCTTCATAGGGACCAAACCTCCTCCTGTGATTTTTCTTCTGATCTTCTCAAATTGCTCCAGGAAGACCCCCGTTGTGCCCCTATTCTTACTTATTTTTACCCCCACTTTGTTCACCCTAAAGTGTTATTTTATCTTTTGTGGGGGGAAATCTTGAGAGTTTGGAATTTTTGGACCTACTCTGCCATCTTCCCAGAATCCTCTCAGCAATTACTACTTTCAATTGTGCTGGGGAGATAAAGATGATATAAGAAAAGAGAACCGTGAATTTTGAGCTGGAAGGGAACTTAGAGGTCTTCTAAAGCAAGCCCTTCATTTTTATAGATACAGAAACTATGGAATGTTAAGTGAGTGGCAGAGGTAGGATTTAAACACATATCATCTGACTCCAAAATCAGCACTCTTTCCACTGTGACACTGCCATTGATAAACTCTAAGAGTTTACACTATAATGAACAAAGTACACATATATGTATGTATTTCATGAAAATATGTATACATTTGATAAGAAAATACATAAATATATATATATATCTATTTCAGTTCCACAGAGGAACTTGAGAGAGACAAAAGAAGGTGGGAAGGGGAAGTACAGGGTCAAATTGAGGGGGAAAAAGAATGGGAAAAGAGAAGTAAGAATAAGAGAACTAGCCTGCTGTTGACCTGGGTTGTAGGCATCAGAGTAAAACCATTTTCTATAATTCCTCTTTGAAATTAAAACAGCCCTTCCTATACTAGGAAGAAATGCTTTTGATTTTCTTTTCAAAGTTCATTTTTGAAATAAAAATTAATTGCCTACAATAAAATTCTAAAGGTTTTACAGGCATGTGAAGAAACGACTTAGGTTGTAGAAATTTTCTTTGAAGTCAATATAGGTCAATGCATATGACTATCAGCCTGAAATTTCATTTTACAGTTAAAAGTTGTGGATTTCCCACAAGATGAAATTAATTCAACGAATAGATATGGCTCATAGAGGGAGGAGATAGGTAAATAGAGTAATATTTTGGATTAAGAAGGTATGTACAATTGTATCAGGTCTCAACTTGCATGATAAAGTGGTAATTATCCAAATGATCTGGTACTGGCTAAGAAATACAGTGGTAGATCAGTGGAACAGATTAGATACACATTACATTACAGTGAATGACCAAAGTAATCTAGCATATGATAAGCTAAAATACCCAAGTTTTTGGAATTAAAAACTCACTGTTTGACAAAAACTGCTGGGAAAACTGGAAAAAAGTATGGCTGAAACTAGGTATAGATCAGCATCTCATACCATACACCAAGATAAAGTCAAAATGGGTACATGATTTACACATAAAGGCTGATACCATAAACAAATTAGGAGAGCATGGAAGAGTTTGTCAGACCTTTGGATAAAGGAAGAATTTAGGACTAAAGAAAATATAGAGAGCATTTTGATTATATAAAATTAAATTTTTTATACAAACAAAACCAATGCAACCCAAAATTAAAAGGAAAGCAGAAAACTGGGGAAACAAATTTGCAAACAAGTATCTCTGATAAAAGCCTCATTTCTCAAATTATACAGAATTGAATAAATTTATAAAAATACAAGTCATTCCCAATTGGTAAATTGTTGAAGGATATGAACAGGCAGTTTTCAGATAAAGAAATCAAAACTATCTATTGTCACATTAAAAAATGCTCTAAATCACTATTGATTAGTGTAACAATAATGTTGCTTGCAGCTTCTGTAGGGGTGTAAGACCAATAACACCAGCATACAGGAGGGCCGCTAGCAGAGTCTTTGATTGGCTTTTCCAAAGGAAAGCAACTTTAAAGGGGTTAACAATCTTACTTTAATCAAACATACACATATATATATATATGTATATATATATATATATATACATATATACATATGTACACACACACACACACACACACGCACATATATATATATATATTTAGTTCAGGGGAAAAGTCAACACCCTGAACTTCAGAGCAAATACAAACAGAAATTACAAGCAGTAATTATATAATAGAGCAAATAATACAAATCAGCTGCCAGGGCTTCTAGCTGTCTGTCCACAGTAATACATACATAGTTACCAGAGAGAGAGAAGCACCAACATCTGGGTTTTCAAAGCCAGTGGGCTCCTTAACAGCTACCCAAAGTCTCATCTGTCTACATTACGTGAACACTCTTCCCATGAGTGAGCCCCAAAGCAAAATGCCAACCTCTACACTTCTTCAGGGTCAGAGGGCACCACAACCCTCATTACCCAGGCTAATGTGACTTAGGCTTCCATGGGACTTCAGTAGGTCACATGGGCCTATTAATCAAGCAAAAAATACATTAACAATATAATTAGAGAAATGCAAATTAAAACAACTCTAAGATACCACCCGCACCAATCAGATTGGCTAATATGACAAAAAAAGGAAAACGATGGATGTTGAAGGGGATATGTGAAAACTGGGACACTAATGCACTGCTGGCAGAGCTGTAAGCTGATCCAACCAATTCTGGGCAGCAATTTGGAACTATGCCCAAAGGGCTCTAAAACTGTGCATTACCTTTTGATCTAGCAACACCACTTCTAGGTCTACATCCCAAAGATATCCAAAAAAGGGAAAAGGATCTGTTTGTACAAAAATATTTATAGCAGCTCTCTTTGTGGTGGTTAAGAATTGGAAATTGAAGGTATGCCCATCAATTGGGGAAGGGCTAAACAATTCATAACATATGGTTGTGATGGAACATTATTGTGCTATAAGAAATGACAAGCAGGATAATTTCAGAAAAAAACTTGGAAAGACCTACATGAATTAATGCAAAGTGAAGTGAATAGAAGAACTAGGAGAACATTGTACACAGTGATAGCAATACTGTATGATAAAGAACTATGAATGACTTAGCTATTCTCAGCAGTATGGTGATCCAAGACAATCGCAAAGGACTAATGATGAAGTATACTATTTGCCTCCAGAGAAAGAACTAATATTGTTTGAATACTGACTGAACCATGCTAGTTTTCACATTCTTTCTTTTTTCTTTTATTCAACTCTTCTTGTACAAAATGATTAATAAGGAAAGGTATTACCTGGTTGCACATGTACGACCTATATCGGATTGCATACCATCTCAGGAAAGGGGGAGGGGTGAGAGGAAGGGATAGAATTTGGAACTCAAAACTTAAAAAAAACCCAAATCTTAAAAAATTGTTTTAACATGTAATTGGTAAAAACTAAAATATATTAAATTTGAAAAATAAAATATTCACATAAAAAGAAAGTACACACATATGAAGAAATTCAGGAACCACAGAGTTGGAATCATAGTGGAGAATACTTGAGCAAGGATCAAAGGATGCAGCCACAGAAGTAAGATTGTTATTGGAATATACTATAGACCACCTAGACAGAATGGGGAAAGAGATGAAGTCAAGAAGCAAATCGTAAGCCAGGCACAGAGGCAAAATGTGGTGATAATAAAGGGATTCAACTATCTGGAAATCTGCTCAAGCTCTCCAGAGCACGCAATAATGTGTTGACTTGCTTTAATGATCACTTAATCCTTCAAAAGATAGAGGCACAAACAAGGAAAAATCTTATTCTGGATCTGATTCTCACCAATAAATACAAACTGGTTGCTTTTGGCTGCAAAAAAAAAGAAAGAAAATGGGAACTTATAGAAAGGAATCATTTTATTTTAGGATTTTTTTTAGAGGAAAGAGTAAATCTAGGAATAGTTTGACATGCAGCCCCCATTTGGGAAAAGCAGGATCCTGGAGACTAAAATTCAAGGGGAAAATTAGTTCTAGGTGGGGAAGGAAACTCTCAAGCTTGAAATGTTGAAGTCACAAAAACAGAAATTCTGATGTGAAGGAAACAAAGAAGTTGTCTAAAATGAACAATGCAAATGAAAGGGGAACTAAAAAGATATCTTGGATCTGAAAAAGAGTTGAACAATTGATACAAATATACAGGGAGTCTCAAAAATCTTAGTTCAGTTTTAAGCTTTTGAGGACAACAGCTTTAAGCTATTAAATCTTAAAACAGCATTGTCTTCTGAAATACCCTACAAAAAAACCAGAGAAATTTCTTAAAAAAACAAACAAACAAACAAACTAATGGTCAAAAGACCTGAACGGGCAGTTCTCAAATGAAAAAAAGAGGAAGCTATCAAACATATGAATAAATCATTAATTAAAGAAATTCAAATCAAAACAACTCTGAGGGTCTACCTCACACCTATCAGATTGACAGAGACAAGAATAAAGGAAAATGGCAGTTGTTAGAGACAACACACTAATGAACTGTTGTTGCTGCAGATAATTCATCCAACAATTCTAGAAAGCAATTTGGAGCTATACCCAAAAAGTTACTAAACTGACCCAGTGTGAAAACACCCCAAGGCACATACCACAAGAAGGCTGAAAAGTGAGAGAAAGGACTCATTTACAAATTATACATACATATATATATATATCTACAGATATATATATATATCTACAGATATATATGTATGTATACACACATACACATACACACACATAAATATACATATTATATATACATACACACACATATGCACTGTTTTTTATAGCAAAGAATTGACAGGAAACTGGGTGCCTTTTGATGCAGAATGACTAGAAATTGTGGTATATGAATGTAATGGAATATTATTATGACACAAGAATATGACATATTCAAGTAACCTTGAGAGACTTACATGAACCGATGCAGAGTGAAATGAACAGAACTAGAATAATTTTCATGGTAACCTTTATCATAAAGGATAATAACTTAGATTTTAGATCTCTTATTAAAGCAGTGACTAATCATGCTCTGTGATAGGACATGCATTTCCTCAATAATATGGGTTAGGAAAAGGAAAAGGCCATGAAGCTAGGACTTGATTGATCTCTAGATGGGGAAAAGCCTCAAGCTGTACCTTCCTTAATGCAGCTTCCTGGTGGCCTCCAGTTTTTGCACCTCAGGGTCCCATCCACGTGGGGACTGTCATGTAAGTTACCCTGTTTTAATACTAACCAGACATATTTCCATATGGAGATAGGGGTAGGGGAGGGAGAGGGACATCTATAGAAGCTAAGTACCACTGAACCTTTATTGCATATTCTAGCTATGTTAGAGCTAAGCAAACCTCCTTTTGTTAACTGTTCAAACCTGAACTCATAAGATGCCTACTTCTAACACTTCAGCAGATGATAGGTATAGATAACACACCAGATAGTAGAGTCAGGATTCAAAATGGTTTTAATAGTAATTCACATGAAAAGAAATGGGTTTTTTTGGTGCACTTCAACTTCAATATAAATCAATGTCCTATGGGAGCCAATAAAGTCAATGCAAAATTAACCTGCCTTGAAAGCCACAGTATTCAGAACTAGGGAAGTGATAGTCCATCTGTACTCTGCTCTGGTCAGACCATGCCTGAAATAATGTTTTCAGCTCTGGGCACCACATTTTAGAAAGGTCATCATAACCTGAAGAGCCAAAAAGTAGCCGAGATGGAAAGGATCTGTAGTTCACTCCATATGAGCCTTAGAGTTGTATGGTGGTACTTGAGCTGGCAAGCTGACAGGCAAACCTGTCAGGCACTCTTCTCCACCCTCTACATTTTTGTGGACATATGCTTTGGCTGTTCTGTGATTTCGATCCTGTTGGACTCTTTGTGACCCCATTTGGGGTTTTCTTGGCAAAGATACTGGAATAGTTTGCCATTTCCTTCTCCAGGGCATATGCTTATCCTCCCCTTTTAATGTAACTTTATTTCCTTAGCCATTCCCTCTTAAGGAAATAGATTTGCTCTCAAAACAGACTCTTGAAGATTAAGAAAAAATGCCAGCTGCCACTCCTCAATGTCCACACCCAATCACTGCCCCAGATATTACTGCCCCATTTGCCTAAAGGAATTCTAATAAAATATTTCTTATATATTGGAGAATTGTGATTGTGAATAGATAATAGTCTTCTGTAGATTTGAGCCCCCGATTGAGAATGCATTCTGGTAAAAATATCATAGTTTCAAATCATTCTCTCTTCTCTCTCAGGATGCTCCACAATTGTTTCTCCTCAACTATATTTGAATAATTGTAAACAAAGAATAGTATTGAGTGGTTAATTGCTTTTATCACAATTTTTGGCTTAACAAACTTTTAAACACAGAAAGGTAAACAGCTTCTTAATACTACCTCTTGGAAAATATCAGACCTGCCTTTTAGGGAAAGGAGGTGGAGGGCGAAAGAAATGAAAAATCACTAGGTTCCATCTGTACATTAAATGGATTTTCAGCAGCAATCCACCTTGATTTGTCTCATGCATGATATGCTCACACAGCCTTGGTACTGTAGTGCACAAAATCTTGTAATGGCTGACCTTTGCAGTTTCCTTTCTCTGGTTCCCATAAGGGCCAACAAGTCTGTTGCCATCCCACTGACAATTCTGGATGGCTCTCTAGGCTTCCTTTCACAACTCTCCCCTAGGATTGGAGGGGCTTGCTTATGAGTTACATCAATCCCTTTCACCAGTCCCAAGGTCAGGATAAAACTCCCTGAGGATTGAAGAAAGATGAATGATGTGAGATTTCCAACTGACCAGCAGGCATTCATCTCCAGCATCCTAATTTCCTTGGTGTTAGGCATGGCCAATGTTTTAACAATCCGGCTAGCAGCTTCTGTGGCGGTGTAAGATCCACCCACAGCCAGCACCCAGAAAACTGCCGGTATTCTGGGAAAGCACAAGTTCTTTTGATCTGCTTAACCAGGGAAAGCAAGGTGAAGGGGTTGACAAGCTTACTTTAATCCAGCATACAGACAGCATTCAGTTAGTTCAGGGGAAAAAGCCAGCACCCTGAACTTCAGAACAAAATACAAACAAATTGCAAGCATCAACAGACAGACCAAATACAGATTCATTCACTTACTTCAGGGGAAGAGACCAGCACCCTGAACTTCAGAACATTCATTTAGTTCAGGGGAAAAACCCAGCACCCTGAACTTCAGAACAAAATACAATCAAATTACAAACATCAACAGACAAACCCAATACAATTCATAGTTACCAACAACTAGGTTCAGCCCGGGAGCTCAGAACAAGGGCTGGCCCAGAGTCATGCTCGCCACCACTGCTGCTCCAACCGAAAAGGGATCTTCAAGCTGTCTTCTCTCCTCTTATAGAGTTTTTGACATCATCAAGCGTCGTCTGAATGACCAGAGCCGACTGGTTCTTGAATTGGCCCCTCCCCTTAGGACCCTGGGAGGTTCACATCCACGTCGATTAAGTTAACATCCAATAGGGCATGGCTCTGGAGTTAACACCTCCCCTTTGCCAGCCCCATGAATTGTCACAAAGAGGCAGACTTAAACCCACGTGGTCTAAAAGCCTCTGCTGTCCCAGACATGTAAACTAGGCCCTCCCTGGAGTTAGCCCTACCTTGGGCCCCAAGGGCCCAGCACCTAGTAAGGCTTAATGAAATAAACTGAGTTACTCAAAGAAAACAAAGGCCATTTTGCGTACCGACACAGCCAAGTGCAGCAACAATCTGCTAGAGGCTGCTGTAAGGGTGTAAGACCAACAACAACCAGCACACAGAAGGCTACCAACAGAGGTTCTTTGATCTGCTTTTCTAAGAAAAGCAACTTTAAAGGGTTAACAATCTCAGCTTAATCAAACATACATATATCATTCACTTAGTGCTGGGGGAAAAGATCAGCCCCCTGAACTTCAAGGCAAATACAAACAGAAATTACCAGCATCAACAGACAGACCTTGTCTGATTCAAATCATGATTCATAGCTACTAGAGAAACACTTAAAAAGAACATACACACCCAGAAGGTAGCTATTGAGAACAGAAGTCAGAAGAGAAGCCAGACTTCAGAATTCAGCCCAATATGTCTGTAGGATATCTTCCATAAGACTAGATCTCTTGGCTTTATGATTTGCTTGTTAGTCAAGAAGATCTCTGAACATGTAGTATAACTTTCTCATTTTACAGGTACATTTTGCAAAGAACAGAACACTAGACCTGGAGTCAGGAAGACCTGAGATTAAATGCTACCTCAGCCACTTCCTACATTGTGTGCCACTGGGCAAGTCACTTAACCTCTGTTGGCCTCTTTTTCCTTGATTGTAAGAATTAGGATAATAATAGGTGGTTGTGAGGATCAAATCAGATACTATTTGTAAAAAATGCTTAGCCAAATGCTTGGCACAAAGTAAGGGTTACGTAAATGCTTATTCCCTTCTCTTCCCTTAAGCCCTTCTTCTTTTCCAATGATTAGAGGATACCGTTAGAGATCTTGGTCTAGACTTTGAGAATATTAAGTAGATGATTCAAGCAAGGCTCTGTTCAGTCATTTTCAAATTGTTTTCAACAGTTATAAAAAGTTTTTAAAAGTTATAAGCTTTCATTCAAGAGCTGAACTAGCAACAACTACTCACATTGCTATAGCACTTAATTTACAAACCACTTTCTGTACAATAACCTCATGAAGTAGATAGTGCAAATATTACTATTACTTCTTAGGGAAGAGAAAAAGGAGGCTGTCAAAGAGGTGAAATGATTTGTCCATGGTCACACAGTAAGTACGGGAAATACTGGAGCCAGCATTCAGATTTCAGTCTCCTGACTAAGCCAGCAGTCTTTCTGCTAGGGTCTCACAGACTATTTAGTTACAGGATTTCTGTCTAAGAGATACTTTAGAGATCATCATCCTCTAATAACAACAAGAAGAAGAATTAAGTAATATTAATAATAATGATAATTTAAATGGGGCAGCTAGGTGGCGCAGTGAGTAGAGTGCCAGGCCTGGTGTATGGAAGATTCATCTTCCTGAGATCAAATCAGGCTTCACACACTTAATAGTTATTTGACCCTGGGCAAGTCACTTAAGCCAGCTTGCCTTAGTTTCTTCATCTACAAAATGAGCTGGAGAAGGAAATGACAAATCACTTCCATATATTTGTCAAAACAAACACACAAACAAACCCAAATGGTGAACAACCCCAACAGCAATAATTTAAACATACAGCACTTGAAGTTAACAAAGTACTTTACATGTTAAATCATTTGATCTTCTGGTCTAATAGTATCAAACTCAAACAGAAATGGATTCTTGCTGGTGTATACTGACTTAGAAAACTACAAATTAACGTTATCTATGCAACTTTGACACCTCTGATTCTAGTCCATCACCTTTTATTTTATTTTTTTTTCTGAGATGAGGAAATTGAGGTCCAGATCTCTGGATTATTTCCATTATACTATATTGCCTTACAAATGTGGAACCCTCAGCTTTCCAGGCTTCTACTTTAATGGCTCCATTTTAGAAAAATAGTGATGACTTTCAGGAAGGTAAAAAATATACATTTCTTATTTGCTGTATGATTGCATTTTGAATTAGAAAAAGGGTTTACAAGAAGGCAAAGAAAGGTAAAGGATAGGAGCAGGATGAACAACTGAAGAAAGAGTGACTTGAAAGAGTTGAATGGCAAAGAAAAAAGGCAAATAAGAAGTTGAAAATAGAAACAGGTAGGACAAAAGAAACAAAAATTTTAAAGTAGCCATGTTTTCAAGTTATTTGGGATTGAATAATAGCTGACATTTGTGTATCATTTTTAAAGTTTAAAATTTTAAAGGGTTTAAAAATAGTATTTTATTTGTCCCTTATGTTATGGTAATTAGGGTGGGACCATTTTGTTGTTTTCTCTTTTGGAATGCTGAGGGTAATCAAGTACCTTTGATGAGTTTTGCTTTCAAATGTAATGGCAAGCAAAGTGGATTTTTTGTTGTCTTTTGTTTCTTTGATTGAATCAAGAGTCTTTGACCTGCTTAAGAAACGAGAAAGCCTAGGTCACATAGGTTTGAGTGCCATGGTTGTGATACCCTTTGACCCTGAATTAGTGTATATAAACTCAGAGCTTAGTGTTTTGCCTTTGGGGGCTCTCATTCGCTGAAAGAGTGTTCTGTGATTTGATCAGAGGAGACTCTGGGTAGCTATTGTTAAGAGCCCCCCCACCCCAGCTTTGAAAACCCAGATGTTGGTGCTTCTCTTTTTGGTAACTATATATGTGATGTCTTGATCAGACAAAGCCTGTCTGTTGATCTGTTTGTAGTTTCTGTTTGTATTTGCTCCGAAGTTCAGGGAGCTGACTTTTTCCCCTGAACTAAGTGAATGATATATCTATGCTTAATTAAATTAAGGTTACTAACCCCTTAAAGTTGCTTTCCTTAGAAAAGCAGATCAAAGGACCTGTGCTAGCAGCCCTTCTGTGTGCTCTTATCGTTGGTCTTTCACCCCCACAACTGCTGCTTGCAACATTGTTGTTAAACCTTACTACAAACCTTTCATTATATCCATTTTACAGAGAAAGAAATTGAAGCTTAGAAAGGTTAAATAATGCCCATAGTTATTCAGCTAATAAATGTCAGAGACAGGATTTGAACTCAGATTTCTCCTAATTACAGATCCAGTGCCCCTTATGCTATGCCATGTGGTTTCTCTTATTCTAGAAGTACATGCAGAGAAATTATAAACATCCTGAAGTCAGCCAGAGGTTAGCTCTTGTTACCAGCAATGAGCACTTTAGCCTCATCTTCTGGACAATATAACTCCAGGCTATATGTATAGAAAGGAACAGATTTGTAGAAAGATAACGGAAAGTTTGATCAAAGGCTTTAAAATTTTTTAGTTTAAAAAAAGAGAGAGCACTTAAAAGTAAGCTGATATTTGCAACTACTTTTGAGTTTATAGAGTTAAAAATGAAATGTATGAGATTTGGAGTCAAAACAGGACACAATTATTTTTCAACTCTGAGCCCAAAACAGTGGTTTTTAAAAAACTTAACTTCATATTTTCAATCCCTTTTAAAATTGTCTCTATAATTGGGTAGGCACTATTTCCTGTTTGCAGACAGGATAGACAATTTCAAAATAAGTTGGTTTCTGCCTATAGAACTCAACACAGACTTCTGTCTTTGTTTTTAAAGTGGCCAGGGCCATGAAAGGGAAGCCAGGACTGGTGGGGAGGTTGTAACCAGGGAAAATTGCTGAGTCTCTGATCTTCAATGGGTTGCAGAGGATTGAGGAGTGTTTATGGTGTGAAATAAAGATTTATGAAGTGATGTCTTGACCTCAACAAAATTTTTCTTTCTCTAATGCTTCTGCTGCTTACATCTATATCCAATTCATCTGATCCCTGATCTTCTGAAGTCAGTCAAACTTTGCTCACTTTCCTCCCTATGAATATAGATCGAAAGCTTCCAGGTGAGATTACAATAGTTGAAAGAATAGGGATTGCAGATGCAGAAATTCTGTTAAGTATTCCGGAATATTTCTGCATTTAACACATGTTCTCTTAAAGTTTTTAAATGAATTAATGCAGGAATTGCTAAGGCCAAATAATTTGGTGCCTATTTTGAAGATTACAGTCTAATCAACATAACTGTTTTGTAGGAATCATTTCACTATGTACATACACAGTCTATTTCTCTTCCATGTGAGAAACATAATAATAAAAGAAATATCATAAAGCTTTGCATACCCTATCTCTTAAGAACAGCTTCCTCAATATTTAGGGTTTTCTTGGCATAGATATTTGAATGGTTTGCCATTTCCTTCTCCAGCTCATTTTACAGATGAGGAAACTAGGGCAAACAGGATGAAGTGACTTAGCCAGTATCACAGAGCTAGTTAGTGAATGAGGCCAGATTTGAACTCATGAAGATCAATCTTTCTGACTTCAGGCCTGGCAATTTATCCACTGCACCACCTAGATGTCCCAAGTGACTCATCCAGGGTCATGTAGCTAAGCAAGTGACTGAGGCGGGTTTTGAATTCACACCCCCCTAACTTCAGGTCCACCAATCTATTCACCTTGCTACCCAAACATACCTTAGTGTCTGGTGAAGGTCAAGGATATGAAAGGGAAAAAAAAGAATGAGGGTAGGTGTCACTTTCCTGAGAATAGACATTTGGGGACCGAGTCTAAAAGCAGGGCTAAATCCAAAACTTAGAAACTAATCCAGGTGTAGAAGAGACAAGCATGGATTAAATACGGTAGCAAAAAGGTCCAAATCCAATCTGAGCTCCAGGGAGTCTATACAAGCAGAGTTAGGGCAAACAAACAGCAAAGAGTCAAGTGACAGGCAATCATCAGAGATCCGGGGGGAAAAATCATCAGTGGAAATCCAGCTGGACTGTGTATGCTAGGAAACTTTATCAGAGAAACACAATGACAGAATAGATTCAACGCTGAGCTACCAACCTAGAGCTCCTCATACTTCTTCATTCTAAGATATAGAGTCTGGGGTGGGCCTGAAAGAGAGTGGGAGTTTCTAACCCTGAAGGCTGGAGGATTTAAGGAAAAGGAACCAAATACGACCTTTCAGCTAAAACGTTCCTATTCTATGTCTCGTTTCCATAGGGTCCTATGTTTTGTTATTTGGCAGTGGGGGTGAGGTGCAAGGTATTTAACCACATAAACCAATCTCTACTAATGCTAATTAGCCAGGGCATTAACTATAATTTGATGATGTGCCCTAGTTAAACTGTATGCTTCTTTAAGAAGTCTTTTTTTAGGAGGGATTCTATTGGTGAATATTTGTATACACTATGATAACTGATAAAATGGAGATACTATTTTTAGTCAGAAAGGGCCTTTTTAGCACCTTTCGAGTACTACCAGAAGGACTACAGCTATGAGTGTGTACACACCTGGTCTGACCTACTTGAACAAACCAACCTGTGACTGAATAATGGAATTTGATCATTAGGCCTTTTAAACTGCTTAATTATAATTCTCTCTTTTGTTAAATATATTCTTCTAATTAGGTGAACGATGACTTGTGTTCTTTGAAATGGATCACCAAACATTTTAAATGATGGATGAAGAACATTTTGAGATTTAAAATTTTCTATCTCCAGTATTTGAGGGAGACAGGGAACCAGAGTTAACTGTTCCTTGGTGGGCACTCAAGTGTATTTCAAGAAGTGAGTTTATTTAACTTTTGTTTTATCTAAAGCTGTCACTTAAAGAGCAGAACAACCAATCAGTAAAAATCACAAGAAAGCAAATTTCAGTTCAATATAAATAAGATCTTCCTGACAATTGGGATAACCCCAAAACAAAAGGCATATTCTTGAGAAACAAAGATTTCCCCGTGGATAGAAATCTTCAAGTACTTGTTGGGGATATTGTAGAAGAGATTCATGTTCTATCTCTTGAACAGGGGTTTTTAGCCTGACATTTATGAACTTTAAAAAAATACATATATTTTCATAACCATTTCAATAGAATTGGTTTCCTTTGTATTCAAATGTATTTTATTTTATTCACTGAAAAACATTGTCCTGAGAAGGCAATCATAGGCTTCACCAGGCTGCCAAAGGAGTCCATAACATCAGCACAAAAACGGTTCAGAATCCTTGCTATGGAAGTTGAGGTTAACTCAACCCCAGCAACTATCTTCCAAAGTAACAGTTTTCTCTTAGAACAAGACCTTAAGGAAACAGCTTATTACATTAGGAAGGAGAGAAAGGGGTAGGGGGCGGAAAGACAGGCCGACAGAAACAGAGAGAGACAGAGAGACGAAGAGAGAAAGATAAAAAAGAAAAGAGGAAGAAGAAAAGAGGAAAGGAGAGAAAGCTATTGTTATGGAAGTGTTGACAACTGGAATGCTCACACAAATAATTAGTGACGTTGGCTGAGAAAATTCCAGAATCTCAGAATCTTAGAGTTCGAAGGGTACATACAAGGTCATCTAGTCCAATCTGTACCTAACAAGAATATTTTCCAAATCATCCCTAGCCTGTCATCATCCAGCCATCCTCATGTGCTGAGGCAGCCCATTTCACTTTTGGATAGTTCTAATTTAGGAATTCTTTGTCTCTTTTTTTTTTTAAAACATGGATGCCTTTGACAGTCTAGTGAAACCTGTGGACCTTTTCACAGAATATTTTTTTAAATTAATAATCAAGTGAAATGCTAAATTTCAGTTAGAGATTAGCTAAAATAAAGATCTACTTTTCTTCCATCCAAGTTCTTACACCTTCTAAAATCTCTCCCTGAGCTCCTAAGGCATGTGTTGTTCAACCAAGAAAATAAGAGTAGTTTCAATTAAAAGTGGGAATTCATTTTATTTTCCCAATCTGGTAGAATTACACTTAATGCAACTTCTTCATTTTTTTTCCTGTTTTCATGGCATAGGAGATTTATCATTGATTTTCCCCCAAAATCAACCTGATGGAAGCTTTGTTTTGTTTTTCGGTAAGTGCTATATAGAAAAATAACAAAAATAAAAAGATGTTTTTCCCTTATATTGATCCAAAATCTACATCTCTGCAAGTTCCAGCCAGTCTACAGCATTTACTATGCATTTACTATGGGCCAGGAACTCTGCTACCTCTTGGTATACAAAGAAAGGTTAAAAGCAGTTCCTCTCCTCAAGAAGCTTATTTACATGAGGAAGACAACATGTAAATAACTAGATGTCTACAAGATATATACAAAGTATGTGGAAAACAATTTCAGAGGAAAAGGTACTAGCCACTGGGGTAGACTTGGAATTTGAGCAGAATCTTGAAGAAAGCCATGAAAGCTAAGAGGTGGACATGAGAATGAAGAATATTAGAAGCATGAGTGCAAAGTATAAAGATGTGGAGACAGAAATGGAGTGCTGTATGTATGGAAGAGCAAGTACATAGAGGAAAGTAAAGTGTAAGATAATTAGAGAGGTAGGGAAGGGCCAAGTTGGAAAGAGGTTTAAATGACAGAAAGGAATAAAGGAAGGGAATGAGCACTAATGTAATACCCACTATGGAACAGACACTGCGTTCTAATTGCTTTTTATAAATATTATCCCCTTTGATCTGGTCTTCACAACAACCCTTGGAAATAGGTGGTTTTATTATCCCCATTTTACAGGTGAGGAAACTGAGGCAGAGGTTAACTCTCCTGGCCAGGGTCATACAGCTAGTTAAATATCTGAGGCTGAACTTGATCTCTTGAGTCCAGGCCCAGTCCTCTATCTATTGTGTCATCAATTGCCTCAGATGACTTTATATTTGATCATGGAAGTAATAAGGAGCTACTGCAGTTTATTAAATAGGGAAGTGACACAATCAGATCTATGCTTAAGAAAAAAATCATTTTGAAATATGAATTGGAGTGAGGAGGGAGTAGGGGTAGAGAGACCAATTAGAAGGCTATTGAATAGTCCAGGAAAGAAATAATATGGGCCTGAGCTAGGGTTGTGGCTAAGTGAATAAAGAAAGTGGACTTATGTGAGAGGTGTTGGAGAGAAAGAAATTACAGGATTTAGAAAAAGATTAGATACATACTATGAATGGGAATGAGAAGCTGAGGATGACAATGAACTTGTGAGCCAAATGACTGGAAAGGTCACCTTTGACAGGAAATTCAGAAGAGAGGTGGGTTGCCTGAGTTCTTCTGTACACATGGTGAGTTTGAGATAGCTCTGGAACATCTAGTCTGAAATATCTAATAGACAACTGACACTATAGAACTGTAGCTCAGGAGAGAGACTAGGGCTGTATATATAGATGTCGGAATCATCTTCAGAGAGATGATAATTGAACCCAAGAGAGCTGATGAGAGCTATCGGTGAGATAGGAGAGAACACAAAGAGAAGAAGGTCCAGGACAGAGCTTTGGGGGATAATACAGATAAAAGCCCCACAAAGGAAACCGAAGAGTGGTCAGACAGATCCAAGGAGAACTAGAAAAGAACAGTGTCATTAAAAAACAGAGGAGAGAATATCCAAGAGGAAATGCGTGACAAAAATCAAGGTCAAAAGCTTCAGAGAAATCAAGGAGAATTAGGATTGACCAGTGGTCATCAGAATAGGCAATTCTGATTTTACTCTCTGGGGCAAAGAATTACAAGTCTCATTTCTTTTCTATAAGATAGCCTTTCCAATACTATCATATCTTCCTCCTGAAGCCTTCTCTACAAACTGAACAACCCCCATTCCTATGATGTGAGTTGAAGGTCTTTTATTACCCTAAAAACAGACCCTCCTTGGGATGCTCTCTAGCTTATCCATTTATTTTCCCCAACTCTAATTCTTTGAAAGCTAAACTATTTTATTGTTGAAGTCCTCAGCAGCCAATGAATGGCCTAAGTAATTAAAAGGCCTTAATATTTAATTGACTGAATTGTCACCATCGCACAGACACATGTAGGATAGTCTAGTCATGGGGATGGGGAACCTATGGCCTCAAGGCCACATGTGGCCTTCTAGGTCCTCAAGTGCAGCCCTTTGATTTGTTCTGTGAAGTTTGGATTCAGTCAAAGGGCCACACTTGAGGACCTGGAGGGCCACATGGGGGCTCTTGAGGCCACAGGTTCCCTACCTCTGGTAGGAAAACAGTTTAGGGTAACAAACATTTTGCAGGCTAATATTTTGGGGAATTTTCTTAGCAATTTTTTATTTATTTTAACCACCAACAGAAACAACAAACTTTAAATCAAGTAGGATAAACTAGAAATTTCCTCTCTGCTTCTCTCTCCATGTCTCTCTCTGTCTTTTTCTCTCTTCAGATATGTAAATATTCATAGCAGCACTTTTCTGGTATCAAAGAACAGTAAATCGATGATACCTATTAATTAGGGAGTGACTAAACAAATTGTGATATATGAATATAATTGAATATTATTGCGCTATAAGATCAATGAATGTGAACTTAGAGAAGCATTGGGAGACGTGAACAGACATAGTGAATTAAGCAGAATAAGGAAAACAATATTCATAAAGACTACAAAGATGTAAGGAGAAAGCACAATAAAATGAAACTGAATGCTGTGTAGTTATAATTACTGTAAAAGAAAAACACTCTATTCCAATCCCCTTTTAACCAAATTTTTCACAAATACACAGATATACAAGCATCCTGCTTGGAGAGAGAGATTTTTGATAGAGTTCCTTGTGCTATAAGGAAAAATCTTTCTCCCCCAAGCAATTTCCAGCTCTCACTTTATAGTGACTATGAAAAGAAAGATAAAATTCTATAGCAACAAAAGCAATGTCAAGATATTAGTAGACATCCTCTTTTCCACAGCTAAGGCCCAGCAAGCAAGCTTGTGCCTTGAGCTTGGCATAACAACAATCCTTTGCACTCACCTTCTGAAGTGGATGGTCCCTGAGCTCCAGCAAGCACCAGCAGGCCCAGACATGAAGCCCTGCTATGGACACACTTTTTGTCACTAGACAATTTTGCCTCACTTTGCTTTTGTGCCTCATGACTGTTGCTATAATATTTGACTCTTTATCTAGCCACAAGTAAATAAATCAAGGTTCTGCCACACTGAGGTGGGTCCTCCCACAAGGGGTGAGGTCCAGCACGTGAGCCTACCTCCTTGCTTACAAGCCATTTCACTCACTTTGAAATTAAACTTCTGTTTAGTTCCTGACTCTCCTGTCTCTAGCCTGCTCTGTTCACTGGTTTGGTCTGCTTGACAAAAAAAGGAGATAGCTTTCATTAGAGATATAAACTTATTAAACAAAAAAAATCAATATTAATGTTGGCACCAACTTTGGAGAAGATCCATCTGCCTGGGAAATTAAGGACTCTTTCTCTCTTAAATAAAAGGGCAACACTTTTTATTTGGTCCGTGATATAGTGAGGGCACACTTGTTTCCTGGTTTTGTTAACAACAGGACTTTTCTTCTATTTATACCAACACTGATTCTGCCTTCTGGGAGGGAATAAGTTTTGATTAGGTCCTAAATTCAAGAAAGACAAGGGAGATGAAGAATTCCAGAACAAGAACAGGGTTAAATAATTAATCCTTAATTTTTATAATACAACAGAGACCTTAGTGCTATAGTTCTCACTATTACCAAGCTCACCTTCAGAGAAGAGTTGAGACAATGGACCTCCCTCCTTTCATTACTGAGGTGGGGAACAATGGGTTTGTACCGTCCATTGCTTAGTTTTGCTGAAGTGCTTTTTTCTCTTCCTTTTTAATGTCTTTGTTATAACAGCAATGGCAACAAAAACTATTATTTATATAACGCTTTCAGGTCTGCACAGTGCTTTACAAATATATTCTCATTTTATCCTCACAAGAACCCTAGGAGGTAGGTGTTATTATTATCCTCATTTTACAGACGAGGAAATTGAGGCAAACGGAGCTTAAGCGACTCGGCCAGGGTCACACAGCTAGTAAGTATTTTAGGTGAGATTTGAACCAGGTGTTCCTAACTCTAGACTCATGTGCTGGGACATCTAGTTACCTCAAAAGAGGCATCTCTGTAAAGAGATGGATCACCGAACCCACGAAAACCAGTAAGTTCGCCAAAAGAGGGGATATAAAGAAGAAAGGCCAGAGTCTTAAGGAACATCTCTTGTTAGAGGAAGGGTCATGAGTTAGGACATAACAAAAGAGACTGAGGAATGGTCCAAAAGGTAGGAAGAAAACCTAAAGAGAGCAACCTTGTGAAAACCCCAGCAAGTAAAGACTATCTAGAAAGATGGGATGGTCAGTACTGTCAAATTCTGCACTGGGATCAAGAAGAACTGATTACAAGCCACCAAGTTGAACAATTGAGTTACTACTAATCTGGGAGAGAGCAGTTTCAGTTGAGTGATAGTTTAAAAGGAGCGATAGAACAGGTAGAGAGGTGGGTAGGAAGAGGGAAAATAGAGGCATTAAGGAACACACGGAGCTGTGTTTCCCCCCCCCCTCTAAAAATTTGGCTATGGAAGGGAGAGAGGGAGCAAAGTCTTGGGGGAGATAGCAGAATCAAATCAAAGATCTTTTTTTAAAAAAAGGATGAGGTGAGACCTTAGGCATGTTTGGAGATAACAAAGAAGCTAGTAAGTGATTTAAAAAAAAAAAGGTTGATGATCAGATCAGAAAGAGATGGAATGATTCAGAGAGGAATTGACAGAAAAGATAGGATCAAGTGAATAGGCTGGCCTTGGCTGGAAAGACCACCTCTTTCTAGCCCCCTTATCATCTTTCACCTGGCCCATTACAATAGGCTCCTAATTGGTCTGCTGGCCTAATTGGCCTCCTCCTCCTCTCTTTTCAATCCATCTTTCACATAGCTGCCAAAGTATTCTTTAGATTTCTTAAGGCAGAAGTCTGACCTGTCTGTTACTTCACTGTTCAGTAAACTGCAGTGATTTCCTATTACCGCTAGAATCAAAAACAAAAACTTTTTGACATTTCAAGCCCTTAGCAACCTGCTTCCAGGTTTTTTTCTAGCTTTTTTTTTTAAAGCATTTACACACTTTATGGCCAGATAAATTAGACTTCCTGTTATTCCTCATATGTGACACTCAGCCTCTGGGATCTGTTCCTTTTCACAGACTTTTCCCCATGCCTGGAATTCACTTCCTCCTCCCTTCTGCTCCTGAGAATTCCATAAAATTCCCTGAAAGGCTTATCTCAAAGACTACTTTTTACATAAAGCCTTGTGTACCTATTGTTTTCCTGGATAAAATGTAAACTCCTTGAGGGCAGGGACTGGTGTTTTTCCTTTGGTCTTTGTATCCCTAGTGTCCAACATGTTTCCTGGCACCAAGGGGGCACTTAATAAATGCCTGTTGATTGACTAAATCATTTCTCAGGAACTAAAAAAAAGGCTGATGGATTTGAGGTAAATAAAAAGGATAAAAGAGGAGCTCAGAATGGGTATCCTCCATTTTTTTCAATAACAGGACTTTCTAGGTTCGATTTTTCTGATGATAAGGAAGCTTGATCAGCTACTTAATTGATAATTTTGGTTTCTTTTTTTAGAGAACTTGTTTCTTCACCTAGCTTGCCTACTTTTTCATTGGGGCATGAATGGGTCTAAATAAATAATTTTCAACTGATGTGCAGGGACAATTTATTTTTCTTCAAGCTTATGTTATTCTTCCATTTTTTGTATTTTTAGATTTACATAAAGTAACAGTTCCTTGCCCATCATACAACTAAGTTCTTAAATTTTCCTTTAAGGCACTATGTCAGGTGATATATTTTAAAAATTTCCAACTGCATTAACTTCTCAAAATTAATCTCATATTTCAAAAGGTTATTTAATGTATGTAACTTAAAGTCATTTTTAAAAATCACATCTTAAAATTTTTATTTGCTAGAAAACTAACCAAGTTCTTCATTCAATTTTGAATTTTGTGTGGGTCTGCATTTTGAAAGTGTCACAGAAAAAAACATGGATCCCATTAGTTAGCCTACCTATTCCTTTCATTTGTTTTCCCCTAAAGGATGAAGTTGTGGGTCTGAAAAGTAATAAAAGAGAAAATGAGTAAAGCATATTTTCCAGAAGTCCTGAAAAATGTTTGACAAGTTAAATAAGAAAAAAATAGGCTTTCCATTTTGCCCACTCCTCCCTCCTATGCATGACCCATTTTTGTTTTTTAATTTCTTGATATTTTTACTAAAATGTTTCAGCTAGTGGAATTTTGTTTATCTGCTTATAAAGGACTTTTACAAATGGAGAGATTGAAAAGTATTATACATTTTGTGAATGTGTGTTAATAATGTACAGTAAAATGTCATTCATTCTGATCGATAACTCAGATTTCGAGGTCATTTTGAGAGAGGTCATGCAGAAATTTACTTTTGTTTTCACAGTTTTTTCATTCTAAATGCAAGATTGCAAAGGAATGTTCAAAATACACAAAAGAAACACTTTTCACATACATGTAAGTACTTTAGAAGCAATATTTATGTAGTCTGTGAACTCTTTTAAAATATAGTTTGATAACTATTTTGATATAACTATTTTCCTTTATAATCCTATGTATTTTTTTTATGCATCTGAAAACATTATTCTGAGAAAGGGTCCAAGGGCTTCACCAGACTGTCCATGACATAAAATTCGTTAAAAACCTTAGATTTAGCTAGAAACAATTCATATGCTAATTGCAGATCATTAGGCAGCATTCTATTCAATTAGATGGGGTTACAGCAAGTATTCAGAGGTAATAAAATTGTGGTTAGTTAAGATATTGTATTAAATTCAGATTTTTCACTAATTCGAAAGGAACTTCTCTTAAGTTAGGCCAAATTGGTAAGTTGCCACCACAAGTAAGCTTTAGAGCTGAGACTGAGAGCCAGAAAACTTCATTTATTTTCCCTAGGCAAAATTTGAAGATTGTACCTTGTATATGGTATTTGGTTTTAAGTCTTCACTACAACATGAGAGACTTGGTCTATTAAAAAATATTGAGTACATGATTTTAAAGACGTTAAAATGTGTGCATTTATAGATGTAATAAAAGATCATAAAAAGGAAGTTTGAGTCTGATTAATTGAAATATAACTCTCTCCTTACATTGAAGAGGTGGGAGACTACAAGGACAGAATGTTGCATACATTGTAAGATTCAAGCAATATGTAAATTGTTTTTGCTTTACTGCTTCTCTTTGTTACAATTCCTGAGCAGGGGTGGTTATGTTATACCCGGAAATTATTGTAATTTAACAAACAAATTAAAATACAGATATAAATAGTAATAAAGTAGTCTTCATAGTGCCTTCTAGAATGTTCTGCCTTAAATGGTTTTACTACTTTACCACTCTCGATCCCAGTTCTGTCTAGTCCTTCCGTAAATTTCAAACTTCAAATAAAAATGAAAAATAATTCATTAAAATGAGCCAAATGCCTGTCACTAGGAGGTAGTTGTTGGACCGTGGTCATGTCAGGTCACAGTAATAATCTTTCCCTACTGAATGTTTCCTCTCAATTTCTTTTAATCTTTAGAGGGGTAGTTTCATTGTTGATAGCAGTTAAACTTTTTTTTTCTATTGCTTTCTCCCCCAAAGATTGTAAAAGCCTTGAAGGTTGGCCTTTTTTGGTTGGTTGTCAATTTACCAAGTCTTTATTAAGCACCTAAACACCAATTAAGAAAACAGGAATGATGTATTTAGGAACACCTGGCAGCAGAATAGAGTGGGTTTAAATCCTATCTCTATGCTTGTGATCTTGGTCAAATGTTTGACCTCTCTGAGCCTCAATTTTCTCATCTACAAAATAAAGGAGCGCAACTAAATGACCACTAAGATCACTTCTGGTCTAAATCTATCAGTTTATGTTTCCCTCTGCCTCTCCACTCATTATAACTGCAGTGACAACCGGAGGACGTTTATTGCTAAAATGTTAGCTTTAAAGGAGCAGGAAGTTCTTCAGATAAATGGAGCAATATACATACCTATCTTTTTAATTTTGAAGAAATTTCTCTTTTAAGTTCTACTAGGTATTTGAAGCCGCATAGTCTGACGTACAGTGTATCATACTAAATTGAAAATGAATTTAAATGTAAAATGATAGCATTTTCCCACAGCAAAGTACCCAACAAGGCTTTCCTTAAATTGAATAATAGGTTCCTATGAACTAGGCTCTTAGTGCTATTAACAAAATTCAAAAGAAGAAAAATATGAGCGGATGTTTTAATCTGTTGAGAAGGAGCAAGAAACTGAAAAGCAGAGTGGTAGAGAAAGAATTCCTCCTCTTCTATCAAAAGGTGGGTTTGGGGTAGGGTAAGAGGAGAGAGGCGCTCTCTTTCTCTCTCTCTCTCTCTCTCTCTCTCTCAGGGAAGAGAGTTCGGGAGATGGAGGGAGGAGGAAGAAGAGTCCAGGAAAAGGGATGAGTGAGAGAAGAAAAGGCATGAGGCCTCGGACTGGGGCGGGAGGGCGGTGGGGCGTGTCCCGGGTCAAGGTAGGTCCCATGCGCCGGGTAGGCGCAGGAAGGAGCCCCAGATACCAGCACCTGTGCACACCGCGGTCCCCGCAGGCAGGCGGCAGCAGCTTCAGTACGGGCCCTTCCCTTACCAAGTAGAGGAGACTCGGGAGTTAACGGCGATCCCCGGGGCAGCCCTGGGACCGAGGAATCCAGCAACTGCAGGATAAAAAGTGCAGTGGAAGCCTTAAGCAAAGGTGTTGATACAAAGGGCGAAGGGGGGGTTGGGGGGGGGGAACGCGAACTAATCCAGCGTCTTGGATACTGTTTTACTCCTAGCTCTTTTCTAACCCAGGGTCTCCCTCTCTCCCGCGCACCCTCGGCAGCCCTATAGAGTTTACCCAGGAGGTGCATTATAATGGGCGCTAAGGGTGGCAATTTCGAGGAGACCTGGGGGGTTAGGATTATGATCCAGAAACAAACCCCTCCCCAGCCTGCCGCTCCTCCTATTTTTTTTTTTTTAATTTCTCTCTCTAGACTCAGGCTGCCACCGAACCAGGCAGATGCGCGGGGACACGGACACACACACACACACACACACACACACACACACACACGTGTGTCCCCTTCAAGGAATATTAATAGGGGAGCAGAGACGCACGCACACTGCGAACAGCTGCTCTCTCTTCATGACAATGCCATGTTTATTTGGTGGTGCATGTTTACATACAGCTTAAAATTATTTTGCCACTTCCCTCATTTCTTCTGGTTTTCCTCTCCCCCCACCCCCCAAGTCTCTCCCCCCACTCTTTTTCGGCTCCTTCAGCTCCTCTGTCTTTCGGATTAATTCACTGTAAATAATCAGCTCAGTATGGAACGTCCCGCTTGTTTCCAGACTCTGAACGCTTTATTACTTCAGGGAATGTGATTGGGGGCAGGAGGGGAGGTGGGGGGTGGTGGTGTAAGAAAAGCAGGAGGGGGTTAGAGAGAGAGAAAAGACACTGAATGACTTTGGGGGGGAGGGCAAAGGGATTTCCTCTGCTGGTAGACAGAAACAATTATATATACTATCATTAACAAAATTTACACACACACACACACACACATACACACCCTTTGATTGCATCCGTCGTACAACTGTTACAGAAGGGCAGACGGGCCCTGCTTCCAGGTCTCTCTGGCTGGCTTAATGAGGTGCACCCAGCCTCAGCTATTGTGCTGCACGAAAAGAGAGGAAAGAGAAGGCACCGATAATAGCAGCTGCGAGGAGCAAGAACCAGCAAGCTTACCGCCCTGACTTCAAGTGGATTGTGTGCCTTTGGAAGTATTTTACTGAAACGAAATCATCAATCACTGGAATATTTGAGGCAGGGCTAGTGAACTTAGATGGGGTTTTTCTCGTAGGCTATCACGGTAGTGGTGGTGGAGGTGGTGGTAAGCAAGTCATTTCCTCTAGTCAAACGATAGCACAGATCAATTTCCTCTCTACCTACCCAATCATCTAACCCCTCAGCCCTTTTACCTTTTTGTTTTGTTTGGGTGGATCCCTCTTCCCTCTCCCTCTCTTTTCTCCTCCTTCCCGGTTCTCCTCCTCCCCACTGCACACTGTCCCCCTCCTCTCCCTGCCCTGTTGGGTCTGAGTCCTCTTTGATTGTTAATTTAAATGTATTTCTGATTGGTTAACGTTTTCTCCTTTTTTGTTGTGACTATTAGAGATTCTTTAGCCCAAGCTTCCCCAGTTCTGCGCCCTGCAAAGCAGTTTTGAAAAATTAGTGCAAAAAGCATGACAAAGCACTATGAGGTTGCCATGGTAAGTGTACTTTTAAAAAAAATTACAATTCTTGTGCTTTCGGTTTGCGGGTTGTTTAAAAAGACTCATTACACACAAAGGGCTGGGGGCTGGGGGAAGATAGGGACAGTTAAAAATCCAGTAGACTTTATTTCTCTTTACTATTGGGGGAAAACATGACATTTTTATGTTTTGTAAGTGTATCACAAAGCCTGGTTTAGTAACCGGCTTGATGCTAAGTTGGGGGTAGGCGTTAAGAAAACGAAGGTTTGGGGGGCCGTGAGAAAAGCATGAATTAGGTTTATTGTCTAGCTTTATAAGAACCTTGAAAGCTCTAATTTGCTGAATCCAACGCAGTGGTGACTGGGTCATTTCTGATAAAAATGCTTAGAGAGGAAACACTGACTAGTTCAAAAATTATCTTGTCCACTTCAGCTTCAGTTACATCTCTGGTCTTTTTCTCTACCCCCACTCTTTGGTTTAATCCAGGTTACTCGTAAAGATTAGATACCATCACCCTCAGGCACCTTTAGCCCTAAAAGGAAGCACCAAATATTCAGTTCTGAAAGGAAAGGAAGATTCGGGCTTGGAGGGAAGGAAAGGTGAAAATGCTGCTCACACACCCTTTTCCACCTCCCTCCCAAAAAGAGAAAAGAAAAGAACAGAAGCACTAAATAGATGGTTTAAAAGTCTCCCTGCAAAGTCTTCCCCCTTTTATTTATTTGTTTTACACTAGGAAGAAAAGTTGTGAAGGATTTCTGGAGATCTCTTGTTTAACCACTTCCCTAGCATAACTGTCCACCTTAAGCAGTGGTGTCAAAGTTAACAATATCGAGTTTGGTGAATGGCTGAACCTTTTCACATCCTTCAGAGAATTTTGTTGTCTTGTGGACTATACGGTTTTAGAAAAAGAGTTAATTGTGCTCAGTATTCTTAAACTTTTCCGTTTGGGGATCTACTTGCCTTCTAAATCGTCACCAGCTGTTGTCATGGAGATGACTGTGATGCCCTATATTGTAAGGGACCTGCATAATCAGTAAAATGCTGGGCCATCTACTCTTTCATTTCTAAAAGGTGGAATGGGAAATACATTTCTTCCAAAGAAGTTTGTGTGTGTTTCAGTTGAAACAATTTATGAGTTTTTGATGTATGCTGAAATGCACATATACAAATACATATGTGAACGTCCATGGATGGATTCCTATCAGGATAAGAAATTGGAAAGGACCCTACAGATCTTCTAGTCCAGACCCTTTATATTTTTTTTTCCAGAACTAAGGTTTTTTTCCCCAAAAGCTAAGTAATAGTAAAGCTCTCCCAAATATGAGACATCCAAGTGTTCTTTTCTTCATTTTGCATTTTAATAATGATAGACCAATTTCATTTGTTGGATATTTGTTGTAACAACATTTACTACACCTGAAGTTTTACGCCTGTGCAGCTTTCCACAGTTATTTACCAGTAATCTTATCTGTCTTACCTTCCGAACAAATCATTGTTTCTTTTAATCCTGTTAACCTATAACTTTTTTTAGTTTATGAGAACTTTTAAAACTGAAGCTATTACGCCATAGTATTAACCCATTGTTGCAGAAAAAAAAGTGACTCCAGCTCTTCAATGTATATTTAGCATAAACTGTATAAATATCTCAGAAAATGTCAGAATATATTATGGCAAGAGGATAATTTGTGGTAGCCAGAATTTTCATTTAGAAGTTTGTTTTTTAAATAGATACTTTAAACACTAACAGTTAATTAATGAATTAATTGTTCATTCATACTAACATTGTCCCAGATGATGAAGAGATTAAATTCTGAAGGAACATATTTAATTCCATAACTACCTTTTATGTCAAGTAAAATACGTAATAATCATAACTTAAAAGTATCATCACAAAGTAGGTAATTACCATAAATTAATGGGTTGAAACAGCTTAACCTGGATATTTTATTAAATGAATATAATCCATTTTACAATGTGCTTTTTAATTCAATTTGTTTCCACCTCTGTGTGGATGAAAATGTCATTACAGCTAAAAACAGCAAAGAATAATTTCTTAAAGCAGACAACTCAAATTCTAGACATTCTTATAGTAAGCATAGAATAAAGTGCTACTCTAATGGCAACACAACTATTACCAAATAGGTTTATCCATGGTATTATACATAAATATGTGTGTAGACATACATGTAAATACATTTTTCTCTACCATTTGGGAATATTTTGAGTTCCCAAGTGTTATAAATAGAGGGATTTCCTTTCATTGGAATTGAATACTATCTAACATTGTCTGATAGGATATGTTATTGCCTTTATCATTCACTTTTCTAAGAATTCTAATGCTAACATTACAATATACCCACCCACCAACTACCAGAGAAAATTTCCTAAGTGAAAGAATATTCATAAGAACCAAGACCTAAGGGTTCTTTCTATAAGGCAAAACTTGGTGCAGTAAGTCATTAACTGCAACCTGTAGCATATTCAAGATCCTTTTTTAGAATGATTAGATTAGTATCTTTAGTTATGAGAAAAACAAAACACAACAAAACTAAGAAGGGATGTAAGGGAGAATTGCCAAGACTAGTATCATGTAGCTATTGTACTTACTTTTATAAAAACATCTAAGGCAATACAAAAATGAAGATAAAAAGACTGCCATTATTTAGTAGAACATACAATGAATATTTTATTCCGTAATTTTTTTCTTATAATCTTTGATAAACCAAAATGGTTACTCTTGGAATAAAAAAAGTTGAAACTAAATAACTAAGATGTTTCTGCTTAATGTAAAGTATAAGTACTGTATTAGAAAACTATGAGAGATAATGTAATGAATCACAGTTTAATACAACGCAGAATTTCTATCAGTTTTTTTTACATAATCTTCATTAGTGCAGAAAATGGGGAGAATTTTCTTTTTAAATACACATGTATTTGGTAAAACACAAACTGTATTAAGACAAATGCACCAAGTTGGTTTTGAACATATGGGCTTACTATAGCTAGTCATTTTGTTGCTTGTATATATGACTACTCAGTCTGTGAGTTAATAGAAAAATACTATGCCTACAAAAAAGTATATGTATATCGATATGTATGTATTCACATATATGTACATTTGAAACATGACATATAATAGGTATTTCATAAAAGGAAAAATCTATCGTAAACTCAATATGCATATTAAATGGCTTGGAATAAAACAAACTACATCTGCTTCAGAGGACAATATAGTATTGTGATTTTCCTTAACTTCAAATTCAAAATCTTTAGGATCATTATAGTATGCTGAAGTTGTTTTTAAGGTATAAATTATTACCACTTGATTGCACAAATCTTCCTAATGGATATTTTGATCCTTTAGGTTGTTTTATTCTGGCACATATCAAATGTGATTAAGTTATAAGCTTTATCTTTCACTAATAATAGCCATATTTCAAGAAAAGAATCTTTCCAAATACAATTCTATGAATCAAAATAGATTATATTGTAGAAATTCATGACAATAAACAAAAGCTAATGGGCAAGATTAATAATCAAATTTATTGTTTTCTTTTCTATAAACAGACAGGGCCCTAATTTTAAATTTATAATATTCACTGTGAGAATAAGTGAGAAATTAAAATATTTTATTTTAAGAAGTGAAAAGATCCCAACATTTTTCCTTGGCCAAATGCTCTATTTTTATTCCGGTTTTCTTATGTGCCTTCTTTATAAAACCTTCTTTTTGTATGGTCTTAAGAACGTAGGAAATATATTTTGGGCTGGCATAGTGAAAATGGACCTGGTAATTTTTTTCTAGCTTATTTAGTTATTAGGCTATATTTTAAAAGGTAAAATGAAGTATAGATTTGATACACTTATTAGGGTAATTCAGGGGGAAAAACAAGATAATAACAGAAAAGATAGTTGGATCAAAGTTAGCAATATTCAACAGAAAATTGCATAATTACATTTGCTTATAGAAAAGTGTCTTAAAAGTACTTAAAATAACTGCATATTCACCCTGATATAAATGTGTTCCTGAAAAGTATATAAATCAAATATTTGAAAATCAGGTTACTTTATAGTGCACTAAGAGAGCTTACCACTTAAAGGAAACTTGAATCCTTTTGTCAAGTGAAGAATCCTTTTATAATGCAATTTATCTTTTTTATAAGTTTCAGACTTTCTTAGGGTAAAAATACATGTATTGTATTTTAAGCTACATTATCATAAAGGTTTTATAGGTTTGGGTTTTTTTTTTTACCTGAGCCTACATGGGAAAGGGGAAGCAGTACATAAATCAAGCTTAAAACACACACACATGCACAAAACCTTATGGGACAGATTTTTTTACACTGAATTAACTATATTGACTGCCTACATTGACAATATAGGCCAAATTCGAATAGACTGTATTTTTCACACATAGACCTATGTTGAACGATTCTTCAGTTCGGACTGGAGAATAACAGTTAAAATTCTCATTTGGGTATAAAATTCGAATCAAGTTTTGTTCAAAAGTGGTAATCTTAAAAGCTTCACATTGAATAAAGTACCCAAATAGTTTCTATTATTTCTTTTACTTGTATTTATAGGGTACCCTTAAATGTATTTTATTGGTAGGATCGTAGCTTATAGATTGTTTTGGACCTATTTTGACTCTAGCTTATTAAAGCCTATTTGTGTATATACAAATATGAATGTGCCTACTAAAATATATGTCTAAGTATATAGACACATGTTACAGATACTTAAAACTCTATGTGTCATCATAAAAGCTTAATGGAAAAAAAATAAAGCACTCTAACTTATCGAGTTATCAGTGATGGGCTCATAAAATATAAATTTATCAATACACTAATAAATAAGTGCAATTATTCTTCAGCCAAAAGCCAGGAATCTTTTAACTCTAAACAATTCATTCCATTCTAAATGTGCCTTTATTATTTTTAGAGTCATCTTTTTGCTAAAATGAAAAAAAAACTACCTTTTTTAGGGTAGGTTTTATGCATGAAATGGTTTACTCAGTATATTTGTGATTTTCATGCAGCATTCATAAATGTTCATAAAATTTTCCTTTCATTCATAAAATTTTCCTTTAAAAATGAATTAGTCATCTTCATACTTCCACAAACTTTATAAATATCTTCTTAAATTATCATTTTCACAGCACCCCCTTTTTCTTCACAAACAGGAGTAATAACCCTCTTCTGATTTTTGTATACATTAAAAACCACTGAAAAAACTTTAAATAGATTCCTATGTGGGCTGTGCTCAAGTCTTGTGTTTTTCTTCTCTCTGGTCCTTTTAATTGCTTTCAGATACGAAATTGTGAGTCTTGTGTGTTCAGTACAAGGTTATGCATTCTGGGCCTTGAACTTATGAGTTATCAGACCTTTCAGAATATTCAGAAAATGGAAAAGATGGTTATAATGGTCTAGCCTAGAAGCATTTTACTTTCAGTTCAGAAAAGAGGAAAGCAAGTAGAATCATTGAGGTACAGTAGAAATAACACTCATTGGCTTTGGTATCAGTCAGCCAATGTATGTTAAGTGCCTACTATGTTTGAGGCACTATGCTAAGTACTGGCAAAAGGCAGTCCCTGCTCTCAAGATGTTCGAAATTTAATGAGGAATACAACATACAACTATTTACCACCAAGATATATACAGAATAAATGAGAGATCATCAACAGAGGGAAGGCACTAGCATTAAGTGGGACTGGGAGCCAGAGAAGCCAGGAGGGATGAAATCAGGAGATGGAGCGTCTTCTATGAGGCGCAAAGGATTTGAGTTCAAGTTCTGTCTCTGACTCTTACTACTTTTGTGACCTTGAGCAAAATTTCCCCGAGAGCCTCAATTTCCTTATCTGTAAAATGGAGGAGGGGAGGGGTGAACTAGAACTGATTCCTTCCATTCCTAGGTCTATGATCATATGACAAGTGTAATTTTACATTTTAAAAAGGGGTAAAAAAGTTAAAGAAATCAAAGGTCACTGTAATGTGAATTTAAAGAAACGAGTGTTCACAAAATTAGCTCCCCTGCCTGCATCCCATACATCCTGTGATTTTCGTCAGTATGGAGAATTCTTTGTTGTGGAACATCTCTCCACTGATATATATCAGCAATTTGTGGGTTATAGGGTTAGAGTTAGTGCCCAGAGTACTGAAAAGGTTGTGTAGCCTGCTCATTGTTTTACAATCCCAGAAGTCAGACTTGAGCCTAAGTCCTTCCTGACTTCAAGGCTTGCCCTATCTATGATACATACCCTGCTGCCTCTTCTAAGAAGTCACTGAAGAAATTTAAATATTAAAAGTTTTGACGAAAATAACCAGAACCATAAATAAGGTGGGGGGGGGGTGGGGCTTTTGACTCAGAATATCTGACTTAAGAGCATACTGCCAGTACTTTTTGTCCTTCAGCAGGTAGAAACAACAGAGCTTAGCAACTAATTAGCAATAATTTTTAATTAAAATAGTGACCAGATGGTGAACTGGGGTGAGCTCCTTCCTCAAGCTGCCCAGCCCCGACCTAACTGGCAGCTTCTCCAGAAGGTCCTCAAGTTGGCGCCCCTTCCAGAGTCTATGCCCTCTCTCTGTTAGCACAAAAGAGGGCATGCTTTAAAATTGTGGCCCTAACAGTGTGTAGTATTTTACCCAAGCAAAAAGAAATTCCTAGTTACATTTCTGAAAATAACTATACTTAAAATTCACAAAGCATTAATTGGCATAAGAAGTCCAAAACTATTACCTATCTCCTACAGTGTTAGAGTTAATGAATGGCTAAAGTTGCCACAAAAAGACAAACTTTAAAATTCCTAATTTATTATTTTATAAATGTTTATTAATTCCTCATCAATTTATTAATTCATTAATGTTAAATTTGAGTTTTGACTTAAACAACATTGGATTTGATAACAGAAGACCTGGGTTCAAACCTTGGCTTTGCCATTTATAATCAGTGTGTCCTTGGGCAATTACCACTCCTTTGGATCTACATGAACTCTGAACTTTCTGCTTCTAAATCTATGATCTCATAAATACATGTTCTGTTCTTAACATGGGATAAAATAATATATTCTTTTAAAAGATAATAATGACTTATTTTCTCTTTTTTCTTTATGAAAAGATTAAATGTAATGAATCTTCATATGTAGAAATACCTCCCCCACCCCCACAAAAAACCCCCTTTTTTTGGCTCTCTTTTACAAGGACAATAAAAGGTATTTTGCTTACGAAGAGGAAGTACAAGTTACTAGATGTGTAGGATTCTAAGTTCTTCATGATTAGTGTATTTCCTGAATATGTGCTATCTTGCAAATTTGAGCCATGCTAGAAAACCTTTAACATGTTGACTATGCATGTGTTTTGTTGCTAGGATTAAAATGAAAAAACCTTCATAGCATGGAAGGAACCTTAGAAGTCATCTAAACAGATTCTAGAATTTTACAGATGAGGACCCTGAGAATCAGAGAGATTAATTGATTTGCTCAAAGTCACACAGATAATCATGCTTTCCACTGCAAGATGCTATTTTCATGCTATCTATAACAGAAAAAAACATACCTAGTAGTCCTGTGGAAAACCATAGAAATGAAAAAGTTGCTGAATCACACAAATGCTGATGGGCACTGCCTTTGGATATCATGACAATTTGTTTGGGAGTGAAGCAGTAAATTATTTTCTAGTAAATAATATGGGCATTTAAAATGGTTCTTTTAAATGGAAATATATGATTTCATTTAGTAAGAATATAAGCATTGACTCCAGAATCATAACTTTGCTTTATGTCATTATTGCATTTTCACTTACAACCGAGGAAAAAAGAAATAGTATTAATATGAAGTTTTCCTTACATATACTTAGGTTTCCTCCTTACCAGATAAATTATCTGATGCCTTGCAAAAATGTGAAAGTACCTCCCCTACAATGGTTGATATTTAAAATTGTTTTTCATCACAAAAATTACAGAGTGCCACCTTGGAAAATATCTTTCTTTTCAAGCCCTATAAGTTTAATGCCAAATAAGAATATCATTACAAACTTTGCTTTCTTAATGATATAATTGGGATAGCCTGTTCCTGCTGGGAGCTTCTCCAGGCATCCATTTCATGCTTCCGTGTGATCAGTTTTAAGGAAAATCCTCTCATCATTGTTATATGTATGATTTTATAGGAAGGAAGCGTGTAAAATACTCTTGAACTCATTTTACTTGTGATTTTGAATAGCTTTCAGATTAGAATGATTTCCCCCCGAATTTTATAGGCTTGCCCAATCCAGCTGTATATTTTATATGCTAATGTAAATTCTATTTTTGTTCCCCTTGGGGGTTTAAGTGATTATAATTGTTGCTCTTCAAAAGCCAAACAGATGATGATTGCTGCTTCAGGAATATACCAAAAGAAACTGGCTTTCATTAAACCTGCTCATCCACTTCATAATTATCTCCATTTTATCGAGCTAAGAAGCAGGAAAATGGCAAGTACAGTTCATTGAAGCCAGTTCAGTTATTTAAACATCACTTTATTGAGCTAGCAGGAGGTGTTAATGGGGGGAGTGTTTTTATTCTAACACTGTTATATAGCCAGTAGCCCAATGGTGCTGCCATCTGGGAGACTATGGACTTGAGAGTCAGAGAAGAATCAAAGTTAGATGCCATGGGAAGCTAAGTCCAAGGGTGATGAGCTGAGAGACTCTGACGAGGGGTTCAGACTACCTCTAGTGGATATAGCACATAGTTGTATGTTGGCAGCTGTTCTGAAACATTTTATTTGCCTGTCCTCTAAACTAGAAGTAGAAAATATAATGAGGCTGGATCCAAAGTGAGCATATTTAGTATACATGAAGTAAATGTGTAATACAAATTAAAATGTAGTTTCCTGGGAAATATAAAGACCATACTGACAAATATTTAAAAGATGATCCTTTACATGACTCAAAACATGACACTTGCTTTCCAGGAGACGCCTGCAGAAATAAACAAAAAGTAACACCACTTGGTTTAATTCTATGGTTGGTAAGATAGCAAATTCACACAAATTTCCTGAAGGCTTATTTTTCATAGGTTGGTGCAGTGAGGAAGATGTTTTCTCTGTTCAGAGCTATAAGTCCCCTGATTTAGTAGCTACTCCCTGAGGATAGGGCAGGATTCTGACTATATACACTGCTGTACATGGGGAATAATGCTATTGACACTGCTCCCTGCACAAGATTACTGAGAAGAAAGTGTTATCTTAAACATAACGTTCTTTAGAAATATGAGCTGTTATTTTTGTGTTTAATGGTAATGAGAATTTTCTTTCTGGGGGCACAAGATGATCCCTGCAGCTCTCACTCTGTGACTCCTTTCTATGCCAGGGATGTTAAAAATATGCACATATATACAAATACATATCTATACACACAAACATACATACACATATGTATAGATATGTGTGTGTGTGTGTGTGTACAGGTATTCAAGCTACCAGCTATGAGAAAGCAATTCTTCACTTACGTGAGGAATCCAGAACGAGTTTTCTTCCTTCTGTAGGTCCTAAGGAGTATAGTTTAGTACACAGTAGGGTCCAAAGGGAAGAATTAGAATATTACATTTGTTTAGAAAAATAAAGAAAAAAGCTTTTGGGTCTTTTCTGCAATGATCTTTTCCTTCCCCTTTTCCCTTGCAAATTGAGTGCCTTTTTTACCTGATACTGGTTAGCTTGAATGTTGATGTGTACGTGTTTGGGGAATCATCATGAAAAAAACAAAAAAACAAAATAGAGGTTTTTGCATAGTCATGAAAAGACAATACTTTTATGGTGAGGTATTAGATAATTGACAAGAAAGCTGTAGGTATTGAGGGTGTGTGTGTGTGTGTGTGTGTGTGTGTTGGTCTAAGATTCATTTTTCTTGAATCCCATTGTCCAAATCATGTTTTGGTTTTGGCTTGGTTTTTTTTTTTTTTGGACTGGACCTGTGATTTCATCATTATAGGGAGTTCTTGGTTTAATTTTTTTTTTCCTCTACCAATACAGATGGCATTTTTTGAGAGTTGCCTTGGGCATTGAGAGATAAAATAACTTGCTCATGCTCCTAATGCCAGAGTGTGACAGAAGTGAGACTTGAACCCACAGCTTTGTGATTCCGAGACCAGCTTTTTATCTTTTATCCTACATTGCCTCTTGCTCTTATTTTATCTTTCCAAATAGTGTCTGTAAGTTATGTCATTTTGTCTGCACAACCATGAGAAATTAGTAGGTCAAGTATCACAGAAGCACTGAATTTTATAGCTAGAAGTAACTTGAGAATACATCTCATCACCCCTCTTCTTGCCACACTCTCATTTTAGAGATAAAGAAACATAGGCTCAGAGAGGGCACGGTAGAGCCAGGGCTAGACCTTAGCTTTTCTTATAGTTATTCCCATTTTAAAACTGAAGAAATTATGAAGTACATTACTTGTTTAAGGTCACATATAATGTTTAGAGGAAAAGGCACTGAATTTGGAGTCAAGAAATCCTCTTTTAAATTCCTGTCTCTGAAACTTCCTAGCTGTGTAACATAGCCAAGTCAGTTAACCTCTAAGTAATTTCCTTATTTGTAAATTTGGAATGATATTGCCAGTAGTATTTATTCTCAAGGTTATGGTGAGTCTCATATTTATATAATACATATGAAATGTTTTACAAACTTACAAACATGATGCAAAATGTCAGCTGTTATTTTGACTACATATTGTCGCATTAAGGTGATGTTGCTATAACCCCTCTAGGCATGCTGCCACCAGAGGGCAACTGGGCTTTTGCATGAGTAAGCACCCGTGGTGACTTGTAGATTTTGCATTTTTAGACCAGAGGGAGAGACCAACAATAGTCTGAAACTCTCCTAGGTGACCAGGTGCCACAGGGATTTCTTTAACTCTTTAGATTTCGATAGTAATCTATCCAGAGCAAAATTGCTTGGTTGATACACTAGATATTTGCCTTCAGGCCTCCAAAGTTAGTTAAACTACCTAACCTATATCCCCCTCCACTTTCTAGCACTGCTTTTTTTTTTTCTCAAAATACTCCCATAGACTTTATATGTACCTCCCTCCCCTCCATTCCCCCGGTTCCTCTCCCTGCCATGAGCTGTGTCTGGGAACTCAGGGAATTGCTGGGAATTTTTTTCAGGTCCTGGCTACTTCAGTCAAGCTTAAGTTCTGGCACCAGTGGAGTGACAATTGAAGTTATTCTTGACAGTTTCTTGCAGAGGTGTGGAAAACATTTATTTTCTTCAGAATATGAAAGATTTAAAAACCAAAATTAGGACCAAGTCTTCATTTTGTGATGGTAATCCAGTTTATTAAAGGCTATCCTTTAATAAATAAAAGCTCTGACAGGTCCTACCATGTCTATATTAGTAAAATAATAGCACCTATTTCCTAGGGTTGCTGTGAGGATCAAATGTGATAATAATTTTAAAGCACTTAGCAAAGTGCCTGGCACATAGTAAGCACTATATAAATATTAGCTTCTTCATCATCATCATCTCCATCTCCTCCTCCTCCTTCTGTCCTTCCTTCTCCTCCTTCTCTTTGCTTTATCAAATGGAAAGCCTTAAAATATGTGTGCCTGGTGGACTGAGATTTGCCTTCTGAAGTCTAGTCTGCCTAACTCCAGAGGGGCTCATCATCGTGTTTCTTGCCAGGTTATCAATTCTTCAGACATTTTCGTTCAGTTGTTTTCCACTTATATCTGACTCTGTGACCTCATATGGGGTTTTCTTGGCAAAGATACTGGAGTGGTTTGTCATTTCCTTCTCCGGCTCATTTTGTAGATGAGGAAACAGGCAAACAGGGTGGAGTGACTTGCCGAGTGTAGGAAGTGTCTGAGGCCAGATTTGAACTCAGAAAGATGAGTCTTCATGACTCCATGCCCTGGACTCTATCCACTGTGCCACCTACTTGTCCTTCTTCAGCCATAGTCATTCTCAATAAATATCTGCTGAGTAAGATTGTTGCTTGCAATTCTTGAACGTGTGTGTGTGTACCTCACTACTTTATAGTTTTCTAATTTTATTGGATGTAGATAGTTCTATCACCAATGAATAGCGGACATTTAGTATTATTGGGACTCTTCTCAAAACCTTTACATCCCAGGAGGATGTGCCAGAGTTCATGTTCCACGGGCATAGTCTTTGAGAATCCAGGATGGACTCCATGCTATAGTGAGAAGGATGTATGTAATGTATAAGTACACATATATACATATGTAAGAGGCATGGCAATGGCCTTGGAGTAAGTAGAGAGGGTCAAACTCCAACTCTGCCATTGTGGGAAATTGAGTAAGCCCCTTTCTGTGTCCCTAAATTTCTTCAGTGATGGTGATCTCCAATGTTCCTTCTGGCTGTTGTAGGGAATTGATTGGAATAATAATTTATTAAGCAGCTGCTCCTTCTACTACTATGACGATGATAATGACAACTACCACAGGCAGCTAGGTGGCTCAGTGGATAGAGCACTGGCCTGGAGTCAGGAAGACCTGAGTTAAAATCCAGTCCCAGATACTTAATACATGTGTCAAATATGGGCAAATCACTTATCCTCTCTTTGCCTTAATCGGAAAGGAAATGACAAACCACTCTAGTGTCTTTGCCAAGAAAACCTCTTGGCCAGTATTGGCATATTACTATCCACAGGGTCACAAAGAATGAGACATGACTAAACTGCTACTACTACTACTACCACCACTAACACCAGTATGTAGCATTTGGATAGCACTTACTATGTGGCAAGCACTATGCTAAGCACTTTATTATTATTGTCTCATTTGATCCTCACAGCAATCTTGAGACATAGGTGATATTATTATCCTAATTTTACACATGAGGAAACTGAGGCAAACAGCTTAAGTGACTTACCTGATTGACACAGCTAGTAAGTTTTTGAGGCCAGTTTTGAACTTAGGTCTTCTTAACTCTAGGCCAGGGATCTCTATAAGAGACTGCACTTATGTAGCTTACAGAACAGTGATTCCATTGGTTCTCATTTGAAGCCATGGTGGCACTATGGCAGGCTGCTGGAGCTGGTTTAGAGCAGACAGAGCTTCAGACCACCATGGAGGTGAATGCTCATTCTACCCAGATTGTACCACTTGTCCTCTTGTGAAATGGTGGCAGCAAGCTCAACGGTAAAACATTTTAAAATCTGTTCAGAGATAATGATTTATTAGTTTACATTTAGTTTGCATTAGTATACATGGAGGAGAATAGGCTGAAAGAGAAATCATCAAAGACTACAATAAATCCAGTGACCTCATTGCTTTGCTAAGATATCTTAAGGAGGTTACTTATGTCTCTTTGTCCTTTAACTCGATTCCTTGCAAATTAATAGAAAAAAAATGCTTGCTTTGTATCTATCACAGTCTCATTATGACATTGAATATGATATTTGAGAAATGCCCTTAAGTTGTATCCAACATGGCAGAAAATTAAGTGGAGATTTGTCAGTAATTCAAATTGACCTGTATAAATAGCCATACTAGAATACTTTGGACCCATGAGTCTGATTTCTATTGATCATGGAATATAAACAAAAAAAATCTAAACAATCTGTTACAATCTAAACAAAGGCTAGATGTATTTTATAATGGCACTGAATCTAAAGAAAGACCATAATAAACATATGGAACAACTTGTTTTGTTTTAGAGAGATATAGTTGGGACCTAAAAGCCTGATTTTCCATTCAGATGACCCTTAAAAAACCTGGAGTAGGTAGGGAGGACAGTATTTTATGATGCCACACAAGGGTCACTGTAGTCATACTATAAACCCAGAAAAGCTTAAACTTAATTGATAAAAGATGTACTTTTAAATTACTGGGCAGGGAAAATACTCCATCTTTGAATAAGGGCTATCAAGGTCTTCTACCTTTGTTCTCAAAGAGAAAACTAAGGTAGTATTGCCCAATTTTTATTCTGTCTTCCTCCTATTTTTGTGTTAAAAAAATTGCTCTGTTATGATTCTTGGGGTATAATGTAAAGTCACAATGAGTGTCCTTCCGGGTCAGTTTCTTCTCTAAAAGAGTATTAGCAATGAATCTAAATCCTTGCTAACTACATATTTCACACCCCTGGGATTTACTGTTTTAGGATTTGTTCTTTCTGATTTGGGCTTGGCAGGACCATTTAGAATAGTGATGACTCATGGTACGAATAAAAGTTATTTTTCATGGGCTTACACATCTTTATACACCCCTAAATTGCACCAAAAATGATTTTTAATTGGCTTTAACTCACACCCAGAAGATTGGGCAAAAATTGATTATAGCAGTCATATTTGGTTTAAAACAAGACTGTGACATAAGTCAAATGAGTGAAAGAGTGAAGGCATTTTTACTTTCTGCCTTCTCTTTTTAAATGGTCATATCTCACATCTGCAAATTATTAACTATGTTAACTTTTTAAAGACTTCAGACAGTAAAAATAGAATTTATTACATTTGACTTAAAAACATAATTTCTAATTTTTACTTTAATGTTGCTTATTTTGCAATTCTAATAATGCCAGGAATTCAATTTCTTACTTGTAAAATGAGAATTAGAATAGATCTCTTAAGATCACTTTACCACTTTAAGATAGTTTTATAATCTTATTCTAATGATACTATTATTATTTTTAAAGAATTGGTAAAATATAAAGCTTGATTAAAAGGCAGAAGGCCGGGAATTTGTTAAATATAGAGAGGGTTATGGTGATATTCAAGAAGCCAAACTTCCACTGTTTGGAATTCTACATTAAAGGAGAATGTACTTCTGAAGACTATATAAACTATTTGGATGAGTAGGTTACCCATTATGGCATCTGAGCTGTACTTAACTGTGTGGCACCCATTACAAAGCCAAGTTTTGTTTAATTTTATTATTACTTACATTAATTTTATCATGTTTATTATGTTATTTATGATTATAGTGTTACATTTTATTTACTTTATTATCATGGAAATGTTCTTTTGGGGGTGAGGGAGGGAATGGCAGCATATACTTAAGGTATAAAAGAAATCTAGGGGTGGCTCTTTAAGGAATTCAGTTTCATTGATTAAATATTTATTAAACATTTATTGAAGAAGAGAGGCTTTTGGGGTGGGAGGAGATCCTGAAAAAAGGCTGACAGCCTTTAGGTGAAATATATAGTTTTTTACACAGATAGAGGATATCTCTAAATCGTTAACTGATGGATATTAATTGAGAGAAATAATTTGGCATTAGAATATGCAAGTACCAGGCAATACTCATATTCTGAAAGAGGTAGAGGTGGTTTCATTCAGAGAAATTAGGAAGGTTTTTAAGAGTAGACAATATCCCAGAATTTTAGAATTAAAAGGGACCTCAGCCACTATTTGGTCTAATCCATACCTAAAAGAGAAGAGATTTATACCATGGCATAGGAGACAGATGGTCATCCAGTGTTGGCATGAAAAATCCCAATGAGGGGAAACCTACTGTCTCTCACAACAGACCATTATACTTTTGGAAAACTCTAACTGTCCCCTGTTCTATTAGTTTGGTACCCCTGTAAAAAAATCAAATAAGGTTAGTTTGACATGACCTATTCTTGATAAGGCTATACTGTTTCTCTTCAATCACCACAGCTCTTTATAGATGTTCACAAACTATTTCTGGGATGATGCATTCTAGGTTGTTTATTTCCTCATAACATCCTATATTTTCCTCTTTGCAATTTCCAACAATTATTTCTAGTTCCCATGAAATACTTGAAGATAGCTGTCGTTGCTCTGCCTCACACCCCCGCACTCTCCTCCTGCCCTGAGATGTCTCTTCTCCAGGATAAACATCTCCAGTTCTCTCAACTGATTGTCTTATGACCATCCTGGTTGTACTCATTTGGATGTTCTCCAACTTATCAATTTCCTTTTACACTGTGGTGCCCAGAACTAAAAACAATATCATAATTATGTTTTAAATAAAATACAGCCCAGATGTGGTCTGACCAGGGCAGAGTAGAGAGGGCCTTCTTTACTTTATTCCTGGAAACTCTGCCCTCACAAGGAAGTCCAAGATCACATTGGCTTTAGGGGACGTCTTACCATACTTCAGATTCATACTGAGTTTGCAGATTTTCAAATAAACTGCCTTCCAACCATGCTGCCTCATTCTGTTCTCATAAAGCTGATTTTTAAAATCCATATTTAAGATTTCGTATTTATCTCCATTGAATTTCATCTTATTAAATTCAGCCCAATGTCTGTCAGTCTCCTAAGGGCATTTTTGGATTCTTCCAGTTACCCAGTATGTTACCTATCCTTTTCAGACTTGTGCCCCATGCAAATTTGATCAGTAGGTCATCTATCCCTTTATCTAAGTCATTGAGAAACCAGTTAAACAACATGGGGCCAAGCACAGATCTCCAAAGGAGACCACCTTCCAAATTGTCAATGAACTATTAATAACTACATTTTGACTACTCAGCCAATTCCAAATTCATCTAATTGCATTATTATCTGGTCCATATTTTCTCTATCTTTTCCATAGGAATAGTATAAAATATATTTTCAAATGTTTTGCTGAAATCTATGCAGATCATATCTATATCATTCCTCTGATCTATTGGCTTAGTAACTCTATTCAGTTACTTGGGCATTTTCTTCCTTTTCAAGATGTTCTCTAATTATTTCTCTGATCCATTCTAGGATCTTCTCAGGAACTGAGGTCAGGTTCACTGGCTTGTAGTTTGAAAGCTCTGTTCTTTTTCCCCTTTAATGAACGCTGAGATGACATTTGCCCTTCTGCAGTACTCTGGTACCTCTCCCATATCATCACAACCATTCGGTTACCACTGACAGTGCTTAAGCAGTCAGATCCACCAGTTTCTTGAGTTCCTGGATATGTACTTCATTTAGGCCATTTGATACACCAGAGCTAACCAGGAACTCCCTTCCTATAACCTCCCCTATGTTTGGTACCAACTCTGACGGGTACTATTGTTACATCAAATCCAGTGAAAATTCGGTCATTCTTTTCTGGTGGAAAAAGAGGAATTCAGAAGCTTTGCCTTCTCCAAGTTATCTGTTGTCATCATATTGACTTTAAGCAGCAGTTCTGTACATTCTTTGATCCTCTTTTCCCCAGTATAGCCTAAAACAAAAAACTCCTTCCCAAATAAAACAAACAACTAAACCCGCCCTACAGTTTTTGCGGTCTTTTGGTCTTATCAACCATAGCTCCATTTCAGCTTTCAGTCTTCTGATCCTTTTTATAGAATCAAGTCAAGCTTATGTATTCATCCTATGTTACATACCCATGTTTCTATCTTCTTTACAGATCTATTTAAAACCTACGTTAGTTGCTTTGTGAATCATTCCCTGTGAATCCATGTTGGTCTCTACAAATAAGTTTTGCTATTCTTTCTTGTTTGAATGTTTTCTTCTTTTGTCTTCAGAATTTCATTCTTTAGTTTTCCATTCTTCCTAGCTAACACATCTCATAGAATTTTAGTCCATAGGATCTGTATTTTTCCTTGGCCTCCTTTTGAAACCTGATTGGCCAATATCGAGGGTGTATGACAGACTGTCTAGCTTTCCTCTCCTCTAGGAAGGAGGGATCACTTCCTCCTCAAGGTTCTCCTCATTTCTACCTCAGCAACCGATTTTTCCCTATTAGTGAAAGACATTCAGTATAGAATTTAACCTTGTTGGTTCCTCCACCTTTTGGAGGATGAAGTTATCATTGACAAGTCAATGTTCCATTGTTCTGCTTAAGGCAGAGAGAGAGCTCCGGTAGATGTCTGGATAATTAAATTGTCCCATTATTACTATATTGTTCCTATGTGACAGGCTTGTTAACCTGTTTCCTGAACTCATCTATTTTTTTTTTCTTCTTCTGTTCATCTATAGTATTCCCTAATGACAAAAATTCTCTTTTCCCCTCTGCTGATCTTCACCCACTCCATACTAGCTCCCTCTGGTTCCTAGCTTTCCTCTTGTAAATATACCTTCCTAATCTACACTGTTTACCTCCTTCTCCCCCACACACTTCTTTAGCTATTCTGTTTCTTTTGAACGTTAGTCATATTGTAGTTTTAAGTTTCATCCCACCAAATATCAGTAATACATATGAAGCCAAGACTGCCTCCTTGCGATTGGACCTCTTGTTATATGTCTAAGTTTTGGGCATTTGTGTATAGGTATTTAAAACCATGAATTTTACTACTAATTCCTTTCTTGGTTTTTATTTCCTGAGAACTTATGGATTCCTCAGTCGTTCCTTTTCTTCCTTCACTCTATATCTAATGTGGTGGATCTATCTTTCTACCTATCTATCTCTTTATCTGCAGTGTTTTCCTCTCCCAGCCTTTTTACTTGAAAAAGATTTTTGTTTAGTTATCTCAAAAATAGCTATCCGTATTGGTTAGTTGCTTTATTTGTTTGCAAATGAATAGTTTGTAGTTTATTTAAAATTTCTTATTTATAATATAAAAATATCACTGCCATAGTAGATAGGGATCTTTTCTGGAGTCAGAAAGACCTGAGTTTGTGTCCAGCGTCTGACAAATATAATGGCTTTGTGACTCTGGGTAAGTTACTCAACCTCTTAGTGCCCCTAGTAGTCCTGTGACTTAGTCCTACTTGCTGGTCAACATCGGGTGAGAAGACTTTCCTCACCAGAAGTACCTTATACTAATGCAGTCATAGTTCTTTTTTTCCTGTCCTTATTTCCTCTGTCCTCACCCACTCCACAACATTCAAATTCAGAGCCCTTACTTTTATAATCTCTAACAATTAAGTTATTCATTCCTGAGGTGGTTAGCATATTCAATCACTATTACTTGGTACCTGCTTACACTTAATGTCAGTGGAAAGAGCACTGGAGCCAGAGTCAGGAAGACCTCAGTTCAAATCCAGCTTCAAACACTTAATAAATATGTGGCCCTGGGCATTTCACTTGTTTTGCCTCCATTTGCCTCAGTTTCCTCATCTGTGTTGTGAGGTTATAATACAGGTTTGCAGAACCTTATGGTATAATTGGTATAACATTTGAGAACTGGAGAAGTTTGGGAGGGGCAGAATATCTTATCATCTACCATATTTACCTTCTTCAGTCAAATTAAGAGGCAGTAGGGCCTAGTGGATAGGATGATGGATTTGGAGTTAGGGAGATCTGGTTTTGAATACCACTTCTTGAATTCCTTATCTATATATTCTGGATCAAGTACCTTACTCTTTCTCTGTACAGATGTCCTCATGTGTAAAATGAGGATAATAATGCCAGTAGTGCAGTTCTTACAGAGTTGTTGTATAGCCACATATCACATTTTGTGATATATGCCATGTGCTTTGCAAAATTTAAAATGGTATGCAAATGTCAGTTATTACGAATTAAAAGAATGATACTGCTTTTGATAAGGCACAGAAGGGGTGATAATTTTTCAAATAGCCGTTGTGTTTCTATAAATATTCACTCCATAAGACACTAGTCCTTGGACTACATCAAGGACTCTTTTAGATTACCAGGGGTTTCTGACCATTCTTTGGGAAATACTCTCCTAGGGAACTGACTGCACTCTCAGATAAGAGCTCTCTGTTATAGAACTTAGATGGGCTGGCAGAAAGAGCATCTGCTGACTTTTAAAGCACCATACAATGTTCACCTTTGGCATTGCTCCAGAGGAGAGCTAGCTAAATGGTGTTATATTTGGAATAGAAATTGAGCAGCAAATAAAGAGGCTGAGTTGACAATTTGTCACCATGTTACTGCTTGAATATAATAAAGAGAATAAAATAATCTAGGGTGAGTTTCTTAATCCATAAACTACCTGTAGGTAATTTAGGATTTTTTGAAAGCTGCATTCCTGTACATAAATGAAATATTAGTGACTACGAAAGACTTAAGACAATTTCTTAATGTTTATTGTTGCTGTAAGTGGCTTAAAAGTGAAAAAAAATTATGGCAGAGGAAGGTTAGATTCATGATCTCACAGTAAATCCAAAGAAAAGGAAAACTTGCCTTAGTGTCCAGGGACACTATCCAATTATGTCCAGTCAAACATAGATTAGAAAAGTAAAGGTATTTTGTGAAATTCTGAAATGATTAGGCTCTCCATAAAATACTCCCCAGAAACTAAATAAAAAATTAATAAAGCATAAATAACAGATGTCCAAAGCTTAGTCTGGTAGATAGCCTATATAGCTGGTTCATCGAATAGATATATCTTGAGCAGATATGAGTAGAAAATAAGTGGGGACAAAAACTGAATAAGTAGAAAATAGGTTGAATTACATTTGTTAAATTTTACAGTGCTTTTTAAGATCCCAAACTTACTGAAAAAAAGTTATTTCTTTTTAATACTAGTATTCTTCAGAAGATCCTATATGATTGCAAAACATTGAATAAAGTCTCTGAAGAATTAAAGTTGCAAGTCACCCAAATGGTACCTGTTGAGCATGAATAGGCAACAAACAACATATCACCAATTAAGAAATGCTCAGGAGAAGGGTAACAAAATATGTCATCAGAGGAAAGGGTGATTAGGCCAGGAATTGGACTAGGAATAATCAAGAATTAGGGTTAACCAATGGACAGACAGTATGTTTGGGGAATTGATTGGAGAACATGAACTGCACAGGATTAGAAAGCATGGCTATGTGGCAGTCTTGATTGTTGAGAGAGTACTCTCCTTAATGAGATTTCAGATCTATTGAAGCAATTAAGAACTGAAAGAAAACACCCATGTCAAGGACCATAGACTGTGTTCAACAGAAGTTCATATATGTTTATCTATATATGTATGTATACATTTATACATATATTAATATTGTAACCATGTTGATAGTGCGAGGAAAATTAGCATTTCATTTGAGGCACTCTACTTAGGAATTCATGGGGGAGAGGAATATAAAACGAAGATCAAAGAAATATCTTTAAAACACAACAAATTCCAAGATGCTACAACAGTTTATAGTATCTTGGACTGACTATGCCTCATTAAAAAAAGAATGGGGACTGCTACTTGTATTTATGTTTTGTGTTTTCCTTTTTTAACCTGTTCCAAATATTTGCCTTAATATTTCATCTATATTTTTCTATCTTGGTAGAGTTGGAAAGGATTTAGAGACCATGTACTCTAACCTTCATTTTAAATATGAGAAAACTGAGGTCTGGATAGGGATTGTGATTTGCTCAGGGTCACACCAACTAGTTAGTCACAGATCCAGGACTAGTACCCAGTTCTGACTCCTGGCCTCATTATTGTTTACAAGTTGCCTTTTCTCTAAGGGAGGTTATTCACAAATACTACCCCAAGTCAGTTTGTGCTGTTTAAAATTCCTCCATACACCATTTATCTGACTTAGAGATGTCAGAAGAATTATAGAATACATTTTAAAATATAAAAAAGAACAAACTAGACTTAAGATGTTAATTTTTTCCCAGCTCTGAAATTCAATGATTCTTAGTCTACAAAGTAACCTCATTTTCTTTTTTTTCATGGGTACTGAATTGGTAGATCAAAGGAATCGTGTAGGTGTAGTGTATTTGGACTATAACTAGGCATTTGGCAAATCCTCTTATGATATCCATTCCAGAATGGTAAAATGTGGGCTGCATGACAGTACAGCTAGGTGGATCTATAGCTAGGTAAATTATTCTATCCAAAGAGTGTTGATTAAATTCATGTGGAGGAAGGTTTTTAGTGGCACACCATAGTACGTCTTTGTACTTGACCCTATTCTATCTAGAATTTTAATCAAAAACTTGAAGGAAAAAAAGAAATGGAAGGCATGTTTATTAAATATGAAGGTGATGCAAAGTAGAGTTGGATGACAGAATCAAAATTCAGAAAGAATGTGACAATCTATAAAAATGGGCTAAAACTACTAATATGAAATTTTAGTAAAGTCCTGAATTCAGATTATAACATTAATTGCAAAAGTATGTAAGAACTCTAGGGAGCAGTTCAGTGAAAAAGACCTGGGGGTTTTAAATGAACAGAAGCTCAATTTTAACCATATGGATGGCATGGTACCCCATAGATGTGGAGGTTGGGAATAGGAAAACTAAAGCAACCTTAGACTGCATTAAGAGAAGGATCATCTCTAGATAAAGGTAATAGTACTCAGTACTGCTGATTAGACCACAACTGGAGTATTGTTTTCATTTTGGGGAGATACATTTAAAAGGGATATTGACAGAGGAGTACAACCAGAATAGGGGATAGTTGGAAAATCATGTCATATAAAGGTAAATAAAGGGAACTGGGGATTTTTAATTTGAAAAAGAATATTTAGTGTAAACATAATTATCCATCTTAAAATATTTGAATTCTTTCTGGAGGGCTGAACTAGAACTAATAAATTAAGCTTATAAGAAAACAAATTTTATTTAAGTATTTAAAAGAACTCTGAAATAATAAGTGTCATTTGAAAAATGAAATAGATTGCCTTGTAAGATAAGAAATTCCTTGCCACGAGGAGTGTATAGAATGTTGTAGCAGGGATTCCTATATCGGGTAGGAAGTTGACCTAGATAATTTTAAAGGTCCCTTCAAAAAGTCTAAAATTCAATGATTAGGCAACTGAAAACAGCTATTTTGTTTTTAATTATTTTCTATAATAACTTTATAAACCAGGTTCCAGTTTTCCCATAATTCTTGAATACTGCCATTACCTATATATACGACCTCTTAAGTATTCATTTTTTTGAAGATTAGGAAATAAAAGTATTCTAGAAAATATCAGTCTTCTATGAGTTAAATAATAACTGACATAAAAGGGTTTTTCTTTTCATTTCCTCTCATGAAATCTAGAAGTCTCAGCAAGAGAAAAAAGCTATTTCACAGTAAATGGTGTCAAAATAATTCAAGGAAGTGTCTGTTTGTTACTCAAACAGCTTAAACAGTCTGTAACACCATTTATGTTAAAGCTTCCAACTCATGTTTACAAAAACTGACAATTCCAAACAGCAGCATTACCTAATTTCCTATCTTGGAGTGAATGTGATCAAATGATTAGGGTATTATTCACATCACAACTCCATTACAGTCTTCTGTAAAATAACACATATGTATGCTCTCAAAATATCCAAGCAACAGATTTTTTTCTTTAGACACATGAAGGGTTAAAGTGAGCTATGTGATGTTGCATGCTCTGAGATACAAACTAATAATACTGGCTAAACCGTGTATTTTTTCACTTGTGTTAATCGTATTTTCTTATGACCATCTGATGTTCAAACTATCTGGCTCGACCTTGAAGGGGCCAATCTTACCAAATTCTAAGAATTATAATATATGCTGATGTCTATGAAATAATAATAAAAGGGTATTAATATTGCTATTTTTTATAATTTCATATGAATTGGACCTAGCTTTCCAAAAGTGGGTCACAACATACACATGATGTTATTATGAATGAGACAGACTGAAATAGACATATACAGACAGACCTTGGACAAAGTCATTTAATCACTTAGTGCCATAGACAACTCTCAAGACTATAAATTGCAGAATGGTTCCCAGCCTTGGCTGAGGAGTTTCCTATGCAAATTAAATAAATAACATGCCCAAACAAATACATATTCTGCCTAAAAAAACACATAATCTGAATTTATGAAGAATTCCATGTAGATCTCTCTCTCTCTCTCTCTCTCTCTCTCTCTCTCTCTCTCTCTCTCTCTCTCTCTCTCTCCCCCCCAAAGGAATTATTTTATTTCATTCAAAAATAACAAAAATTCTCATAGAAATGATTTTCATTTGAACCTGTTATGCTGTCCCTCACTATATTAATTTGATTAGTTATTTAGAGTAAATATTTCATGTAGAAACACCAGAAATCGAGAGGTAGAGCACCTGTGGTACAGTTAAAAAATATAACACCAGATTTAGAACTAGAAAACAAGCTGAAATTTTATATCTGACTCTTTTATAAGCTGTGTGACCCTAGGAAAGTCACCAGGCCTTTCTGAGGTTTATTTTCCTCTTCTATAAAATGGAGATAAGCAAACTTACACTCCCTAACCAAGCGGTTGTGGCAAGAAAAACACTTTATAAACCTTAGAGGCATGTATACATCTACGTGTGTGTATATATGTGTGTGTGTGTGTGTGTGTTTGTGTGTTATTTTATCATTATTAATTATAATGATTACTTTTCTGAACAGAATAGGCATAGTGACAGTATCGGAAGATAGTTAAGGGGAAACGTTTAGATTGAGATTGAAATTGTCTTTAGTGAATGTGAGAAGTTTTAAGATGTAATTTTAATTTTATAAAACTGGCTTCTTGTTTTGGGGCCAATCTAGTAGATAAGAATTGCTATTGAACAATAAAATTGCCTATTGGCGTTAAAGAGTTACACTGATGTGGCCCATAATCTATTCAACCTGATTATAGAGAGTTGTTCACTAAGCACTTAATGCTAATACAAAAAATAAGTCAGCCTAGTTATTGCACCAAATTAGTCAAAATTGAAACCAGGAAATATAGTGAATTGCCTTAGACTGTAATTCAGAAAACTAGGTTTTAAATTCTAGTTCCTTCCATGATCTTGAAAAAGTTATCTAGCCTATCATTTGTCACTTGTAAATGGGAACTAATACATATCCCTCCTTATTTCTTTGTACAAATATGTTAAAATGCTTTGACTTCTTAGGATAAAAGACATCAAGTCATATCTCAGCCTCAGTTTTTCTTTTTTTAAACCCCATCCCCTGAAGATCCAGTGCTTTTTAATAACTGGACCCATGGAAAAGTAGTTTGGAAGTATGTTTTGGAATTTTAAAAAAGTGAGAGAATTTGCCATGTTTTGTAAACTCTCACAACATGGTTATAACTGGAAATATGATAACCAAAACATTTAAGAAAAAGATGAAGATCCATAGAAGAAATTGTTATATTTAGCAGTATTTTGGTGAGTTGGGACTATGAAGAGACAAAGCAGTATAGTCTGAGGAAAGGAAAGGGTAATTTATTAGAACTTAGTTACTGCTATGTCAATAATCCTCAACTTTGCTTTAATAACAGTGCAGTATTCAATATATAAATACATAATATATAATAAATAGAATTATTTAAAGCTTTGTCACAAAATTCTCAAAATAAATGTTTTGACAGTAAAATTTGAACAAACATACATATGGAAAGTACTTAAGGAGAGGAAGAGCGTCATAAGATCAATAATAACAGCTCACATTTATGTAGCACTTTTGTTATCCATTATCTTTTTTCCCATCATAAGCATCTCATGATATAATACAAACATTAATATCCCCATGTTATAGACAGAGAAACTGAGGCGCAGGGCCTTAAATAAGTTGCTTCAGGTCAAAAAGCTAGCAAATGTTGGTTTCTTGAGTGGGCATTCAGGCTTTTTATAGTGAACCTTTGAGGACAATTAAACTGTGCATAATAGGCTGGAATTCATGTGGAGAATTTTTCTTCAAGTGCTTGTAGCATAGTCATTACCTCAATATGATGACAGGAAAACGATGATTTAGAAGGAAAAGCTGCCTTACACTAACATGCACTTTTCTCTCATTAAGGGATTCACTTAAGGGCCTGCTTGTAGCCAGGGAGTGCACAGGCATATACACACACAGAAGAATATACACTCTTATACGTACTACAATGCAGGTACCTGTACCTGTTTAGCAAAAAGCGCCTTGAAATGACATGCATCATATTTTAACTTTTAGATTTGGCGTATTGCTATTTAAATATTCAGGGATTAACATTTAAGATTTAATAATGATTAAATTATTTTAGAAACTACCCCAAATAGAATCGGATTTTTGAGTTTTTCTCATGACCACTTTATTTGAAATTCATTTTCATTCATTTCCATGCTTGTTCCTAAATTAACAAGATGTTCTTAAAGTATAATTTAAATGCACATTGATCTGAGTTTCCTGGTTGAACAAAATAAAAAGGTTTTAATGCTATTACTTTACCAGATAAAAAAGGTGTCTAACAATTCTTAAATATGATATATAATTTTGGAAATACAGTGTGTCCTTTTCCACCTTGTGCATTCACATATATACGCCCCTGAGGAACAGATTACTTTTTTATAATCCACTTCTGACATAAAGGTATAAGATGCAGTACATAGTGATCCATGGGTTGTTCTGAGAGTCATGGGTCATTCATTGGGTCTATACAAATATCTTACACTTTATTTTTGAACAGTTTTACTCAGGGAAAGTATAATATTTAAACGTCTACAACCATAATATCTGGTTTGTTGTAAATAACTCAGACAGTATAGGAATATACACCTGCAGTTTTCTGCATAATTCCCTGAATCATTATCTATAAATTATCTGAGTAATGATAGAATGTGGGGGTGGTGGGTGGGTGAGGGAACAGGGAGACTGTATATTTAATAAGAAGCTAAAATATGAGAAGCTTAAAGGATTATATTTTGTAAGATTAAGTTTTGCTTAGAGAAGATAAAAAATCCTGATATCTCTTTCAAATCAATTCAGTTATAAAGCTCTGTTCACTGAAAAAAACCCCTCAGTTTACTAAAATAGCTTTCTACTAGGATTATATCTCTTTACTCCATAGTGAACACAAAATCACAACATTTGTTTCCAATAAAGAAGACATAGCTCTTTTTGGTTTCAGGAAGAGGAGACATGAACATCAGATTATTTTAAACTTGACTTAAATCCCTATTGCCATAAACTTCACAAAGCTTTGTAGCTTTCAGTCTGTTTGCTCACTGTAGGAATTAGTGGGAATAATGGCAAAGATACCCCTGCCTTCGCAAAAGCAATTTTTAAGACAGGTGAACAATTTTAAAAAGAAACCAACAATATTTAATTATAGAAACCCCTTCCTCTGCCTACTGAAAGCATTTTAATGATAGTTTACTTTAGTGGTCTATCAGCAACATGCTGCTTGTGCCACCTGAATTTCAATTTCTTAATTTACAGCACTGATAAAATAGAATTGAGCTGGATCTGTGCTGCTTTCTACATTGGGTTGGTCTTATCAAGCGTGAAGTTTGGCGCATTGCAAACCTATTCAAGTGATTATCTGTTGAGGACCTCTTGAGCCATCTCCATCTCTGCAGTGTGATGATAAGACAGCTGTTTCTCTAGCTGCCGTGTCTCTCCGGGCCTCAGTCTTCTGGTACAAACTAAGGCTTTGTTACAGTGCCCTGGTGCCGTCACTCTGTTGTGCAAGGGTTTGATCTGAACACACAAAAAAGGCTGGGGGGGGGGACGGAGGAGAAAATGGAAGGAAGGAAAGGAGAGTGAAGTTGTTGAGGGGGAGGGGAGAGTGTGGATTTGATTGACTAGTTGGTATGCCCAGTCTTATTATTTTAAATTAAATGTGTATTGCACATAAGTGAAAACATAAATCTTCAATGTATGAAACAACTGGGAAGCAGGAGCTCTAGAGCAGAAAAATTCTTATTTCTAGTTCATTGTAAAATGGAGAGTAAAATAACTGAATTGCAGCTGAGATTCATGGCTTCCTTAAGTTTTTGAAACTTTTATTTTTATTATGGTTAGGAACTTTGCATGAAATTTATCATCAATAGAAGAAAGTTTAGTGATATTTTTTAAACAGAAATTTGGACTCAGAAACAGATAGTATTCTGATTTTCAATATCTCATCTCCATCTTTTCTCTCACCCTTCTCTCCTCCCATTTTGGGCAGAGAAGTAGATTTTTTTTCTCTCATAATTGCTGCTGAGTAAAAAAAATCTAGAACATTCATGGAATGTTTACAGACCCAGCTACTTGTATATATCTGTATCTATAGACCTTAAAAACATACGCTGTCTCCTAAACTGCAATTGGTATCATTCTTAACAAATCGAGGCAAATTATGGTTAAGAGCATATGCTACTAAATAATTTCTCTGGCAATATCATTCTTTGAAACATTTTGTTACATTTAATTAGCCATGATTTAAGGAAACAATTGATGTTTCAATGTTAAAATGTGAACTCCAAAGTTAGAGTAATTACTCCTACATGGTCCTCCCCCACTCTCCTTTCCCCCATCTCCTGATCTTTAGGTATGTTTTTTTCTCCAAGAGGGGGTGGAGGAAAGAAAGGAAATGAAGTGTGCATTTGCAAGTTTACTTAGTGCAAATCTCCTTAATAGTAAATGTCTCTGATACTAAGAACTCTTTACAAAACAGCCACAGAGTCATCTACTTTCACAATAAAGGACTTTTTTTTTTTTTTTTTTTGCAGGGGAGGGGTGGGAGGAGTGGGAAGAAAGGATAGAGAATGGGGTGGGGACAGGAGAAAGAGGAAGAGCCGGAAAGCACATTTACTGGGATGTCCCCTGGGAATTTGCTTGGATAGACATATGAGCTGTATACATCAGTCTTTCCAAAAGCTAACAGCATTCAAATTTATTTTACGAGAGCACTTTAAGTGAAGTGAAGATCATTAATGGGTAAGGGAGCTTCTGTAAAGTAAGAGGATCACAAAGGGTGTTTTGGGTGTCTAGTATCTAGATATTGTCCAGTTAATCATGATTGTCAAGCACTGAGGAAACCAAACCCAATTGAAAACAGCTTTGTGTCCTTGTGGCACACAGCACCTTCTCCCTCAACCTGTGTGTATGTCTGAAAGATTCCAAAGAAATGTAGTGTCTCTATCTCGTAGGGAATAGTATACTGTGGCTGAAAACTCCCGCCCTCCAGGAAAAAGGTTTGGGGGGGGGTGGGGTGTCTACTTATCTCTGTCCATGGTCCTGCATCCTTCATTATTTCTGTTCGGGGATGCAGTGGACAGTATACACCTATGTTTCCCTATAAGTTTTCTCTCTTTTTTGGAATTGGAGTTCCTAAACTGCTGAAGTTAAACTGGCATGTTAATATGTTAAGAAAAGCCATCAAAAAGTTACCTATAAAACCATTTATGTTCATCTCTTTCCATTCAGATTTTAAAATCTCATATTTCCAACATTAAAAACAACTCCCTTCCCCCTCTCCCAAGCCCAACAATTTATGCAGAATAATCTTCCTAAACGGAAGAGGAGTATTGTTTTGGTCCAACAGCTTTAAACCAAAGACAGTATGATAATTTACATAGCTAAAAGGGTTTATTGATTTTCAGGGTTACAGAGGTGGTTTCAGAAACCCTCAGGCTAATGCTAATATCTAGAGTTAAACAGTAGAAAAGAGGACACAAAGAGAGGATTTTTATCGAAAAGGTCATTGTCCTTACTATGAAATGGACATATAGTAGTTTCATAACTGCATGTTAGGAAAATACATAAATTAAATTGTGGGTTTTCATGATTTTGAGAAAGAAAAACAAATTCCCCTTTCCAACTTCTTGGTATACCACTGTGGACCTCCTCATTCAGACTCTCACAGACCTCCTTTATGGCTCTCCCTCCTTCTCTGTTGCCGAAAACCCATAGTTTGTAGAAAACTTTTCTTTAATCAGAGATAATTTTTACAGTTCTTTCCTAATTTTATCATATCATATAATGCCTTTTCTTATAATAGTACTTTGCACATAGTAGGTGTGCAATGTTTGCTGAAATAATTCATGAATATTAGTAAACAGGAGTTTTAAAAATTCAGTTATTATTGGAAAATTTTAAGCTTAAGTACAAACAATAAGTTCATAGTTTATTACATTCCTGTTTTACTCTCATATGTAATCTGCATGTAATAGTATTTCATTAATTATAAATATATTTTCATGTTACATGTTAACATAATGTGAGTTTAAAAGTGGAGGCTGTATGCAGGTAGTAACTGATAGAGGCAGGTTAATTCAGCTCTTATTCAATAAGTTGAAAGTCTGTATGGTACATTTGGAATATAACTTTGAAGTGGTTATTAATTCAGAAATCATCTATTGATAAAGTATTTTAATTGTCAATATATTAAATCATTTTGCTCAGAGTTTTTCTAATATACTAAAATATTTTGAAAACAACTGCTGGAATTGCAAAAAAAAGAGGCAAAAATAAAGCAAAACCTTAAAAAAAAGCCCAATCCTCCAAACACCCCAATCCACAAAACCTACAGGAACTGAGTTTAAATGCAAATGAAATACCTATATCTATTTAATCTAGGTATTGGCATTCTGTAGAAGCTTATATTTATTTGGTTTACTCTCTCCCCTCCCAATTATTCTCAGTACAAATTGTAACCTTAAATCTCTTTTCCTATCTTTCTATATTATTATTCATCTACACCACTATCCTTCCCCCAAAGAGGGGGAAAACCCCTCTTTGGAAAAGTTACTCTAATTGTAATCTGCTCATCTCTCCTTTTTCTAGACACCCATAAAAATGGAGATATGGGAATACCACAAAGCCTTGATTTTAACATCATTGGAAGGCATGGATATACTTTAAATCTTAATTGCTTAGATAGTCTAAATGCCAGATTTCCAAAATCTCCCACAAAAAGCTAGTTATGCTAACAAAGTAAACTTACTCATTTTAAACTGCTGAATAACACAATCTATTCTTGTGCATTATTAAATGTAAACAGCTTTCATTTCAAATTACACAGAACTATACTTCACCCATGCTGTGTATTTTTTTTAAACTTATTGCTATTTCTATCAAGTGATAAGAAAGTATAAATTCCACTCTTCCTTCCTTAGGGTATGTGATCTGTTCTGAGTGGAGTCTTTTCTTTTTGTCTTCCTCCACCCACATGTTTTCCCCTTTCCTTAAGTCATTCAAACACCTATTCTAAGCCAGCGGGTTCCAACCTGAAACAAGAGAGTTGTAAGTTGACAAGTAAGACCATCCAAAACTATTGTAAAAAAACTAAAAATAATTTAAAATCTAAGTCGAGATTAGAAGTTGAGTCAGGCCCTCTTTTACTCCCACTTATTGTCATGCTGAATAATAGAACATGGTTATATGACCAGAATGGGAGATAAACAAACAGGTTTTCTGTTCTTTTCCATTAATCATTCATCAACACTCAAGGACATTCTCAAGGAACACACTTTTACTTTATATGTCTCTTCCAAATCATTGTGATCGGCATACATCCGTACCTCTCCTTTCCAACCACACTTCTAACCCCTACTCCACCCTCTCTTTTATGGCATTTGCAAAAAATAGCTGATTGTACTAAGTAAACACCTAAAGGAATTCCTCTCAGGACTGGTATTGGTTATTGAAAACATCCTATTGTTTGTGTAAGAAAAAGCTAGTACTGTTTAGGAAGTTATAGTTGTTTCTCTCTCTCTTTTAAGATGTAAAGAAGGAATTCTGATAGAAAAAAAAAAGTAGGGTCAAGTGAAATCTGTCTACCATACATCAAGGCAATTCGGAGAACTATGTATTCACTTAGAGCAGGAAATGGATACCATAGGTAAAGATATTTTTCAGTCTGCTGAATGTTACTGAAAATAGGTTGGTGGTTAAAAAAAAACAAACACAAAACCTACTCTTGACCTGTAGAGGAGAAATATTGAGAGTTTACAAGTTAAATTTTCCAAATTCAGAGAGAAAATATTGATAAATACTCCTAGCATCTTTACCGTCAGCAATGCATGTGTGGTCCACGAGCTATTCTGCTAGCAAATGTAGGGGGTTGGTTTGCTCCTGTTTTACAGACAGCTAAGCTGTTCTTCTGGGTGTCAGAAAACTTAAATAAAGATGCTCAAGCTTTGCACCGAAGCTTTGTTCTTGGCCCCGGGGAATCGAATATCCTTCTGCCCCAATGAGTGATAAAGGTAAATTGGAACTATAGTCTTGCACAGGATTTCTGCTTTCAAGTCTTGTCCTATAGGGATCTCCCCACCTCAATGCTCTCCCTCCCCCCCCCCCGGCCCAATTGCTAACCAGACATCTGCAATACGATCTTTATATGCATATTTTAAGATACAGACAAGGAATGCATCTGGCGACTATACCAAGACCCCATCAGAGTATACGCCAAAATAAACTGCAAAAAGCATGCGGGGGGAAATAACGGATGTACATTCAATTATTTTCACGCAGATCAAAGAGCGAGCCACCAATGACTCATACATACCAGGCAGATATTTTAATGTTATAAAGAAACGTGCAATAAGATGCGGCAGTAACTGCAGGGGGATGAAATTTCTGTGGCAGAGATATTTAAGAGAGAAAAAGAGAGAGCGAGATCGTGCCAAATAGCAAACTCTGAGAGTTCAGTTCCAACCCTCCCACGTTGCTTTCCTCTGACTGCTCCATGCATTTCCCTTCGCCGCCAGCGTTAAGTGTGTACCTCTCGGCACAGCTTACCTTGAAACGGGACTCCATTGAGTGTCTTAGAGTGACATAGGATTGCAGCCAATCGTATCAGGGCTCCTCGCTTGGGCGGCTCAGAAGGGCGCGCTTGCACCAATCGCAGTTACACAGAGATGAGCAAGTTGCGTTGCAACCAGGTTCGGCGTATACTTCCGCGCGTGCTGCCCGGGATAGGAGCCTGGCACAGCAGCTGCACACACGCCTGTGCGGAGGCGGAGGAGGGCTTGGTGATACGGTTGCTATAAATCTGTGGTCCAGTCCACCTCCCTTTTAAGACGTCCTCCCCCCTTATTTCTGTTCTCACTTAGAGATGCAGCAGCTAACTTCTGTAGCGAGCCACTAAAAATCAACACGGAGAAAGACATCGGCTTTTAAAAAAAAATACGTTCTTTCAATCCCTTTCCTTTGTTCATTTGTTTCTCTTTCTCCCTTTTTGTTTAGTTGAAAAGCAATAGGATAGTGTCTTTCTCTCTGTCTCTCTCCTTTTTTTTTTTTTTTTTTTACTCTTTTTAAGTTTCCCTTCCCCTTTCATTTTTCCCCATTCCGTTTAGTGTTGGACGTTGGGAGTCGGAAGCATTTCCTTTTTATTTGCTTCTTTAAAAGCTGTCCACAGTTTAGGTTTCGTGCTGTCTTAAGAGAACTATCCAGCTGCTTCTTGCTCATCCTTATTGGGAGAACTGCACCGTTACTTTAAACACACACACACACACACACAAAACCTTAAGGGAGAAAGGTAAGTTGCAGTTTGGTTTCTTTAATCGTTACTTGCAGCGATTCCCTGGCAAACACAGAAAACCTGTAAGTAAGCGAAATATCAAGTTAATTGCACATAATTGTCTTTCGTTTCAAAGTCATTGCTCTGCATTATAAGAGAGACTTAAATATATGTAAACATTTTTAATGTGCTGCATATTCACAGTTATCACTAGCAGAAAGCTAGTAAATGTGGACAGAGGCATAGTAATCGTACAAATGTGAAACTAGACAGATTAGTATCTGAATTGAGGTTCGAAGTTCATTTCATAAGAATACATTTATAACTTTGGTGTTAGTACTTGCATGCCTTTAGTGTATATGAAGGAATACAGATCATTTAGAAGATAGAAGGGTTAGCACGTCGAAAAGATAAGCCTTGGGTTTTCAGATTTAGAAGAGATAAAACCTCCAAGTTTAATTGCATTAACTGAATTCATTTTGCTTAGATAGCATTGCTACATGGAATTAAGAGATGAATTGGGCATCGAGTTGTAGTTGACCGAACCAAGTGCACGCAGCCTGTCTTGGGGGTGGAATGTGGATGGTTGGGGGGCGGGGGGCGCTGTCAAAATCGATGAATGGCTAATGCGTAAGATCCAATTTAGGGAAGTTAATTACCATAATTCGACCAACACTATTGAAGCAAATTTGAGGGCAGATTCTTCAGTCTATCCAGCATACGAGATTCTCTTTGTTCTGAGAAGCCTAAATAAGATCCTCTGAGCTGTATCAGTAAAACGGCTTTTTTGGTGAGGGTGTTCGCGATACTCAAGAAGCAGAGAAGTAGATTCCAACCTCTGTCCTTGGTCCTATGCGTTTGACTTTATGGGGGGGGGGGGGAGAGACAAGGAGGGGGGAAACCCCTTTTCAATCCGGTAGGTTAGAGATTCGCTGCAACTACAACTGTAGCCCGCCCGACTACGTAACCCTCTACCGAACCCCTCCTTCCTCGTTGTATCTCCCCCCACCCCCATTTCCTCCGAATAGCTATTGTTAAACTGACACTAGAGAAAGATGGTAAAGGATGTGATTCGTTTGTCTGGTTAGACAGATGCACATTTCAACTTCTGCAATTTCTCAGCGTTTAGGTGATTCCAGTCCCCTTTCTCTTTTAAAAAGGAAAAAAAAAATGTAAACCTGGGGTAGGTATGTATGGGGGAGGGGCTCGAATAGGGACGTGGAGGTGAATGATAGAAGGTGCCTGATCTACCCATGAGAAGTTTAAAATAATTGGCACTAGCGAAATGCAGGACTGTATGTGCGTATATGTATGGACGAGTGGGGGCAGAGACGAATATAAGCTTTAAAGATTTTGTAATTGTTCAATTCCCGATGCTTTCCACCCAATTCAGATTGTGAACCTTTTTTTTTTTTTTTTGGTAAGGCACTTCTAACCTTGACTGTACTTAGGGATCTGATGATGAGACAGTGGTGGTTAAAAGCAGCAGGCAGTGTCTACCGTGTGTGTTCATGGTTGGCCAGGACCTAGCATTGCCATTGTGGTTCAATTTATGCCCAGCACGTTGCCACATACCCACCTATTTCACATCTGAAAAGAATTAATATGAGAGCTATACAACTGTGGTAAATTGGTGGTTGGAACTGTTCCCCATTTCCACTTTCAAGTATTGGTTAGGGAACCTGGTGTTGAGTCTGTGTATTTTAACTCATAATTACTAGTTGCAGAGCTAGATTTATTGTGGTAGAATGTGAAAAGAATAGGAAATCATTTGGTATTTATGGTTCACATCGTGGATCATAGATTGGCCATCACTGTACCTTCTTCCTAAAAAACATCAGAATCTCCTCTCCATCTAGGTTGAATAAAATTATTCACCTTCATCCTTCCCTCCTATCTCTACTTTTTTTTTTTTAAATATCACTCTCAGTACTAGAGAATGTTTTAAAGAGAAATGATCTATTCCTTCAGATTGGATTGTCGATTTCAGACCTATAATGAAGGTTTAAATTTGAAGAACTGCAGAATAGATAATTGAAGGAAATGCATATAACAATTGAGCTTTATTTTCCTAAAAGATCAAAGGAACGAAGAGGGGTGTGTGTGTGTAGTCTAGGGGCCTCTACTTAGGAAAGCCCTTGTGAATTTTATTTTATTTTTTTTTTTGGAAAAGACTGTCTTAAGTGGACTACACTAGAAATTTCTGCCAGAAACTGATCCATTTGTATTGCTGCAGACCATAAATTTTTATGTTGGGGACTTGGGAAGTCTTGGTCACTTGATCTTTCCTCCACCATAACATGCTTTTGAGGTGTGAAGTAGAGAGAAAACCAGATCACCCCTTTCACATGCCACCACTTACTTCACCAGCTCTTTTCACTAGTGCTGAGGAGTTCAACTTAACATGAAACTAACTACCAAGTTATAAAATATGCCATGGAAACACTACATTTGTATGTGGCATTAGAAGAAACTAAATTCAAAAGAGAACCAGGCCTACCAGTTAATAAAGAAGCAAACTAATAAAAACTAGGACATTCTAAGACTTTTCGGTTAGGGTAGGGAGATTTGGTAAGACCATTTTACGGCTGTGTGCCACCAAGCACTCAAGGGTATTGTACAAATAAGCTGTTGAAAGTAAGGTCAAAACAAAAGGAAGCAACCAATTGAGCAAATATCGCTTTAGTTAGGTGAAACTCAACAAACAATAAGGATCAGTTAGGCCGGAATTGGATTTGGGGCTAGTGTGGTCATGGGATAATCCGGACACTTCTAAAAATCGAGGAGAGCTTTCGCTCTCTTTTTGGAGGATGTGGGCAGAGTGTCCACACTTTCGAGTTCCCTACCTCACTTTGGCTGTCTACTTAGTCCAAGTAAGCCTTTTATCTCCCCAGCATTAAGAAAGCCTTTCTTTCTGCTGTAGGACAGAGGTGAATAATAGGGCGGGCTGGAATGTCCGGTTCTTCCCCTACCTACGCTCGCAGTTCCTCCCCGCCCCCTCTCTGTTTGGATGGGGGCGGGGGGAATGTTTGTGCACTCGTTCCCGGACCTCGCTGCATCAAACCGCATCATGCCCTTGAAGTGACAACCTCAGGCACGTTCTTGCGGTGATTCAAAACGCCTACTGCTCCATCAATCTCCTTCCTTCCCATATCCTGCGACTTCAGGTAGGTATGACAGGTGATTTTTTTTTTGAAGGGAGGGAAAAAGCGAGGGGCTTTTAATGGAAGAACTACAGGTGTTTTGAAGTAATTAAGGGCTGGGCAGGTGTGAAAACGTGCTGCTTTGGTATCCCCGGTGATGTGTTTTGACTTTTGATCCATAGGACATGATCTGACTATGCGCAGGCTTTTTGGGGGAAGGCAATTGAATAGAGTGGGGGTGGGAAGAGAGGATGAGCGTGGGGACGCCCCCTTGTTGAAGAGTTAACAATTTCAAGGCTTCTGCTGGGGGGCGTTTGAAGGATGCGGCGTTTGGCTGACAATGAGATAGCACAGTACAGGATATCCTACTTTGCGTTTGAAGCTGAGTATAGCACCCCGCACAGGTATTGAGGATTTCTTTTTTTTTTTTTTTTAACGTTTCCTCTCTGGAGGAAAAGAGAAAAGCGGGGGTGGGGTGGGGAAACCTTTTTGAGTTTAAATGAAGGGTAAGAACCTTTCAGCCGAGTGTGTAAAAGAAGGCTCTTTTAACTTTCTTTGCAACAATCTAAAGCATATAAACAAAACACCTCCAATGACTCGATGGATGACCCTTTTAAACGCAGTAATAGTAAAAACCGCTTTTGCAAATTTGTACCTGGAACAGGCTGCTGGAGGAACCGGCTAACTCTTCCTTCCCTGTGCAGCTCAACGGGGTGGGGGTGGGGGGGTAAGTTTGTCTGGGATGCCCTGTGCAAGCTGGAGAAGAGAGGATTTAGCCTCTCTCCCCTCCAAAGTGCATTGTGCCAGCGGCCGGGATCCTCTCTAGCTGTCCGAGACCGCCGCTGCGGTGCTAACTCTGAGCCTGGGGCTCCGCCTCTTGGCGCTTTTCCAAGGAAGCCCCTCCTCCCCGCCCTTCTACAAACGGCGGGACTCTGCCTCCCTCTCTCCTCTCTCTCTCTTTCTCTCTCTCTCCCAGGCCTCCCTGAAACAGGAGCAAGAGGTGGGGGTGGGGGTGAGCGAGGGTTAGGAGGGAAGATCGTTAGCATCTCTGGGCGGGGAGGGGAATTGCATGTTCGGCGCCGGCTGGTCCATCCCCGGCTTCCTCTCCGCCTTCCCGCCACCCGGACCGACCGGGGAGACTGCTGCGAGCCGCTTTTCCACGGGTCCTCCCCCAAGTGATTCTCCTGCTGGTGTGACGGCGGCGGCGGTGGCAGCGGCAGTGAGCAGAGGCGGCGACGGCGGCAGTAGCAGCAGCAGCTTTATAGTCGGAGAAGGCAAGTGTGGATTCGGGTGGGGAGGAGAGAGGCGAGGGGGAAGTAAGGGGATGCCACGCGCCTTTTTCCCCCCCTTTCCCTTTATCACGGCTCTCTTTCTTCAAGTGAAGGCAAAACCCACGGTGCATACAGCCTGCTCTGGCTCGGTACATCTTTACACTCAGGTTCTAGTGTACGCGCCCCCTCCTCCCTCTAAGGACCTTGGGTGGAGAGGATTTTTTTCCCCCTGAGGGTAGGGAATAGTGTGGGCATAGGTAAGGGGGAAAGGGGGGGGCGGACTTGAAAGAGAGGTGATAGATACACTTTAAGTTTTTGGAATGCAGATGTTTGTATGGGGGGGGGGTAGAAAAAAATAGGCAGCCTTGGGAGGTGCTGCCTGGTTTATTTAAGTGTTTTGGGCCGAGCTGGGATTGAACCTCGAGCGAAGCGTGCGGCTCTCTTCCCCTATACGGTAGTGGGGAGCCCCAGGCGTGTTTGGGGTGGTGGTGACAGTGATGCCCGGGTGGAGCGGAAAAGAGCTGGAATCCAGGTGAGCATGTTGGGGGTGGGTTGGGTGCGGTTTGGGGGTGAAAGATCTTGGCTTCGAGAGCGCGACCCCGCCTTGCAGCCTAGGGAAGGCGGTGAGGTGAATGCACGGTTTCATCCATCCAGAAAGACTCGAGTTAACCTCTCTCGTGCACGCTCTTTTGAGCTGCACCTCCTCGTGCGTTGTCTTCCGAGTAGGTCGTTTTGTGATTTGCAGCAAAGCTGTCGGCAAAGGTGGTGTGTAGCTGTAGACGCTAACGGACGGTGGTAGGATAATCTCTTGCGCGCTTTTCTTCCTCTCCCCCTCCTTTTTATATGGGGTCCAGGGCTCCGGAGAATGCAGCTAAGCAACTGCATTTTCAGGTTTGCACGTGAACAGTACGCTAAGTGCTAGGTGCAGAGGAAGCCGCAGAACGGGGTGTGGAGTGGAGGGCTTGCATGCCTAGTGCAGGTTGATCATACTCGGGGAAGGTACCCCGCTCCCGACGACCCTCTTTGATTGCAGCTGCCGCACCTTGAATTGGTGAGAGGGCGGGGCGGCGACTAGGCGCTACTGTGCACGAGGGGGTGTGTGCTTGTGCTGCTGCTGTGTTGTATGTCCCAGTGTCCGTGTGTGGAGCGATGGTCTTGAGATTTGTGGAGTGACTGGGGCCAACAGTTTTTAACTGGCAAATCCTTTTACAGTTGCAGGGAACATGACCAGCAAACTGAGTCATCACAGCGTTCCTCACAAAGCAAAAATCGAAACAAATGTAGCAGATAGCTGATTATTACTGGGGGCATGAGCTACAAAGGCTGATTTTTAAAAAAAAATTGAATTTGCACGCATCTTTCTTTACAGACTTTGTAGTGAAATGGCCTTTCTTTTACCCTGTTAACCAAAATGTGGAACATGAGGGTATGTTTGTTTTTTTTCTTTACCTCTGATCACATGTCTTAATATAGTGGAAGTAGCATTGGATTTGGAGTCTTTAAGACGTGGCTCTACAGTGTGACCTTGGACAAGTCACTTACGGGTTTTAGATTTTTTTCATGTATAAAATGACGATATTGGACTAGACCTTTCTCTGAATATATTGCGGCCTTAAATCTAACCTTCCGAGCCTCTAATTGTTCAAAGGACTTAGGGCTCTTGTAAGTGTATGGTGAAAAAAATACTGCCTTTGAAATCAGGATGCAATTCAAACTCTGAAAATGCTACCTGCTTATATGACCTTGGGCAAATAGGGGCACATAGTTCTAGGCTTCACGTTCTTCATTTATGAGTAAATGAGGGCACTGGACCAGGTGATTTCTAAGGTCCTTTCCATGTATAAATATGGTTATAAGAACTTTTTCCCCTATCGTCCTACTCTTAGTAGTTTATGCCTTCATGAAAATTTAACTTCCTATCGAAAGTTTTTTTGTTGTCAGCTTCATTTTAAAACCAAGGTAATCACCCCCTAGCAATTGGAGATCAATTTCATTATTCCCTTAGGTAAAGCCCATTTGCCTAAAATGACTAATGTTATGCTGGCCTTGAAAGAACTTTACTCATGAAGTATTTTTCCAAAACTCTTTTTTTTTTTTTTGCTAAGGCTGTGGTAATTTGAGGAAGCAGTCCTAAAAGTCTCCATTTTGGTTAGTTCGTGAAACTTTAATATACCCACTAACATGTCCAGACATTTTGGAATAAAAGTGATAATTTTTTGATCGAATATGTACCCTTCATTATGTTTAATCCTTTCATAGCAGGTTGATAGAATATTAATAGTTTGCTTGGTACTCTGCTGGGTTTCCGGTGAAGATACATTTGAAAGAAGATATATTTTAAAATATCCCATGGAAGGTAGGAAGGAAATGGACTTGAAAGTAGGGGTTCAGGGAGAAAACAAATAGTTTACATTAAATTATCTCAGCTCTTACTCTCACCATATACTTTTTAAGTCTTTTTTTATCCTGTGACAAATATTGTCCCCTTGGGTAATCTCTGAACAAAAGATTTCTGGGGTCAAAGCCTGCTTGAATAATTTTCTGCTGCCACCATTTGGCAGATTATAGGGTTTCTTTTTCCACGTGAAACACTTATTTCGCAGGGAGTGGTTCTTCATTCACCATTATCTAAGGTATATCATAAAGCACACAATGTCAGTTGTTTTAAAGTCACTCTAGTTGTAGGGAATGTCAACATGTAAAACATAGAAAATAGACAAACTTACAAGTGCTTTGTGTTCCTTATACCTTGATGGGCTCTTCCTATTTCACTTGTTGCATAGATCAGCGTCTTATACGACTGGATCATTTGATTCACTGGGTTTTTCTCTGCTAATTCACCCTGGGTCTTGGGGTACACATTTGTTTTCCCATTCCCGTTGGTCATTGGGGGAAGGTTCTTTTATTCTTATTTCTCCTCTGTCCCTTTTGTACATAACCTTAGCATTAGATTGAAATGATTTACTTGAAGCGATCTAAATCTGGGTGTGGGTTTTTCTCCATTCTGGATACAACCTGCTTTCAGGTTTCATAGTACTGTCTGGTCAGTATGACTTATCTGATGTCTTTGGCTTTTAGGGCTTCTGTTAATTGAGCTAATTATTCTAAACCGATGGGTTGTTTTCAATACTCTAGATAGCTCTCTTATTCTAAAAGCATTAGTTTTTTTTTTTTTTTTTTTTTTTTAACAAGAAGCACAAGATGGTAGGCAAGGAGCCTAGGATGATCTTCACTCTCCCCATCCCCCAAACCACTTTTCTAAGCACTCAACTTGGGGCATTTGCTTCGTCTCAGACATTAGCATAAAGCAGCACATGAAGCAATTACATTTCAATTCTTCTAGCTCTAGCCAGGCTATCAGTACTCTCAAATCAGCATGAAATTTGGAGAAGAAGGATTTTTGGTACGCTACAGCTTTTCATCTCTACTAATTTTGAATTGTGACTTTTGGTGTTTTTAAGAGCCAAATAATCCTGTTTCTTGATCAAATGACGTGATGTCTGTAACATTTTTAAATCTTTAAAGTAATGTATACTTATGTGGATAGGGGGTGGACCTGCCCTTTCATAATAGTGAAAATCATCAGGTGTTCGGTGCAGTTTGACAACATACGTGACGGCACCCACATGGGAAATGGCAGGAACCTTCTTCTGAGGGAGAAGACATCTTGTACTCTCCCGCCACTTGGGTGAGGAAATTCTTCTACCAATGCAAACAGGCACTTTATTAACTTAAAATCTTAGATGATTGTTTAGAACACTGAAAGGTGAAGTGATTTTTACCTAGCATTACCCAGCCAGCGCGGTATGTCAGAAGCAAGGTGTGAATTTAATTGTGGCTAGTTCTTTTATATTACCCCACTATCCCAAACTGCCTTTCTACATTCATGCCTGTCAGCTATTACTCTCATTACTTGTGAAAAAACCAGAGCGCATCTTAGGATCATAGTTCTAGAGCTGGAATGGACTTCAAAGGTCATCTAGTCCAACCCCATGACTTTATGGATGAGGAAACTTACCTGAGGTCATCCAAATGTGTCACATGTGGGATTTGAACCCATCTTCTCTGACTCTAGAACTAGTGGTCTTTCTATTGCTTTTCACTTACCAGATGTTGCCTTCATTATGAACTATTAGTCAAACAGAAATTTAGAGTGTTGCTTCATCTTAATGAGAAAAGTGTTGTGTCAGAGAGGTTGGGGCTGTTGGATGAATGCCTGGTCAGATTCCGTTTTTTGGTTTGGGTTTTTTGTTTGTTTGTTTGTTTTTTACCTGGAAGACTGCTCCATTCTGGAGAGCAAAGCCAGAGCATTCTACCCTGGAGTCTAATTAGGCAAGGCCAATCAATATTCATGGTAACTACATCTGTTACCTTTCAAACATCTTTTAAACACTGACTCTGAACCTAATACTTGGTTAGTATCTCATTAGCTTCTCTTGCCAGACACTGTTGAGTAATATAGACAAACTATTGGAATGTTGAAATTTAGAGTCTTAACCGCTGATATGTAGGGATAAGTTCCAAACTTCATCATAGTCTTGATAAACAGAAGCAGTTTCCACTTTAGAGTTTTTAATAACAGAGTATTTAAAAAATAGTTGGCATTTTCACAGTATTTTAAGGAGAGTTATAAGTTGCTTTACATACATTCTCATTTATCCTCACAACTCCGTGAGGGCTTAGGTGGTATTGTCCCAATTTTAGAGGGAAGGAAACCAAAGCTAGAGATACTGACTTTGTGAGATGTCACAAAGATGTGTCATATTTTTTTTTTGAAACTTTGAAACTCCAAGGCCCCTGGTGTTTCTGAGGAAAGTGAGTTTTATAAAATGATAAATGTTACCTTCTTGCCATCCACAAAAAGGTATCAGTGATTGTCCTAATGTGAACAAAGGTGAACAAAACCAAGTACATTTCTGTATGTAGGGTTTCCTCATGTTTATAATATTCTTCGTATTAATAACATGGAACCCACATTATACAGAACAACCAAGGTACACTTGTTTTTTTTCCAGAAAAAATATTTAATTAACACTTTAATCTTCACTCTGTAGAATTGCCATTTTCAGTGGTTGTGAGTTCAATGACAGAAAATAAATGGTGTTTTTGAGGGGGAGTGGGAGGAAAATATGTTGAAGACTTTGGGTTTTTTTTAGTAACCAAATCTTGCACTTAATGTATACGAGTACTAATCTAAATAGTAAGGAGTTTAGTTACAGTGTTTTGGGGGGATCTGTATACGATTCCCATATGGTGAAACTGAAGTTATATTTATTTGGTGTGCTGTGAATAGGTTGTTCTTTAATAGCTCAGATTGTAGAACTTCACTTTTCCTGACATCTCCTTAGCTACTTTGAAGCAAGGTCGGGAAAAATAAAAACAAATAAAATGATGGATTAACCCTTTTATTCCCAGATGGTTTTTTTTTTCTCACATATATTCACTTTGATTTATAGTTCTGGACCCATAATCAAATTAATTCTGTCACTCCTCCTGGAAAGGATGTGTCAGTTTGTTCTGTATAGCTCTGTTCACCATCCCTGTAATTTTCCAAAAGGAAATATCCCTCCTGGCCACCACTGACCTATGTGTGTTGTCCCCCCATTATAATATAAACAACTTGAGTACTGGGCTGTGATCTTCAATGTTGTTATCTGTATTCCCAGCACTTAGCACAGTGCTTGGCACATAATTGCTTGGTACATAATTGCTTTTTCATTAATTCATTATACAACAATGATAGAATATTATAGAGAAATAGAAGTCTTCTTTGATTATCTGTGGGCTAAAGAGTTCATTAGAAATCTTGAAAGAACCAGTAATTCTTAATGCTGCTTTTGGATTTTAAAAATCATTTTGCATTACTTGAAATGTTCTATCCGTGTGTTTATTTTTTTAAATTGTCTTTCTCCATCTAGCAGCCATTTACCTTTTATCTCAACCCCTAACTTTGTTGGTATTGGGTGGGAAACTTAATTTGTAAAGTTCGTATTTAGTCTCAGGGACCAGTATGAAAACATCCTGTTTTTTACTGTTTTGACACTGATAACTTGTTCAGAAATTCTGTGGACTAGGTGAATGAGAGAAATCAAACTGGTTAGCTCCACATTGCCAACAAAATTGTTTGCTTTGTATAAATGTATGGGCTTATTTGTGTATCACACAAGTACGTATACTTCAGTATTTCAAGGATCTGTGACCTTATCTCAGATTTCTGCCATTTCACGTAGCCACTGTCCCATGTCTTAGTATCCTGTCATCTTGGATTGCTATAATAGAAACAGTATACATCTTACTGATTGACCAAGGACCCTCTGCTCTTTAGCTTGATAGATTCTAAGGATCCTTTTCTAATTTATCTGGGCTCATCTCAGATGTACAGTTTCATAATGAGACCAGTGCCCCTAAACCTTTCTTAATTGGTAACCTGTGCCTTACCTTCTTCTCTTCAAGCACATTTTCCTTTGAGGGATCAGAGAACTTCAGCAGGGAAGTAAGGGGTGTGGTGGTGTCCTTGAATTTTTATGGGAGTTATCAATAAATTAACAGTATAACTGAAGATGAAATCTTGAAATTTTCTAGACTGATCTTAATTTTAGATAGCTTAAAAATAAATATTTGATTTTGAACCCTAGCATTCTTTATAGTAAATGCTGTTCCAGAGGTGTGTGGTATGAAACCTCCTTAAAGATAGAAGTGCCTTAATGATAAAGTGTTTGGACTTCTGTAACTAAATGCTTTTGGCTAGAAACCAACAAGAACCTGGTTTATCCTGAATTAGCTCTATGATGAGCAGTGCTTTGATGAAGTTCCAGTGTACCTAGAAATCTAGGTGTTTAAAACAGCCATTTAAGCTGTCTTGTTAGACTTACCAGAGCGCTGAAGGATTTATTTACAGCAGTTCTCATCCACTGTTATGTTAGAAAAGTCACTTTTGCCCATTGGTGCAATCAGAATTGGAACTAAACATGTTGGCTATTTGTGTTTAAAGTGCCTCGCGTACCTACCTGTAACCAAATGGTCCAGGTCCCCTGTTAATAAAAAACTCTGTTCCTCATAAGTCTGGTACAGGTTTTCTCTCTCTGATATCTAATATGAATTTAACCTAGGCAAATAGGGAGGACAGGACAGGACTGGAAACCTAAAGTTTTCGAAGCATTTGGCATGAGATGCTAGTGCTGATTATAACCTTGGGCGTTTAACCTTTCTGTGGCTGTTTGCACATAAATAAAATAGGGACAATAAAAATTCCTCCTTCCTGTTTCACAGGGGTGCTATTAAAATAGAAATAAAAAATCTTAAGAAGTAAAAGGGTGACATATATTCTACTATACTAGAATTCCACTTTTGTCACGGAGCAGCTACTGGACAGTGGCTTTCTTGGGTGAATTTTTACAGTGCATATAGCATATAGTTGCCATTGTAATAAAGATAAATCTGAAACTGCAGGGCTATTTTTTTAAGATTGTCACTTTATTTCTGTGTCATCTTTTGTGACTTTATAGCTGATGATGACGTGTAAGAACACAATTTTATATTGTTTCTTTACTCTTTCTAGAAGAGAAGCAGTAGGGTGGAATGGATGAGTGCTGCATTTGGAATCAGAGGATATAGGTTCAAATTCCTGTCTAGCTGGCCATTTTCTGGTTGTCTTGGTCAAGTTATTGAACCTTTCCTGTCCTTGGTTTTCATCTATAAAATGTAAGAGTTGAACTAGATGACCTTTCAAACCCCTTGTACCTCTAGATCTATGATGGTATGATTAAATTTCCAGGTAGCTAATGACCTACAAATGAAATTGCTATCTGGCCATCTTTTAAATGTGCCTTTAGTCTGTCTTAATATTAATTTCATCCCCCTATGCTGTATATTAATTTCTTTTAAACTCCAGTCAGTGACTTAGTTTCTATTTTATGAATTCAATTGTGAGGAAAAAAATTTATTTCCTGTCCATTACCCAAAAAATCACAGGGAAGGAGGGAAACGTTTGGCAAGACACTTCTAATTTTGTCATCCAGAGCTTCATTGGGAGACAGGCTTTGATTTCTAAGATGCTGCCACCATTTGGGGTTAAAACCTCTGGATTTTCTGGCCTCTTGTCATCTGTCCTTTTTATAACTCCTCTGTGAAAGTGATGACTTTTAAAAATAAAAAAAAAAGTCCTGCACTTTAGGATTTATCTTTACTACAATCGCAAATGTATGCTATGTATGTAGTAAAAATTCACCCAAGAAAGATACTGTCCACTAGTCACTCAGTGACAACATGGAATTCTGTCTATAGTAGGATATACATATAATAACCCTTCCTATTTTGTTCCTATGGCATTTTCCTTAACTCACAGGAGTCTAGCTCGTATAAGTGAGCTTAAACTTAAATTGAAGGAATATGAAATCATCAGTACAGTGTCAGGTTTTCAATACGAAGGTGTTGCTTGTCAGACAGTTAACTTTAACTGTTTTGTGTTGTGTCAACCTGTGTATATATAGCACAGATGTTTTTCAGACTTCTCCCGAATGTCATTATGCATTTTGTCACCATTGCCTTGTCTTCTCTTCTCTATAACTATTTTCCTTTCAAGGGCATTTCTTTTTCTCCCCCTCTCCTTTTTGAGGTCCTGATGCCACTCCTGCATCCTGCCCACTAGATGTCACCCATTTGCAGCTATCTCTGGCAGTCTTTGGCTCCATCCACTCACTTTGGGCTCTCCCTGGCTTGCAGGCAGGTCTCTTTATCCTTTGAAGATATCACTTTTGTTTTGCTATGTAACATGTGCTGGTTTTTTTTCCAACTAACAAGCATTTATCACCCTCTCCCCCCCAGTTAAGGGAACAAAATAGAAAAGCAAAACCCTTGTAAGAAATTTGCAGTCAAGCAAAGTGACAAATTCTTACATTGACCATGTCCTAGAATAAGTCTCATTCTCTGTCTTGAGTCTATAACTTCTTAGTTAGGAGTGTGTTCTTCAGTCTTGTGTATTTGTGAATATAGATAATTCCAGATTCCACTGCAGTGCCTCCTCAAAATGATATAGTCATTCATTCCCTTTGGGAAGAGGGACATTTTTCTACAATTAAATTTGTAGACAAGATTTATTAATTTTTTATGTTTTGTTCCTTTTAAGGTGAAAGGTTGCAACTCCTTTAGTGTATTTAGCTAAATTATGCAAAACAAGTCTCTTAAAATTCATCCCTACTGAGAAGAAAAAGGAATTTCGACAGTACTGACCACAGCAGTGTAAGGAGAAAGGCCCTGCACTTGTTGGTTGAAGAAGATTGGTTTGAATTTTGGCTCTGCTCCTTACCCTGTGACCTTAGAGAATTGAGTTTGCCTGTGTGAGACTTAGGTTTCCTCATCTGTAAAATGAGGCAGTTGAACTGGATGAGGAGTGGTAAAGGACATGGTGATTGACCCTGACTCCTGTATGCCTCTTGGGGTTGGATTTGTAGTAGTATTTGTTATGAAAAGCTTCATTAAATGAGCACTGTCGGCAAGACCTTGTAGGAAAGAAGGTTGTATAAAATAGAGTTATTGGACCCAAGAGTCTTAAGAATTAGGTGGGATTTTGATAAGTACAGGTTGCAGTAGGGCATACAAGGCAAAATGAAAAATGTGGGGAAAGGAGATTACCCAGTGTATAGCTATACAATGAAAAATAATACAATTTGTATATAAAAGTGTGTCAAATTGGCATTGGGAAACAGAACTAGAAAGATAGGTTAACATTAGATTGTGGGTTGCCTTAAATTTTAGTCTTTGCTAATAAGTATTTGAAAAAATGCTTTCTAATGGCAAGTGGTGAGATAAGTGAGGGTATTTGATGAAACTGCATGTGGCAGGGCTGTGCAAGGAGTTACATGGGCAGAAAACTGTGCTAGAAATGAGGGGTATGGGGCAGCCAAGTGGCGCAGTGAGTAGAGCACTGGCCCTGGAGTGAGGAATACCCGAGTTCCAATCCGAACTCAGACACTTGACATACTAGCCGTGTGACCTTGGGCAAGTCACTTAACCTCAATTGCCCTGCTCTCCCTCTGCCAAAAAAAAAAACAACCAACCAAAGAAATGAGGGGTGATACAAAGTTTAGCCAAAACGGGATCCGTGCCCCCCAAGGCAGTCAGGAAGACTAGTTAGGAGTCTTTTAGGTATGAACTGTGAAAGTCTGAACTAGGATACTAGGATTAGGGTATTGGGAAAGAGGGGGAGAAGAAGAGGGAAGGAATAGGTGTGAAAGACTTTGGCTTTTCAGGGCCTTTCAAAATATGTGCAGGTTTTAGGAATACTGGCTTTGGAGAAAGACCTGGATTTGAATCCCCTCTACCATTTTATTACCAGTATAAATTTTTGGTTAAATTGCATGTTTGGGATTCAGTTGCCTCATTTGTAAGATGTTGGGAATACATAATCTCTAAAGTTGCTTCTTCTCAAATTTGATCCAGATGAAGAGTCTTACTTTGTAAAACGTGCAGAGATAGTTGATTCTGTTTTATCCCCCAAATATGAACTTAGGGACTGGTGAATATTTCTATAGTGAAATGAACATTTCTATCCAAGATCTTGTGGGATAAAGAAAATTGCAATTTAAAAAAATCTTTTAAAAATAAGGATTTTAAATGATGTGAAAGTTGATGAAATTTACTACAGTGTTATTTTCTTCATGTTACTTCTAGGACCTTGTTCCAGATGAGTATGGAATCTAGGGGGTTAATGTTAGAAACTTCTTAAATGTTAAGGTATTTTTACTTTTTTCATGACTAAAATCCTATGACTCAATACTAATGGTAAACCTTAAGTTGAATGAAAAATACATGAAACATGAAATTTTTCTGGAAAGCACGTTAAAGTGTGCACTTTTTTAAATAAATCCTTTTGAGGGCCTGCTAATGTAATAGATACTGTAGCCTGTTGGGAAACTCCAGGTTTTGGAAAAGGTGTGGAATTAGCTGTGAAATCCCAATAACTGGCTAAAAGTCTGTACTGGATCCTAGTAGGCTAAATCCACCCCCTGCCAGATATTGTTAATATTTGGGCAGCCTGTAGAACAGGGGTTCTTAACATTGCTTTGGCAGTTTGCTGAAACCTCTGGACTCCTCAGAACAGTGTTTTTCAACTCATAAAATAAAACGTAGAATTAAAAGGAAACCTTATAAAGTGAAACAATTTTTTTTCACCAACTCTGAAATCTATCCTTGGACCCCAGGATAATAACTCCTACCATAATGTATTATGTAGAACAGGTGTAACTGTCTTTCTTTTTACATTAGAATGCATATGTAAAGAGGCATGGGACTGTTGACTGTCTTAACCTCAGTTCTTAGTACAATGTCTTATACGTAGTAGGTACTTAGTAAATGTTTGGAGTTAATTTTTGTTTGCTGAATGAATTCCTTTCGTGAATTCTGAACTAATATAAATCTTGTTGTTTTTAAGAAAAAAAATTGTTTGACTAATCAAGGAAATATTGGACTCATCCTTGTTCATCATCTTTTTGCTTTCCTCAACAACATAGTCTATAAAGCCATAGAGTAGCAGGAGATAGAAATTTTACAAAATTAATCTTAATAGGATTCCAGTGAACTTCTGAAAGAAACATACTAACTACTTCTTAATGAAGAGATTTTGGACACTTGGCATGCTGCAGAATAAGATATATGTTTTGGAAAGTCCAGTGCTGAAATTTGTTTGGAGTGTGTTTGTTTATTACAAACCATGGGGGGTGGGGAGTGGAAGACAATAATTAAAAAAATTAAAAACATGTTAACTTCGAAGATCTCTGCCCAGATATTCACAAATAACAAGGTTTGGTTGATTTTTCAAGTTGCTGTTCTGAATCCTGTTATTTCTCCAAAGCTTATTAGATTCATTCCTATCCATTGCCCTTCAAAGTGTCTCTTTGGTTTCTCCATCTTAATTTCAACCTTTATTTTAGCCTTTCTTTTCTGTTTCTAGATGGCCTTTTATTTCCACACAAACCCCCAAGTTTCTCCCTTTAATTTTATGCCATCTTCCTTTGCCAGTTCCAAGCTTATACTTATGTCATTGTACTTTTAGGAAAAGAAACTGTAAAACTTAATAGGACTTCATTAGGTGCTAGAAGAGGACTAATAATTCTTTCCTAAACTCATTCCTAATGAGCTTTTTTTTTATTTAAACAAAAAAAAGGAAAAAAATCTTCACTTCAGATAGCTAAAAAACATTCCTTGAAGGACCGGTCTTCAAGTATTGTAAATTAGTGTCCCATTTGTCATCTCTTCCTCGGACTCCTCACCTCACTCCCAACAACAGCATGTGAATGTGTTGTCAGGAAGAGTATGAGATAATTAACTTCTCGCTTTTCTGTCCTTCATTGTCCCCCATTGGTAGTAATCTCCCCTCGGAACTTACATAGTGCTTTAAAAAAGAATTACTAATACACAGCATTAAGTGATTTATTAAGCCTTACTTCCCTACTAAACTGTAAGGTATCTTGGGGTTAAAAATAGTGTCTTCACTGTCTTGTCTTGACTAAAATTTTGTTTTTCTTAGCATGAAGCATTCTGCTTTACCCTCAAATAGGACATTAGTAAATGCTTCTAAGTTTAAAATTTCCAAGTAATATGAGGATTTCAGAAATACATTTTTCCTGGAGAGGTAGCTGCAAAATGAATAGGAGAGGCCTAGCCTTTGAGTTAGAACCATCTTCCTTCAAGCTCTACCTTGGACACATAGCAGTGTAACCATGGATAAGTCTCTTTAACTTTTAGTAATGATGGTCACTAACATTAAAAAGCACATGATGTTTACAAAAAAAAATTTTTCTCAATCTTACCGTTCCAACAACCCTGAAAAATAGCTGCTGCTATTCTCATTTTACTGATGGTTTGTATTGAGGGTAAATATTTTGCCCAGGATCCCACTTTAAATGTCTGAGGCAGGATTTGAACCCTGATCCTCCTGACTCCAGGTCTAGGTTTAGCTCTCTGTCATCTACCATTTAGTTGTGTAGAAGCCCGTGGTAATTCATAGCCAAACTTACTGATCCAAATCTCTGATAGAATTTCTTATTGGTAAAATCAGACCCCCACCAAAACCAAAACATTCTCCCTCTATGACTATCACCGTGTCTGGTGTGAATAGTTAAGGGAAACTTTGTGTATGTTTAGTGAAATTAATACTGATAAATTTTAAATAGGTAGAGAATGTTACTTCATGTTTGTGACTCAGGCTCATATTTTTAAAATTGAAAAACTGACCAGTCCTGAATGTTTATTTAGCCTACCTTTGCAGGTGGCTAGAAGCATCACTCAGGTGCTAGCAAATCTGTTTAAGATCAGAGGTGTTTAATTCTAACTTTATTTTTTCAACCACTTTTAACATTCATCAGCCCTAACAGTCCCAATCAGACTCTTCTCTACCCCCCAATCCACCTCCATTCCCTTTTCAGTGCTGGGGATGAAGTAAGAAATAAGACCAGTTGTTTGGTGAATTATTGTACCTAGCTTACTCTTTCTCTGACGAGATTTGTTACAGCTAGATTAGTTTCAAATGAAGTGTAGTTAAAGGTGTATGTGTGGGTAAATAAAATTGTAGAATTTTGAGGTAAGTATGAATGTTGTTATGGATATACTGGGATGAGTGGATGCAGAATTCCTATTCCCCAAAGATGCCTGGAGTTGGAACCTATCAATGACCTAATGAAAAGCGAGCATCCTTTTGGCCTAGAGAGTGCCACTTACTGGAACAGATATGTTCATTTTTTTTGATAATACCTTGAAGAGAATCCTTCTTATCTCGCAGGGGAGGGCTAGTAGTAAATAACAGAGGTGAAAAGTCTTGAGGTTTTAAAGGGGTGGATAAATCTGGCACTAGCTATAATCTATCAAACACTGTGTACTTGATTTGTCAATCTCTTCCTTATACCCAAGACCATAAACACAGCTGAGATATAAAACAGCAAGATGGGTAACCAAGGCAGCAACAGCTTGATGTGAGTTCATAGCCAGGAGGAGTCTCTAACTACCCCCTCCCTGCATTTTCTCTCTCTCTCTCTCTCTCTCTCTCTCTCTCTCTCTCTCTCTCTCTCGTTTCTGCCTATACTAGCTAGGCATTTTTTCTTTGGGCAAATTCAGAAATGGGTTATAACCTCTTCATCCCCTTTCTGTTTTTTTAAAGATTGGAATTACAGTAAAAATTCTGTAGTTGAGTAAAAAGAAATAAGTAATTGAAAGGGCCATGGATTGCTGTTCATTTTAAAATACTTTAAGAGAGGAAACATAATGTAGTAGTGGATAGAGAAAAGTCTGGCCTTAAAGCCGGGAAGACCTGGATTTAGGTCCTATACTTGTTTATGACCATGGGCAAGGTAGAAGACGCTTGACTTTTTTGTGACCAAAAGCAGCATTCTAAGACTGGAAGTTGGAAACAAGTTGCTGATCTGTAACTTGCATCCTTTGTAAGCTTAGCAGGATGTTTCGGCGTATGGTAAGCGTCATCGAAGGAGCGTAGACTAGTGGAGAAAGAGCTGGCCATGGACTCGGGAAGACCGAAGTTCAAGGTGTGCCACCTCTTAACACATACCTGCTGGCTTTCTGCATCGATGAAATCTTAGGTTTGGTTAAGAAGGGGAAAAGGTATTCTTTATGCTTTCAATGACTATGTTTTCAACAAAACTTAGTTCCAATTTTGGGCTCTTTTGTTATCCCTCCCCACTCCCCATTTTGTTCATTGAAGAAATTCCTGTTTGACTTTACTTTTCTGAAGGAATTTGCTACAAAAGGCTTATACACATATTTCACTTTGCTCAGAATTTGTTGATAGTCACATATCAACAGTGTTAGACAGGGACCTTGATAAGACTCTGCTCGGTTTGGGTTGTGAGTTGCAGATAGAGGTAGAATCTTGATTAGTCTTAGTCTCAGTCAAATGACCATATCTTTACCTCCAACTTATATTAGCGCAGGGATAGTACTAGGCAAAAGTAGAATTTAAAATGCTTTAAAAATTGGTATTTATAGCATAGAGGGTTTTTTTTTAGGAAAAAACACTTTTTATTCAGAAGTAAAAGTCAAATATGCCCCTGATTTTTGCTAGAATTTGAGTCGACACAAGAGTTTTAGTAAAGAATATTATCTGATCATTTCGGTCAGAGGTTCTCAAACTTACTTGGCCTCCCACCCCCATCTCAAAAAAAAATTACTTGGTTGGCCCCCTCCCAATCTACTTTCTTTAACCCTTTAATGTGCTTTTTTAAATTTGCATCACTTAAACAGTATAGCAATTTAAAAAAAAATTATGTATCTTAAATTTAATAATTTATTGTAAATTTGTGTTTTTTTTCCTGCATCAAAATTTTGATGACATAGTATTGCATTGTGCAACTGTATAATTGTAAACAAGTCATTACATGCACATATGCCCATGCATGCTGGACTTCCCAACAATGTGAGACACTGACCTGCCAACACTTGCTTGTTAAGATCTGTTGGTAGACTTGACCACTGATAGGTTATAATTTGCATTTTGTGTGTGTATTTGGAAAATAATGTAATCACTGTGACTTTAACTGTGTTATACAACAGATGAAACATGAACAGTTTTTCAGAATTTTCTTATCTTCTCTTCTTTCCTTGTGCTTCCACTGCCCCCTTATTTTTAGTCAAGGCCCCACAATTGTACCCGAGGCTCCTCCCAACTGCTTCATCGTTCCAGCCCCCACCCCTACCCCCAATGGTATTGCCTACTTTGAGAACCTTTGGTTGCGGTTGAGCCGATGAGGTGATTTTTTGATTCATATTAGAAACCTTTAGTATGGTTTCTTAATGAATTGAATTCTTGTGAGTATCTTCAAAAAGCTATTCAAGTGTAGTATTTTTCTTTATTTCCCTTTACCCAGGTGACTATCAGCAGCCCAAATTAATGCTATTTTAGTGCTAGTGCTGTTTCATTTCTATATTATTGTCCTTGCTTGCATTGGGATTCTTGTTTTATTTTGCATAGTTGAGAATCTCGTTCTTAAATATACTTAGAGTGAGTAATGTATTCAATGGTTCTGTATTTAATGAAAGGATATCCATACACATTGTATGTTTACTTATAAAAGCCCTACACCTATTGTAATATTCCATACAGTATCAAATGATGAGCCGTCAGGGTGGTTAATTTTTTTTAATGGCTAGAATTGGATCAGGAACAGACCTTAAATCTGCTAAGTTAGTGATATATACGTTGTCCTAAGTTACAAGCTCGGCATATTCTACTGAGGCAGGAAATGTACCAGCATACTAGAGACCTTCAACTGTGGTTCTCGTTAACCTCCAGTTTTACCCTTTTTGGAGAGTGTAGGGAGTTGATTAAAAAGATCTCACCAAATTCTTAAATTTATATTTGGATTGGTCACCTTGAGACCTTGGGCAAATGATTCACCCACACTACACCTTGGTTTTCTTATCTTTAAGACAAAAGAGTTGAACTAGTTAAACTATATAGTCCTTTCCAGCTCTAAATTGGTCATGCTGCTGGCAGTTGATGTTGATGGAAGAGTAGATGGTATGATATAGGGGATTTAGGTGATGTGTGATACTTCATAGCTTTGGGAAATTGCTGTGGGCATCTGGGCAAACCTGTGCCTCAATTCTCTCATCTGTAAAGTGGGGATAATGATACGTTTTCAACCCAACCCACAGGCTTGTTTTAAGGTTCTGTAATCTCAAAGAACTCTGGACATGAGCTATTATTGAAATTGATTTTGGTGTAGTCACCTGACCTTTCCATTCAACACTGCAGGTCCCTTCTGTCTCATTTATAACCTTCTCTGCCTGGAAGATAGACCAGAAGATTTCCAGGACCCTCTTGGATCAATTTAGAGGTGGGCATAACAGCAAACTCTACTTTTGATGCTTTGGGATCATTCATCATTCAGTTCCCAAGCTACCAGCCTTTCCAGTTCAATTCAAATACTAGATTTTGCATTCCGTTTCTGGGTAATTTAGATTCTGTGTGTTTTCTTGTGCTGTTCCACACCCACATAACAAAATCTTTACTTTTTGTTCAATAAGTAATAATATTTTTTTAAATTTAGAATTTTAAGAACTTTGAAACTTAACTTCAGACTTTTAAAACTACTTAAAATTAAAATTTAAAGTATTTAAAAATCTAATGGGTTATAATGGCCAAAGAATTCATCACCAAGTGGCCAAACTACTAGCCTCAGCTAGGCTAGTACCCTGACAGTAGATATGGACTTCCACTAAGAATAATTCCATTAAAATTATATTTTTAAGCTCCACCAGGACCTAACTATGTTGCAGTGATTCAACCCTTGAGATCCCAAGGTTACCTCCATGCCATATTGAAGCATCTCAGAATAGGATTCTCAGACTTTTTATACACACAGGACTTGCACATTTCCTCTCATATTAGTACTGTATTTTAATGATGGAAATGTTAATGGAAAGTTAATCTTTAAAAAATGTAAGAGAGCAGAGAAGAGTTGAGAAGGTAATATGTACAGGCTGGACAATTATGCTGTTATGTTATTGTATTAATTTTAATATTTTAAAATGTATTTAACAAGTCCACAAGTTTCACATACAGTCTTTTTTTTATTGAAATACTTGAAATTTGAAAAGAAAGTTAATCTCAAGGTTGGGTTAGTTTTATTGTAAGTAAAGCTTCATCATCAGAAAACACCAGAAATATAAAGTTCTTAGCTTCTCATGTTTTTTTTTAGAGAAAGAAACTTGAGGCCCCCATTCCCCAATGACGTTCTTTTATCTTAATTCAGATCCCAGTTTAAAATGTTTTATGGCCTTATCGCAAAAAGTAAATCTGCATTAAGGAAATTAAGTGGCTACTTAAGAAATTTGGATTTCATTCTAACTCTTGTTAAATAGGTGGAGCTATTAAAAATCACAAAATATTGACTTAATGGCAATTGAATTGATGTACTATTCGCCCTTTCCTCACTTCAAGGAGGTACTTCTTTTGTAAAATTTGGTTGGCCGCAGTCTGAAGGACTGAGTGAAGGAAGGATTAGAGCATGACCTTCCAATGTATAGTTGGTGAAAGTTGAAATTACTTTGCCACAATTTAGGATGACAAATTTAAATGTTCGGACTTGAATAACTGACTAGAATTTGAAGTTGGACAGCTGTTGGAGCTCTATTTTATAGGCTACTGTAAACTTTGGGCATTGACATTTTGAGTGGGATCTTTATTTTTTCCTCCTCCCGGCCTTTAATAGGAAAATATGCTCTTTATTTCACCACCTCACCTTTCTTACTGAGTGAAATGAAATACGAAAGACTTGGGAAACTTTAAGAGGTTCTCTAAGAAACCCCACTCCCTTTTGTAAGTAAGTCATGGAATATCTTGTTTGCAGTGTAGTAGAGCCAAAAGCTGGTGCTTGGAATGAGGAAACCCAGCACCCATAATGCTCTGTGTCCCTGGGCAAAGCAAATACTATGATCCTTAATTATCTTAGTTGTAAAATGGCCGTAGTAATTCTTGTAATTTCTGCTCGTAGGGTGGTTATGACAAAAGGACTTTTGAATCTTTGACACCTTAAATAGGAGCTTATTATTTTTGTGTGGACTTGTAATTGGTGTGGGAAGTTTGCATGCTGAGAGTTCACCTACACCAATATAAACCCTCAACTCCTCTGTAACTTAGCCATAAGATTGCCCATTGTCACATGGCTAATGTGTATGAGATAGGGGCAGGACTTCCAAGGAGGTCTTACTGACCCTGGGGCATTCTCTTTATCCATTCTGCCATTATTATTATCATTAGTAGAAGTAATAATTGTAATCTGTCAGGGTGTTTTCCTTCCTTCCTTGTTTTACTTGGGCACTTGCTTATATTCAAAGTTAATCATGACTGATTAGAATGTTTCAGCTGTGAGGGTCTCTGGAGATCATATAGTCCAGTCCCTTTCATGTTTACAGGTAAGGAAACCAAAGCTCAGAGAGATGAAAGATTTCTTTCTTCTGTTCACCTTAAACTTTCTTCCCCTTCCTCCACCCTTTTCTTTCTGAAAAGAGAAAAACAGTCTGAAGGCTTTTACACAGTGTCACTAATCCTTTTCTTTGGGCAAAAGCAGAGTCCCTCGAGCACTTTTCTTAAATCCTAGCAATTTCCTCATGCTCTTAGTTTTTGGAATCTTAATCTAGACCTAGTGACTGGTACTCCAGTCATCCTTGGATCTAGTAGAAGTTATTGCATGTGTTAAATAGGTGATACGTGACACCCTTCTCCACTGCTGTGTTACACCGCTTCACGATATTTCATTCCTAACTTATTTGATTCCTCATCTTTTTAACTCGCAGGTTTCCCTCGTCTTACGTTAATAATTACTGACATTTATATAGCACTTTGAGGTTTGCAAACTGTTTTACATTTGATCTTCTAAAAATGATTATGAACAATATTGAACATCAATACCACCAATTACATTTGCTTTTCAGCTGTTAACATGTAAATAAATGGAATGTAACCTTTAAAATGTCATAATTTTTCCTTCTGTCTCCAGTTGGAATTATTTCCATTCAGTTTTCCTTTAAATGGCTCTAGTTTATGTGTAATTTGTTCTTTTGGGTCTTTTTTTGGCTTTGCATTGATTCATAAAGATGTTTCAATGTTTATTTCCCTTATACTTGTCAGTCTCAACTGCATTATGGTAGTCCGTTATGTTGTAGGACACTTAGGTTGCTTTCCGTTTTTGCCATTAGAAATAAGATGAATATAAAATCTTAAAACAGAGCTTGTTTGGTTTTAATAATGCTTTTAGGGTATATTTCCAACAGAAGGATATTTGGATCAAAGCATATTTCATGTGATCTTCACACCAACTTTATTAGGTAAATAGTATAGATATTATCATCATTTTTATAGATGAGGAAGTTCAGGCTCAGTAACGTTCATTGACAACAGGCAGTAAGTATTATGAGTCAGTCATTCCTCTGTCTTCTATGCTTCTTGTGGAATATTCATAGAACTTATTTTATTGTCCTACCTTGTATCACCAACTCTTGATCTGTGTAAATGTTATTCACATCGTGTATCACCCATGGTGAATTTTGAACATTGGCACTGCTTCTCATTACACAACATGCTTCCCAACACCTACCAGGCATGCACTGAGGGAATATAAACTAATTTTAACAGCCTAAGCAGAACATAGGAAGGAAAATCTTCTACCCCCATAAAGCCTACATAGTGAATGTCAAGGCTGAATAGCAGTGGCTTTTGTATTTCTGGTCCCCTGAATTAGCTTAGCTTAAGTAATAAATAATTTTCTGTACTATTGCTTGTCAAATTTACTAGTGCAAATTTGAATCCTAATATTTAAGAATGTAGCAGGCTCATCCAAGTTTATAATTTAATCAGCATGCTTTCTATTTCAACATTTATGCCATATACCTGACATATTAAGTAGAAATGTCTTATGAGCAGTTGGTTGCAGAATCTCTCCTCCCTTTCTCCTTAGTCTGCCTTCCCCTCTGGGTTCTCCAAGTCAGTGTTTACATATTAAACTACCTTGGGCCCTATTCTATTCCCTACTGCTATTCTGCTTAGACACTTAATTTTAAGAAAACTCATTTTCTTTGTAAAAACTGCTGCCAAAAGCTAAATTGGAGCATTCATTTACTGCTGAGGGATCATAGAATCATTTAGAGCTGGCAGAGACCTTTAGGGGTTAGGTGGTGCGACCCCTTCACTTTTTTCAGATGGGGAAAATGAGGCCCGTAATAGGTAAATTAACCTGTTAAACATCACAGGGGTTGTAATAAGTGTATCTGGTATTTGAACCCAAACTCTTTGACTCATAATCCACTGTCATGTCACTGTACTACAATCTAGTTTACTTGAAAATTATGGCTTGACTTTTAGACAGTCATTTAATCCAAAAAAATCATATGTTAAATGAATGGTACCTTTTGGGTGGTTTAGTTGTTTTCAGTTGTGTCCAGCTCTTTTTTAACCTCATTTGGGGTTTTCTTGGCAGAGATACTGGAGTGGTTTGACATTTCATTCTCCAGCTCATTTTACGGATGAGGAACTGAGGCAAACAGGGTTAAGTGACTTGCCCAGGGTTACCCAGCTAGTAAGTGTCTGAAGCCAGATTTGAACTCTGGAAGATAAGTCTCCTGATTCCAGGCCTGGCACTTTTTCCACTGTGCCACCTAACTGCCAATGCTAATTTAACTCCTGCTTTTAAAAGTCATTAGTGTGGATACTTCTTTCACTGATTTTTCTCTCCTTCTGTTCCCTGACCATAGATATGAAGCTGGAGGAGGCAGACCTTCAAGGCCATCCATCTAGTTTAACTTTCTAGTTTTGCAGATTATGGAAAATGAAACCAAGGAAGTAACTTGTTCAAGTTCACATTAATAGTAATGTAAAAGGTGAAATTTGAGCTCAGGTCCTCTGATTCCAGAGTCTGAGGTCTTCATGAGTTGCTTAAAATGTCACTTGCTAACCAATCAAGGTCAGGTTTAAGAGCCCCACTGAATTTAGGTAGCCTGATTCTTGATTCAGGTATTGGTAGTCTGTCCCTAGACATGTATTCTAAGCCTTTTGAGATTGGTAAGGCCTGTCAAAACTTATCTTTTCCTGGTATAACCTTTGGGAACCTAGTTCTCCTCTTTATGCCATGATAAATTATACTAGAGTAGGACTTAAGTGGAAGAAAATAGTAAGAACTAAGAAATAGTTTGGGATCAATATAAAATAAATAGAAAGTAAATATAAAGATATAAGGAAATGGCAGTAGGAGAAAGCCCTCTTTATCAAGCTTGCTTATATATTTGACACGCTGAAAAAAGAGGATACGGAATGTTAGCATTAAAAAGACATGCATTATCATTGATTATGGACATTTCAAAGATCAGTAGATATACAGTGACTAAAGTAGTAAAGATATACACTGACAAAAGTTACTGGCCCTAACTTTTGTCTATAAAAATGATGCCCTGTGGAATTTGCAACAGCTTTTTTGGTTAAACTATCTTTTCAGTAAAAGCCTTGCAAAATCTCATTTTACTATCCAACACTAGATTTTGAGAATCTTCATTTCAAACTAGACAGAACTTCTTTTGCTATGACACTCACTTTTTTTTAAATTTAAATTTATTTATTTGACATATTTAGTTTTCAGCATTGATTTTCACAATAGTTTGAATTACAAATTTTCTCCCCATTTCTACCCTCCCCCCCACTCCAAGATGGCGTATATTCTGGTTGCCCTGTTCCCCAGTCTGCCCTCCCCTCTATCACCCCGCTCCCCTCTCATCCCCTTTTACCTTCCTTTCTTGTAAGGCAAGATAAATTTCTACGCCCCATTGCCTGTGTATCTTATTTTTTAATTGCATGCAAAAACGTATTTTTTGTTGTTTTTGAACATCTGTTTTTAAAACTTTGAGTTGCAAATTCTCTTCCCTCTTCCCTTCTCACCCACCCTCCCTAAGAAGTCAAGCAATTCAACCTAGGCCACATGTGTATCATTATGTATAACCCTTCCACAATACTCATGATGTGAAAGACTAACTATATTTTGCTCCTTCCCAACCCATCCCGCTTTATTGAATTTTCTCCCTTGACCCTGTCCCCTTTCAAAAGTGTTTGTTTTGGATTACCTCCACCCCCATCTGCCCTCCCCTCCATCATCCCCCCCCCCTTTTTCTTATCTTCCTCCCTCTTCTTTCCTGTGGGGTAAGATACCCAACTGAGTATGTATGGTATTCCCCCTCAGGCCCAATCTGATGAGAGCAAGGTTCACTCATTCCCCCCCACCTGCCCTCTCCCCTCCTCCCATAGAACTGCTTCCACTTGCCACCTTTATGCGAGATAATCTACGCCATTCTATCTCTCCCTATCTCCCTCTCTCAGTATGTTGCTCTCTCATCCCTTAATTTCATTTTATTTCTTTTAGATATCTTCCCTTCATCTTCAACTCACCCTGTGTCACACATATATATATACACATAGATACATACATACATACACATTCACTTACATATATACATAAACATATATATATGCATATTCCCTTTATCTACCCTAATACTGAGGTCTCATGAATCGTACACATCATCTTTCCATGTAGGAATGTAAACAAAACAGTTCAACTTTAGTAAGTCCCTTGCAATTTCCGTTTCTTGATTACCTTTTTATGCTTCTCTTGATTCTTATGTTTGAAAGTCAAATTTTCTATTCAGTTCTGGTCTTTTCACTGAGAAAGCTTGAAAGTCCTCTATTTTATTGAAAATCCATATTTTGCCTTGGAGCATGATACTCAGTTTTGCTGGGTAGGTGATTCTAGGTTTTAATCCTAGCTCCATTGACCTCCGGAATATCACATTCCAAGGCCTTCGATCTCTTAATGTAGAAGCTGCCAGATCCTGGGTTATTCTGATTGGGTTTCCACAATACTCAAATTGTTTCTTTCTGGCTGCTTTCAGTATTTTCTCCTTGATCTGGGAGCTCTGGAATTTGGCGACAATATTCCTAGGAGATTTCTTTTTGGGATCTATTTGAGGAGGCGATCGATGGATTCTTTCAATTTCTATTTTGCCCCGTGGCTCTAGAATATCAGGGCAGTTCTCCTTCATAATTTCTTGCAAGATGATATCTAGGCTCTTTTTTTGATCATGGCTTTCAGGTAGTCCAATAATTTTTAAATTCTCTCTCCTGGATCTATTTTCCAGGTCAGTGGTTTTTCCAATGAGATATTTCACATTGGCTTCCATTTTTTCATTCCTTTGGTTCTGTTTTATAATATCCTGATTTCTCATAAAGTCACTAGCTTCCACTTGCTCCAGTCTAAGTTTTAAAGTAGTATTTTCTTCAGTGGTCTTTTGGACCTCCTTTTCCATTTGGCTAATTCTGCCTTTCAAGGCATTCTTCTCCTCATTGGCTTTTTGGAGCTCTTTTGCCATTTGAGTTAATCTATTTTTTAAGGTGTTGTTTTCTTCAGTGTATTTTTCAGTATTTTTTGGGTCTCCTTTAGCAAGTCATTGACTTGTTTTTCATGGTTTTCTTGCATCCTTCTCATTTCTCTTCCCAATTTTTCCTCTACTTCTCTAACTTGCTTTTCCAAATCCTTTTTGAGCTCTTCCATGGCCTGGGACCAGTTCATGTTTTTCTTGGAGGTTTCTGTTGTAGGCTCTTTGACTTTATTAATTTCTTCTGTCTGTATGTTTTGGTCTTCTTTGTCAGCAAAGAAAGAATGCAGAGTCTGAGACTGAATCTGGGTGCGTTTTCGCTGCCTGGCCATATTCCCAGCCAACTAACTTGACCCTTGAGTTTTTCAGTGGAGTAAGACTGCTTGTAGACTACAGAGTTCTATGTTCCAGGTTTGGGGGGGAGGTGCCAGCTCTGTCAGACTCGCACTGCTCCTTCCCCAACCCCCAACCCGAACTGGGCTTAGATCTTCGGCAGGCTGTGCACCCCTGCTCTGATCCGCCACTTAATTCCTCCCACCAGGTGGGCCTGGAGCTGGAAGCAGCAGCAGCCGTAGCTGCCCCACCTCCGCTGCCCCCGGGGCTGGAAGCCGAACCGGGAACTCCTTCCACTCCCGCAGCTTTTCCCACTAACCTTCTCAGCAGTCTTTGGTGTTTGTGGGTTGAGAAGTCTCGTAACTGCCGCAGCTCACTGAATCAGGGCGCTAGGGCATGCACTGCTCGGTTGCTGGTCTTGTTGGTCCACGCCGCTCAGGCTGGGCTCTGCTCCACTCCGTTCCCAGCTCCCAGCTCCGTGCGGGATAGACCTCACCCAGAGACCATCCAGGCTGTCCTGGGCTGGAGCCCTGCTTCCCTCTGCTGTTCTGTGGGTTCTGCCGTTCTAGAATTGGTTCAGAGCCATTTTTTATAGGTTTTTGGAGGGGCTCGGCAGGGAGCTCAGGCTGGTCCCTGCTTTCCAGCTGCCATCTTATGACACTCACTTTTAAAAGCACTTAATCTTAGTTACAGTTTTGTTCTTACCTCAAGTTCAACTTGTTTGAATGAGCCTTTGAAACCTCCATATTCCCTTCTTTTGCTAGAAGGAAGTTGATTTGCGTGACAGAAGTTCACGTTTCAGCCTGAGCTGAGGCCTCTTATAAGAGAGTAGAGCAAGGGAATTGGTTCTCAGTTGTCTTCAGTCAGACCATCATACAGCTTCATCAGCTAGTTTAAATTTTCTAGGACAAGATTGACCTATGCTTGACTCCCTTCTCCCACCCTCTCCACCCCAGTAGATTATGTGGACCTTTGTAGGAGGTGCCTTAATCAATTTCGTAGCACAGAATACAGGTGCTTAATAAATCTTTGTTTCTGTGGGTATTTAACTCTTTGAATCTATGCTGAAAACAACTGTTGTAAAATTTTAATTGGGAGAGAGGATCAGGGGACAGGGCCCTTGATTAATAACTATATGGAATCAGACATTTACAGTTTTAGAAATGGGACCTCAGGTCATTTTGGTAAAAGTTTCATTTTACAGAAGAGAAAATGGCTGAGCGACTAATTTATCAATCTTCGTGAAATACACTAAAATCACCCTTAGCATGTTGTAAGAGTTTTGATTTGGCATCTTGCTGTTCATCAAACCTGACTGCTACTTTCAGCTAGTTTGATCTTGAGCAAGTCATCTCACTTACTTGGCCTGTTTCCTCATCTGTAAGCTCCTTGAGGGGGTTAGATTAGACAGCTTTCAAGATTTCGTTCTATCCCTAAATCTATGATCCTGCAAGGATGTTGTTATAAACATCAACCATCACTGTAGTGATGGAGAAACAAACAAGAACAAATAACAATTTACAGTAGAAAATTAACTGCATTTCTGCCACCACTCCACAAATATCTCTTGGGTATGACTTAAATGATGATTTTTATATCTATGTCATGACATGCAGGAAAAGGTTGACTTTCATAGCTTTCTGTTGCCTACTTGGCTAGGATGGTAAGATTAGGGTTGTATTTATTTACACAACTCAGAAGCATTTCTTGTACAAAAAACTTGAGTAAAGATTTACCCCTTATTTCGTTTTGTCCCCTCCAGCTATGAAGTAAATACAGTTTATAAATACCCTGAACTAAATGTAACTGAACCAGGTTTGGAAGAAGGCAACTAAGTTTTCTGGGGATTAGGGGGCCAAACTCTTTAATTCTATATTGTCTTTTATGGATCTTAAGGAATAAACATTTTTATTCCTGGGATCTTTTTTCTCCAGAAGGTTTAGAACATGTTACCTCAGGCAAACACATTGATCAGTGATGGTTAACCTCATGCTCTTGTGTGTGTGCATGCACACACATTCTCCAAGGTTGAGCAACACCATCTGGTGCATTGTAGACCTGCCTTGACATAGGGTTGTTTATTTTAAAGCAACTCCTTTTAAAGCTGCAGCATTTTTAATGGGCAATCCTGCATTGAAGGCTGCTAGTATGTTGGCAGTTCATCAAAGCAAGGTTGTGATCCTGTCACTTCTCATTAATGAAGGCTTTTATTTAGCTTAACAAATCATATCTCCTGTTAATATCTAGTCTTTTCATAGTGGTAAACTTAGGGGGATGTTTGACATATTTCTTTAGTAGTGACCAGGATGTTGAAACTTCGGTTCTTGCATTTCTCTGTTTTGCTGAGGTGTAATTTTAAATTATAAAAATTCAAATGAACAAAGTCACTTATGTTTTGCCCCTTAAAATACCAAACTCTAATTCTGTTGAATGGATGCTTCCATTAGACAAATTCTTGCTACCACATATTATGTATTAATAATAGGATTGTGGGTTTAAAAGAAAGGGTTATAGAGGTATTATCCAATTCCCTGCTAAAAATTAAGGAAACTGAGGTCCAGAGAGTTTAAGTGAGTCATCTGAAGTCATGCAAGGTGGATAACAAAATTGAAGAAATCTGCAGCGTTAAGACTTCAATAATAAATGTGAAGAATCATGCAAAATCATCTTCATGAACATTTCTGCTCTTAGGATGTCATGGAAGTGTTCTCCTAATTATGTCAAGAAGATAATTCATCTTGTGTCTATCCATTCCAGAGCATTCCTTATATAGATAACAAAAATGAGGCCCAGGGAGTTTGCGATTTGCCCAGTGTCGGAAGTGGGATTTGAAGCTAGGTCTTCTGACTTCAGTGTTGGTGTCCTTTCATTCGTAGCATTTGACCTATCACTCTTTTTAACTTTTTCAACATGCTTCAGTGGATTTTTAGAACATCCTTTATGCCCACAACACATGAAAGTAAGTATTTAGTCCCTCTAAAACATGCTACCACTATGACAGGCTTTGATGGGGATATAGGAAAAAGACATAGACCTCACCATTTTTAGCAGCTGATCTCCTGGAATAAGTCTGAAATGTAGGAAGTGAGGGCAAATAAGAGAATGTTTTGGAATTTATATGAGAGGAAAGAGCAATAAGGGGAAGTGTCATGGAAGAGGTGAAATGATTACTGTTTTGGAAGGTGGGTACAACTTGGATAGGCAGAGGGAGATACGGGGATTCAGGCAGAGAGAATAATATGAGGAAGGGTAACTAGAAAGGAAAGAAAATGATTTTGTTTGTTAGACAGAGGAGGTGGATCAATATTGATGATGGAGCATATTAACCAAACTCAATTTGGACTTATTTCATTAGGTAAGGAACTACCAAAGCAAGGTATTTGCATTGGATGGTAATGTGGTGATGAAAGTGGTGGTTAAAGATTAATCAAGCATAGGGATATGTTGGATGTATTGGAGTGGAGGATATGGAATGAGAGACCAGTTAAGAAGCTTTTGCAGTAATGAAGTACATGGTCAATGGAGGCCTAAACTAGGATGGTGACAGTAGCACTGGGAAGAATGGCTACATATGAAAGACTTTGATTCTTCTACCAATGGAAGGAGATATGAAGCAAAAATCAGTTTTCTGCTTTTATGCTTAGGTAATAAAAATGGCAGAACTATCGACAGGGATGTCTTGTTTTGGGGGAAAATGACTGGTTTTCTAATGATCATCCTTTTGACCATGTGTTTGAGATGATGGTATATCCAGCTTGAAATATCCAAAATGGAGTTAAGTTACGTGGGATTGGAATGGAAATTGATAGGACTAAAAAGCTTTGAAAAACCTTCTGGGTCATTACCGTAGGAAATCACATCCACTCTTATAAACTCAGTAATGAGAGTATAAAGAAAATAATGGAAGATCTAAAGATCTCATCTAGAAAAGAACATCTAGACTTGGAAATTTTGTGACCAGTTTGTGTTATATAGTTTATATTAATTTTATAGATGACTATAATAAAATCTCAACTATTTGGAGTCATTTTTGGTATGTTCTCTACTATATTTGTAGGAGAAAAACATGACATATAAACAAACTGATAATATTTATTTTTAAAAAAATTTCTGAAGTATGTCACAAAATCCATAAAGATTGAAACCAAACTTATACTTAGATATTGTACAATGATGCCCGTAATAATAGCTGTCATTTCTGTGTCCTTTTTAGAATAAGGACTGTGCTTGTGATTTTGTTGATATAGGGAAGCTCTCCAGCAATGCAGGTCTGCATCTTCTCTGCAATTTCTCATCTTAGCTCACTGAGAGGTTAAGTGATTTGTCTAAGGTCACATAGCAGGTATATGTCAGAAGTAAGACTTGACCCAAGGTCTTCCCGGCTTAGAGGCTGTCTCTCTATTCATTATCCCATGCTGCCTTTCATGGCACTTTTAAGGCTAACATACTCTTTTCTTTGCTATAGCCCTGTAAGGAAGTAGTTGTAATCATCATCATCCCCTCATTACAAATGAGAAAATACACAGCTATATAGTTGTATGTTAAACGAGCCACAATCTCTGTCCTTGTTATGTACTGCATTTATGTGCTGTTTGCTGTTTTATAAATTTAATACCTACTTAGTTTATAATTTGATTGAGGGGGTTCTTCCACAGATAACCAAGAGAAATAAGGAAATCCTTTTGGTGATGGTATTTCCTTGGAGGAACGCAAGTTAAAAAACTGAAGCAAGGTCTTCAGAACGAACAGGTGTGTAAATCTGTAGAATTCTAAATTACATAGTACACTGTCTAAGAAGTGTCTCTTTAATAAAAACAAAAAAACAAAAAAAAAACCCTTCCATATTCTTATGTGCAACAGTAAAATAATTAGGTTCCTCAAGTCTCCAGGGTTAGGCATTCTTAGATTTTTTTTAGATTAACTCTCAGCTATGTCCATAAAGTAATTACGTGGCCTATGTATAAATATGCCACCACCTGCTCTTTATTTAGGATGAGTCCAAACATGCCCTTCTCACTGGACATAAGTATCAGAGAATCCTGGTACGTAAATCCAGGACTATTCAAGTTATATTAATAAGTATATCTCTCATTACACCATAAACACCACATTTGTTCTTAATGTTCACTTTTTACTGGATTTGGAGTTAGAGGACCTTGACCTCTTTGACCTCAGTTTCCTTACCTGTAAATAAAGGGATCAGACTAGATGTTAGATCTTCTGCATGTCTAGGTGTGTGACCGCTGGTAAGAGCTCCTTCTTGCTGTGCCCTCTAATGATTGAGAATAACGTGTTCTAGCTGAAGTTGACATAAGGAAGGATGACTGGCTGCTTCTTAGGGTATACCGTGCTGCAGGGCAGAGGTGTCAGACAATGAGCGGCCCAGGTCTTCCCTGTGAAGTCCCAACTAGATTTAAACGTGATTGGGAAATATTTAAGAATATAAATAAAAATACAATAAAACATAGATAACATTACATTTTAAAACTTAAGTCAATATATGGCCTAGAGGGATCCTTACATACAAATTAGTGGCACCATTTTTTTTTTTGAATTAGAGATGGTTGCTTTAGGATATGAGGAAGGGTAGCATAAGGAGGTTAGGAGGCATATGTCTTAACATGTACATTGATTAAAAAGTAATATTTTTGATTCTAGAAAATTCTACTTTGGCACATGGGTATCTGATATTAAGGATGCCAGCTTGTCTCTGCCATTGCAATTCGAACTCATTGTGAATAGGGATTGTTTCATTCTTTTAGCTTGCAATCCCGGTGATTAATAAATATTTGTGTTTAATACAATTTTAATAATAAGTTAATATTTATATAGCATTTGCTATGTGCCAGACACTGTGCCAGGTGCTTTACAGTTATCTCATTTGATCCTCCCTGCCTTGTGAGGTAGGTGCTATTATTACTGAGGCAGATAGAGACTAAGTTACTTGCCCGAGGTGACACAGCTAGTAAGGGTCTGAGGCCAGATTTGAACTCAGGTCTTCCAGACTCTAGGCCTGGAACTCCATTCCCTTGGCCACCTGGCTCCCTTTGGTGAAGGACCAAAGTCCCATCTTTTGTATGGAAGCGGCACAATTTTCAAACATTGAGAGGAAGCGGGTGGTGTTTCGGCTGAACATTTTGGCCGTATTGTACAAATTCCTTATCCTGACTCTAAGATGTAGGCAAATTACATTAAGTATGCCACCCAGCTGTGTAGAGAAACTTGGCATTATTTTTTACTCTTTTCTTCTCTTGTTTCTAAAGTAGAATTGATCATCTTTGGAAAATAATTTGGATGTGCTTGCCTCAAAATGAATGGGTCTCATTAGGGATGTTATTATAGGAGTCATCAATACCCAAAATATTATGGGCTATTTAAAATCAGATATGATCCTTGCTGAGAGGACCTGGAATCAGAGACAAAGGAAACCTGAGAAAATCATTAAAGGTGAAGGTGTTGGCATGTCATGGTGTAAACCTGGAAGTGCGAGAGGAAAAACTTCGAGGTGATGGCTGTTGGTGTTACTGCTGCTGCTGCTGTTGGGAGAAACCTACATTTATCTGGAAATGAGAAGTGAATATAGAAAACTGAAAAAGCCCCAATTCTTCATTTTACTTAGTAACCACAGCACTTGCAGGGATTTTTGACTCTCGCTTTTCTCACCAGACTATGCTGCTTGTTCCTATTAGGTCTCTAAAGAAGCCTCAATCTAGCTGGAAGGAACTTGGGGTATAGCAAGGCAATTAGAGGATCTTAGTAGAAGATGTGCTAATTAGTGATCTACAGTCCCTTTAAAACAAGGATAGGAGAGCTGCTTATTAAACACCAGTGTCTGGGAGTTAATCTTATTTATCTGGAAATAAGGGTAGAAACTTTAACTAGAACATAATAAGCTTTATGCAGCCTCGGCCTCTCAAAGTTAGCATTTAGTCATAGGGTAGAGAAGGCTGACTGACCTCCGTTGGGGGAGGGAGTTTCTTATGTAAGTGTTCTTGGTACCATTGGTCTAATTCTGACCCTGAGAAACACAATGATTTTCGGGGCAAGGTTCCATAAGAAACGGGAAGGGATGGCATCCAGGGGTGCAATAAAAGATTGATCTTAGTAAAGAAAAAGAGATATGAAGGGGAAAGAGTAGGTGATGTTGAATTTTGAGAAAATGAGATCTCTTTCATGATACGACTTTAATCTCAGCAAAGCAGGTGGCTAAGCAGTCTATATAAATCAGTCAATGAACAGACATTGGAAGTCCCTTCTGTGTCAGGCACTGGGCTAAGTGATTTTTACAACTATAATCTCATTTTAAAGGTGGGTGCTGTTATCCCAGTTTTACAGATCACAAGACTGAGGCAAACAGAAGCTGAGTGACTTCCCCAGTGTCCCACAACTATTAAGTGTCTGCAACTGGATTTGAACTTAGGTCCTCCTGTCTCTAGGCCTGATGCTATATCCACTGCATCACCTAGTTGCCACTATGAATTTGGTGGATCCTTCTTTTGAAAGAAGAGAGGGAGAGTGTGCATTCTAGTTATGGGGACAAAGGCTGGAAGATGGATGGAAGATGAAGAATTGTGTGTGAGAGGCAAGGAGAAGGCTATTTGGTAGAAAATGGGAAAGAGAATAATGTATGACGAGGCTGGAAAGATAATTGAGGATGTAATCTATTGGAGAAATAGGAGTGTTGACCTTGGCGGAGAAGGTCCATGTCTTTCTCAGAGGCTGGAGGAAAGGAGAAGTCAAATGATTTTGAGATGAATGATCATCAGTGTTTTTCCCCATTAAAGTAAGAGGCAAGGTACTCAACTAAGGGGGGGTGGGGGTGGGGACTGGGAAGATGTGGTCTTGAGAAGAGAAGATTTGGAATAGATTGGGAAGTCAAATAGGGAATCAGTAAGGGAGAAATAAGAGAATTACTTTGCTGCAGTGAGAGCCAAGTTGAAATTGGACAACATGAATGAACAATGATCTCAGGCAGGATGGTTGTGCTGTGTTTAGCTGCTTTTGAGTAGGAGCAGAGGAGGCAGATTGTGGGAGTAATCTAGGGTTTACATTTGGCAAGGGAGGAACCTAAAATAAGGGGGCAAAGGATTTGGGAGGGTACAAGATAGAGCCAAATTGGCTAACTCTGGGGTTGAATTTGGAAGGTGAAGTGAGAGCAAGAGAAATGGCCTAACAAAGTACAAAGGGAGTGGAAGGATGGGAAGTCTCTGAGGAGGAAGGGGGTGTGTGTGTGTGTGTGTGTGTGTGTGTGTGTGTGTGTGTGTGTGTGTGAGAGAGAGAGAGAGAGAGAGAGAGAGAGAGAGAGAGAGAGAGAGAGAGAGAGAGAGAGATCTGGGACTTGAAGAAAAGGCTTGAGTCCTTGTGAGACTTTAGGACCAAGGTAATCAACCTGGTGTCTATGAGATTATTTTTTAAAGTGTATATTGTGTGTGTGTGAGAGATAGATAACTATTTCCTTTGTATTCCTATGTGTGGAAAAACATTATTCTGAAAAGAGGTTCCTGGGCTTCAATAGACTGCTAGACTGCCAAAGGTGGGGGGGGGGGTAGAGCATCTCTCTCTCTCTGTCTCTCTCTCTCTGTCTCTCTCTCTGTCTCTCTCTCTGTCTCTCTCTCTGTCTCTCTCTCTGTCTCTCTGTCTCTCTCTCTCTCTCTCTCTGTCTCTCTCTCTCTCTCTGTCTCTCTCTCTGTCTCTCTCTGTCTCTCTCTCTCTCTCTCTCTCTGTCTCTCTCTCTCTCTCTCTGTCTCTCTGTCTCTCTCTGTCTCTCTCTCTCTCTGTCTCTCTCTGTCTCTCTCTCTCTCTGTCTCTCTCTCTCTCTCTGTCTCTCTCTCTCTCTGTCTCTCTCTCTCTGTCTCTCTCTCTCTCTGTCTCTCTCTCTCTCTCTCAATGCTGCACCCATTTTCTGCTCCATCTTTTGCAAACATGCTTTTCTAATATGACCCTTCTGATGGGAATTGAGTAAATAGCGATGCCAAGAATGGAGTCCATGAATAGAAGTTGTCATAGAAGACAATAGCTGGTCTCAAAACTAGAGGATAAGATGTTAGTGTTTTTTTTTAAATTTCCCCTAAATTCCTAAGAGTTAGATTAGGATTTTGGTGCATCTGAAGACATGTTAATATTTATGCTGTTTCCTAAGCCATCTTCCTTAGTAAAATCATTCAGTTTTATACAACACTTAAAGGGGTAAAGGAATATTAATGATCTGGCACATACTTTTGAATTGTAATGCATTTTTAAGTTCATATTTCAGTTATTTTTATATTCTCCTTTCATGTAAAGAGTTTGAAAAACTTTCTTTGTGGGATGTTTTTATTAAAAGTTTGATAAAAATACCTTTTCCTCATTAGGTAGTTATTGGGGTCAAGGGAAGACTTTGTGGTTTAAAGTTTAAAACCATGTTTAAAACATGGTATTTGCCAATGTTGGGAGGGTACCTTGGGCTGCCTTTTGGTTGACCTGAATAAACGATTTATTCTATTTGGTTTTAGTTCAGTCCCAGATTACTTAACCCCTGTCATCTGTAGCATGGGACCCCAAATAGAGCTGCGGATGTTCTTTTTTTTTATTGTAGACTTGTTCAACCCTAATAACAGCATAATATGGTTAGCTCTACTCAGAGAAATGTGTACTCATGGTATCACTGTTGTAATACGGTATGTTCAAGGACCAGTTACTTTGGCTTTCTTTGATGGACATAGATGACAGCCCACAAATTCATAGATATTGGATTTGGAGTCAGGGGTGAGGGGTGGTGGGAGGACGGAGTGACTTATACTGGGAGTTGTTCAGCTTAATCTATTCCTAGCATTTGGAAAAAAAACATTATATTGTTGCTTATAATGATTATGGGTCACGACAGCATACTTTCATATTTACAGTCATTTTCAGAAGTATTGAAGTACACAGCTTGCACACTTGAGTTTTTTAAAATGTTTTAAAGGGACATGCAATTATAGAAGTGTTTTTTTTAAGTGCTCACCCAGGAAGGGAAAATGCTCAGTGTGCTTGAATTCGGCAGTGACATCAGTACTGCCCTCAATTCAGTAAAAACATTATGTAGCTATAGGAAATAATTTTTACAATATGGCAAATCATAAATCTTTGGATCATAGGAGTCAAGCAACAGAATTTTAAATCGAGAAATTGGAAAACCACAAAGCAAGACTATGCAGCTATGGCCTGCCTCTGAGCAATGTTTAGTTTTCATAAGAATGATCTCAGCTTTCATTAGGTTTTCATCTTAATTGAAAAAATTGATTTTTTTTGGTAGGGGGAATAGGTGAGAGTCCTTTTATGTCATGTCTCAAAAGACAGGCGCTGTAAGTCAGATAATTCTTTAAATGGATGATAAATGTGTGGGGGAAGGGGGAGGCTTTTAAAGAGAAGGAATAGTTTATTGGAAGGGAGAGCTTGATCTGTAATAGGCTTTCATATTTGTAAAGGGACCTTGATAAGAGATAGGAAGCTTGAGGTGGAGCAAGACTTTTGTCGTCTTCTTCCCCTGCCCTTCCCCCATACTGACACTTTCTCTAATAACATCATTCCTTTGCATGGTAGTGATTATACTTTTGTACTAGTACTGGCAAAGTGTAGATGAAATGCCTTTTGTTTTAAACCTGACTGTTGCTAAAAAGCTTTTTACTATTTTTGAATGACTTGAGAAAAAAAAAACTTGAGAGTTTACCAGAAAGGTAGAAGTTTTCTTGTTTGTTCCCACCACCACCATGGGAGGCATCATGCCTTTAGGAAAGAAAAGAAAAAAATGGGGAAAAAACCTTGATAATGTGTTTTTCTCATACCCATGTGTATTTACACACATATACATACATTAATGTAAATAATACCTTCCTTTTCCTGGGACTCAGTTTTTTTCTGACAATGTAATATGGTGCCAATGCCATGAAGAAGCTGTGAGAAAGAATAGCCAATATTAAAATGGTTTTAAAGCACTTGGGAGAAAATTTAGCTGTAGAAATGCCGAACCACAATAAATCAGTTCAAGTAGTTTGGACGCGTTAACATTAAATATGTCTTAATGTGCCGGTTTTGAAATGAATAAAATAAAAATGTATTTCTCCACATTTAAGGTTGCTTTAGATTTTATTCCATTTTAATCCTGACAATCTTAAATTCTTCATCTGTGCATGATGTTCTGAATCATGATCACCTCCCACTGTACTTTTTGCATGTCAAATTTTACACTATAATGCTCACAGTATATTTATCTATTTAGGACAATGATTTATTTTTCTTCTTATTGACTCACTTAGGTGTTCTGACACAGACACCTGCTTTATAAATCCCACACTTCAAAGGTGAATCAGCACACACATTCAGTTATGATCTTTTGAAATTGGATACTGTGGTTTTCAAGTTTTGAACAACTACCAAGATACTCGGTTAAAGGTCTAAAAAGAGGTGTAGGTCCTGTCATAGCTATCAATTTATATGAAGTAAGAGCTGGGTAGGTGGGGGGTCTATTTGTGTTGGAGAAAAATGAAATTTCTAAGGAGAAAGATTGGTAGCGAAAGTAGGAGCATCTGATTTTATTAGAATTCTTAAAACTATGATAGGTATTATACATAACAGAGCCTGCAGAATTTGCACAGTACTGAGCCTACTGAGAAGTCATTGTCATGAGGAGAGTGGGAACACAAATGCCTTTTTACACGGATTTCATTTGTATTCTGTTTGCCAGGAAATCTGCCCTTATCTTCTGAGGTACTGCCAAATTGTCTTGAAATAATTAAATAAAAAAGATTAGAGTTTAACCAAGGATTTTTAATCAAATTTTCTCAGTTGCTAGAGATGGGTTAAACATTCTACATCTGATTTTCTTTAAAATGGTTCTCTTCTTTGAGAGGCAGTATGATGTGTCCTGGAATCCAGAAGACCTAGGTTTAAGCCTTTGTGACCTTTAGACAAGTCACTTAACCTCTCAATGTACCAGACTCTAAGACTGAAAATAGCAAAGCAGGTGAAAACATACATGCATTGGTATGTGGATTTCCTTGTTAGTGCTTAGCCACATCAATTACATCATAGGACAGGTAAAAAAAATCCTTCTTTTTAGTAAAGCCTAGGTTTTTACTAGAGAGTTTGAAATTATTCTGTAAGAGTAGGTGATATTCATTCTTTTTTGTTGTTTCAAAAAGAAATTTATTTAGCCAAGAATAATTGGGACAATGGGAAATTTTTTTTTCCGTTCATCTTCTTATCTTTCTCTTTTCTTAAGCTGCTTTTAAGTGTTACAGTGTGACAGCTTGCCTTTTTTTTCTGCAAGAATATTTTACATTTGTTTAAACAATCTGTCTTGGGAAGTAGATAGTTCTTTACAGAACCCTTTGGATGGGAAGTTGGAGGTCCAACACTTTAGGAGTTCAGTATTCTAACTAGGCAGAAGTGGGAGACAGAATGAAGGATGGGAATCCAACTTCAGCCTTGATTTTATTGATTTTTCTGACCATTTCAGTGCTTGTTTTAGCACCTTCATCTAAAAGTGCCCTTCTGGTATCCATGATATTTGTTTGACCAGCAGATGCTGAATATCATGGGCCATAGGGGTGCCCACAGGAAAACCAACCTTTCTAGCCTTTTAAATTTTATGTAGTTGGAGGAATATTAAACATGTTTATTATAATTCCTTGGAATTTGAAAGCAAAGTAATTTTAATATGAACAAATCAGAACTGAGGTGAAACAAGCTAGGGAATTTGGAAAGATTTTTCCAAGACTTCTTTTAGAGGTAAGTGACCTGAAGATTGGAAGTAAGAGAAAAGCATTTTGGTAGTATTGTGACAAAAGAAAGGTTTGAACAAGTCTGTTTTAATGTTTTTGTTGAACTCAAATAGTAGTGGATATTTATTCTAGGAGGCCCACTATTCAAAGTCAGTCTAGGCCTAAGGGAATAAGGGCCTGAATTAGGATGGTAGTTTTAGAAAGAAGGAACATACCAATTTGAGAAACATTGATCGCAAAAACATCAAAGGAATAGAGGGGGAAGGTAGGGAGGAAAAGGCATGATAAAAGAAGCAGTGAAATTTAGTTTGTAATACTGTGCAAATTGTTGCTCGTTTTTGTAAATGCTTTCTTTGGTGGTGATAGTTGATTCTAAAATAAATATTGTAGATTTTTTCACGTATCTAAAGTCTCTTTGATTACCTTGGGTCAGTAGCACATGGATATTTTGTTTTTTAAGTTTTATACTTTTGTTTAAAGCATGTTGTATGTAGTTTTGTGGATGGTCATTAACATGAGTAATTTACTTTGATTTTTGACCAGTACAAAGAACCAATGATTCTTTGAGAGAGACGCATTTGTTGGGGAGACAAAATGGTCCAGGATTATGTCTTCCTCTAAAAAATTGAAGGAACCCGTTCTCTGGAGTAGTAGGTTTTGGTGGTTTTTTTTTAAACTAAAGCTTTCATTAGTATAAAGAACTCTCAATGTACTAATACAGATCAGTGAATCCACAGCTTGGTCACAAGACAGTTCCTGGAGCACTGAGGGGTCAAGTTACTTGCCTAGGATCACACAGCCAGTATGTATTGGAGACAGAGCTTGAACCCTAGTCTTCCTGACATCAAGCTATAAGCTCTCTACTCATAACTTCACTTTTCTCCTTTGCATGTGTGGAAACTGAGGTCCACAAAGGCTGAAACTTGTTATATTCATACTGTTGGTAGCTATGCTTAGGACTTAGATCCTATTGTAGTGGGGATGAGAGAAGGAAAGAAGCATTTAATAAGGCATGTTTATGTAATAATTACTCAATTTTGGGAGAACTTGGGTGAGAACTTTCTTTTCTGTGTTTTCAGTTGCTGTGGTTGATTCCCTGTATCATAGGTACCTGTTCTGTCTGTTGGTCAGGGTGGAGTTGGGGGACCTCTGCTCTTCCTGATGGTCTTTAGAGGCATGCCATGGAGATCGATCCTTAGTACTGTCCATCTTGCTTATGTTTAACAATGACTTGGAGGAAAACACAATATTTATATTTGATATAAAGCTGAAAGGGAGAGCAAATAATGTTAGATTTGAGACTTCTGATTCAAAACTCTTAACAGGCTGGAACAGTGGGCTGAATCTAACAAAAGGAGATTCAAAAAGGTTAGATATGGAGTACAGCTCTTAGATTCAAGGAAAATCATATGCAGAAGTAAAGGATGGTGGAAGATAGGCCTAAGAAGTGATTTTTGTGAGGAAAAAACAGTTCTTGGGATTTGTTTTGTACTGAGGGCTTAATATAAGTCAGAAGTAGCATGTGGCAGCCCAAAAAGCTATTGTGAAATTTCTGTATTAAAGTGTCCAGGGGGAGAGATTCTTTGTACCACATCTGGCATGTAGTAGTGTTCAGTTCTGAGTGACACATTTTGGAAGGCACATTGATAAGTGGAATTGTGCCCCAGGGAAGGCAGGAAGAATCGTGAGGGGTATTAGATGAAGTACTTGGGGATGTTTAACTCTACAAGAGAAGGAATGAAGACAGGTGGAGCAGAGGTGCAGGGTATGGTTTCTACTCTCAAATATTTGAAGGGCTATCATTTTTAATAGGTATTAGATTTGTTATGTGGTGCTGCTGACATCAGAATTGGAATTGGGGGAGAGGCAGATTTTGGCTTAATGTAGGGAAAAATTTTTCAGTGTGAGCTGAAAAATGAGATGGGTTGCTTCAAGTGGTGAGTTGTCTGTCACTAGAATGATTCAGATTTTTATTTAATGTCCTTCTTTAAGGGTATTGTAGAGGGGAATTCCTACATTGATTAAGAGATTAGACTTAACCTACAAGAGATCTTATAACTTAAAATTATGAGAATTTGTGATTTAACCTTGTTTAATGATAGGAAGATAGTTTATCCCTGCATAAAAAAGAGGGGAGGAAATCCTCTCCCAGGCCCAACTCTTTGCTTGCCAGACATCTTGGCAAAGCTGTTTATTATGTAGCAAGTAACCTTTTAAAAAGGTATGTGGAAAAGGATAGTTTAGTGTCTGACTGCCAAACTTCAGTAGCGCAAGTGTCAGATTCTCTAAGCTGTGTGGATTATTTTGAATAATGATTGATAGTTTAGCCAGATCTTATTGCTGAGTATATTTCCTACGTTTTTGATTGAGAATCCAGAGAATACTTGTATAACTTATTTCATGTAGCATATAAAAGCCCCCAAATAAAGTGATAAAATAACATTTACCTGAAATTTTAGCTTCACAGTTTTGAGTTTTATAAGACATTCTTTTGCCACCAAGTGTGCTGGCCTAGTAGAATGTAAAATGCTAAACATAGAAGCTGGAAATGCAACCCAGGGTTCTCATTAAAAAAAGTCCTAGCCATCACAGACCAACCAATAAAAGAGCCCTTCTCTTCCCTTGTTCTCCTATTATAAAGTACTTCTCTCTATTTGTGCCCTTGATTCTATCATCTGTCTTTTCCAACTCAAGGCATTTGTACCTTGTCCATTATACTGCTCTGACCATCACTATAGTTACAATCCCCCCACCTGTTCCGAACCCCACCCTGTTTCTATTGTGAGCACTATTATTTTTTCTAGGTTCACAACCTCAATATTTATCCTCAGTTCTTCACTTTCTTCACATATAGTCAGTTACCAGGTTTTTTTTTTGTTTTAAATCATACTTTACTTTTCCCAGTTACATAATCAAGAAAAATTTTAGCATTCATTTTTACAAGATTTTGATTTCCAAATTTTTCTTCCTCCCCTCCCTTTTTCTGAAAATGGTAGGCAGTTTGATATAGTTTACACATGTATTATTATGTAAAACATTTTTGTATTACAGTTGGGAAGAAGAAACAGATCAAAAGGGGAAAAAACACGAGAAAGAATAACCCAAGAGAAAACATTATGCTTCAGTTGGCATTCAGAATCCATCAGTTCTTTATCTGAATGTGGGTAGCATTTTCCTTCATGAGTCCTTTGTACTTGTCTTACATCATTGTGTTGCTGAGAAGAGCTGAGTTATCACACAATGTTGCTAACGCTGTGTACGATATTTTTCTGGTTCCGCTCATTTCACTTTGCATCCGTTTGTACAAGTCTTTACAGGTTTTTCTGAAATCTGGTTGTTCATTTCTTATTGCACAGTAGTATTCCATTACATTCATATGCTGCAGCTTGTTCAGCCATTGCCCAATTGATAGGCATCCCCTTGATTTCCAATTTTTTGCCACCATGAATAGGGCTGCTTTTAATTTTATTGCACGTGGAGGTCCTTTTCCTTTTTCTATGAACTCCTTGGGATAACAGATTTAGTAGTGGTATTGCTGGATCAAAGGGTATGCACAATTTAGTTGCCCTTTGGGCATAGTTACAAATTGGTTTCCAGAACATTTGGATCAGTTCACAACTCCACCAACAGTCCATTTGTGTCCCAGCTTTCCCATGTCTTCTCCAACATTTATCATTTTCCTTTTTTGTCATGTTAGCCAATCTGATGGGTGTGAGGCGGTACCTCAGAGTTGTTTTAATTTGCATATCTCTTATCAGAAATGATTTAGAGCACTTCTTCATATGCCTATAGATAGCTTTGATTTCTTCATCTGCAAACTGCCTGTTCATGTCCTTTTGATTATTTATCAACTGGAGAATGGCTTGTATTCTTATAAATTTATAATTTTATAATCTTATAAATTATAAATAAAATAAATTCTTACAAATTTGACTCAGTTCTCTATGGAAATGAGGCCTTTATCAGAGACCCTAGGTGTCAAGATTGTTTCCCAGCTTTCTCTCTATTCTTGGTTGCATTGGTTTTATTTGTACAAAAGATTTTTTATTTTAATATAATTAAAATTATCTGTTTTACATTTTGTAATGCTCTCTGCCTCTTGTTTGGTTGTAAATTCTTCCACTTCTCTCTATTTACATACATATCACCTTAGTTTGAGCCCTCATTACCTCTTGCCTATAACTATTGCAACGGTTTCCTACTTTGTTGCCAAGCTCTGCTCAGATGTTACCTTTACATGAAGCAGGTTCAGAATCCTGATGGTGTTAATGTGGTATCACATTATTCCTGGTTCTAATACGACCAAGTCTATGGCTTTACCCCTGGGTATTTTGTATATCTTTGTCTGGGTATCACTTGTTGCCACCCATTCCCTTATGACCCTAAGTGCCAGGGTCTCTTTCCCTTCTCTCTTGGGATCCCCAGGTTGTAAGGCTGGAACAGGAACCCATCAAGATACTTGAAAAATCATTATTCATCTGTTGAGTGTCTAGTGGGCTCCCCCTTTCCTCTAGGATAAAATACAGCCATTTGGCATTTAAAGTCTTTGCAGCCTGATCTCAACTTGTCTTTTCAACCTCATTATACATGACTCATTTCCTGGTCTCTACGGTCCAGCCAAACTGACCATCTGTTTCTCACATGCAGACCTCCATCTCTTCTCTCTAGCTTTTCTGGCCAACAATTTCCCCGACCCCCACCTCCATGCCTGACACCTCTACTTTATAGAATCCCTCTGTTTAAGACACTGTCTTCTATGTAATGTATTTTCTGATGTCTTCCTAATCCCAACTATCCCTTTCTTGGTGTATTCTGTATATATTTATATAGATTGACATTTTCTTAACAGAATGTGTACGTTCTTTACGGGTATCCTAAGTGCCTAGTACAGGGCCTGGCAAATAGCATTCACTTAATGGTTGTTGATTGATGATACAGAAAAGGTAGCTTTGCTGTTCATTAGAATAGGTTCCTCAGCAAGATTGGAACATATAATATCCTTCCTTACATGTGTGAGATTTTGATCATGTTCAGATTTCTTTGCGCGTTAAGCCTTTAGGGGATGGTCCACGTTTGTGTTGGGCCCACTTTTGTGTTTGTGGAGCTCTTTTGAATGTGGCAGGAGAAGAAAATCCTCAATTCCAGAATGTGGCAGGAGAAAAAAAATCCTCAGTTCCCGAATAGGGGTGACAGTTTTCGTGTGTCTCATGAAATTCAGTCTTAAAATGCTGTTAGTTTTTTCCTTTTATAATTTTTCTTGCACCTTTATCTTGCCCATCATACTGCTGTGACCATCATAAGTAGTACTATAAGGACCATGTAATGGAAGTGGGTACAGTAGAAAGAACTTTAGCTCTTGAGTCAGAGGTCCTAGGTTTCAAATCTTGGCTCTGCCACTTAGTGCCTATGTGATTTTGGGCTCAGTTACTTTTCTTTTCTGGACCTTAGCTTCCTCGTCAGTAAAATGAGTAGGTTGGGTTTGACCTCTAAATTTGTGATCCTATGACCTTTTCTCATTGCTGCCAGTCTGTTTCCTCCAATTCATCCTGTATGCACACCCTTCCAAGATTAAACTTTTTAGAGCATTGCTTCCAAACATTACTTTCCTTACTAAAAGGAAGATTCCTCTTTGCCAGCTGTCTAAAGTTCAGATTCATTAACATAGCAGTCAAGCCCTGCAGTCTGGCCTCAAATCATCTTTCCGTTTTTGCCTTTCACTGTTCCCTTTTGTGGGGGTAACTAGGTGGCACAGTGAATAGAGTGCTAGGCCTGAAGTTAGGAAGACTCATCTACCTGAGTTCAAAACTAACCCAGGCCCTTACTAGCTGTGTGACCCTGACGAAGTCTCTTAACCCTGTTTGCCTCAGTTTCCTCATTTGTAAAGTGAGCTGGAAAAGGAAATGGAAAACCACTCCCAATGTCTCTGCCAAGAAAACCCCAAATGGGGTCACAAAGAGGTGGACACTAATGAAACAACTGAGCAACATTCCCCTTTATGAGTCCCCTGATCCAGCCAAGATGATTCTACTCCTAATTCCCTTCAAGCAAGCCATGTTTATTCTTTTCTCTACATCTTTTCTCAAGAATCTTAGTATCACAGAATTAGAATTTTATGGGACCTTTGAGTACATTTATTCCAAGTACCTCCTTTTCTAGATGAGAACATTGAGTCCCAAAGGAGTTGTGCCTTACTTAAAGTCACTTAGCTAATTCATGCCATAACCCTAGATTGAAACTGAGAATTTATGATAGTATTTGCAAATTTTAAAATTCTAAACCGCCCTATAACATAGTTCCGAGTTATGTTTTTAATCCGTAGGGTCTTTGGTCTCAGGACCTCTTAAAATTGAGGACCCAAAGTGCTTTCTTATGTGAATTATGTATCTATTGATACTTACTGCATAAGAAGTCAAAAAAACTAATTCATAAAAATAATAAACCTAACGCATATACACATGAATTACATTTTTGTGAAAAATAACTTTTCCAAAACAAAAAATAACATTTTACATATTTTTTAGAAATTTCTTTAATGTCTGGCTTAGAAGACAGCTTGATTTTCCTATCTCCTTCTGCATTCAATCTGTTGCAATATGTTGTTTTGGTTGAAATATATGAAGAAAATTCGGCCTCACAGATAAGTAGTTGGAAAAGGGAGGAATATTTTAACAACAAATAAATCTTAGTATTATTATGAAAATAGTTTTGACCTCATAGACTCTCTGAAAGGGCTTTGGGGACCCTCCAGGAGTACAGACCACACTTTTGAGCACTGCTTTGTGTATCCTTTAGCTTTATGTAGCCTTCCCCATGCCTGACCTTCACATACCTTATACTCCAGGCAAACTGAGCAGTGACTTCTTTATTGAATGCATCTTGTGCTAGCTGTTGTACATATGGTTCTCATTACCTGGAATTTTTACCTTCTAATGTTGCCTTTAAAATCCTATTTGTCCTTCAAAACCCAGATGTTAGATACTATCTCCTTCATGAAGGCTTTATTAGAAGCAGCTTAGGTGGCACGGTTGACAAAATGCTGGAGTCAAGAAGACCTGAGTTCAAATTCTACTTCTTAGATGTGTGACCATAGGTGAATCACTTTTTCTAAGCTTCAGTTTCCTTATGTGTTAAATATGGGGGTTGATGGCCTGTAAAATCCTTCATTGTTCTCAATTATGATCCTGTGGTTATAACCCTGGTGTGCTGTGCCTTAGCCTATGTCTGGAGTATTGGATGTCAGGTCAAGGAATGATAGTGATAATCCTCAAGAGAACAATCAGGATGGGTATTGAGGGAATGTAAGTGTAAAGTGGTTGAAGGAAATAGGGATCTTTAAGTTTGGAGAACAGAAAACTTTTTAAAAGTGAGGCGATAAGGCTTTTCAAATATTTGAAAGACTGTCAAGTGGAAGAAAGATTCAATTTATTTTACTTATCCCAGAGTACAAAACTTGGAAGAAAGATTAAATTTCTTTTGGTTGGCCCAGAGTACAAAATTAGGAGCAGTGGGAGGAAAGGTAGTAAAGAGGCAGAATTCAGCATTTGTGCGACAAGAAAACAAAATAGAAAATGTCTTAACAATTAAAGCTGTACAAAAGTGTAGTGAGGTTTCTCTTCAGTGAATCCTCTTTATGAATCCCATGGTCAAGGCAAGATTAGAGGTAATGAGTTCTTTGTCACTGAAGGTCTTGAAGTTAGAGGATTAGATGAAATACTTGTTGAGGATGGTGCAGAGGGGAATTCTACGTGTGCCTAGGTTGGACTGGATCAGTAGTGTCACACTCAACTAGAAACCCTGTCAGGTAAACCATACCTAAGGATCTCTGTGGGCTACAAATTGACTTAGTTTTAAAATGTAATGTTATCTATATTGATTTAATTTTTATTTATTTTGTTAAATATTTCCCACTTACATTTTTATCTGGTTGTGTTTGACACCTCCGAATGAGTAGATCTCTTCTAAATCTGTTTTATAATTTTTTTTATAAAGACCCTATGCTTTTGAGACCACTGTGTAAAGCTTCCCTATAATGTTCTTATGAAAACATACCTGTCTTAATTTTTTTGTCCTAATAAATGCTAGTTCATCTTCCTTGCTGGGGAAAATCTGCTCTCTCCTTGCCTAAGGTTCTTATAGCTTCAGGGTGACTTTCAAAGTGATGTACTCCATCTCTAGTTATAAAGGACAGATCAACACCAGTTGGGTACTTGAAAGGATAAGTGTGTTTCTATTTTTAAAGATAGGTTTTTATTGAACAGCATATTTTTTTTAAAAGGGAAGAGAGGCTCTTACTCTCGCTCATAAAACTCCTGTTATTACTCTTCTGATCTGCCAGTAATCATCTTTAGGTTGTCAAGCTTTAGTAGCCAGGGGAGCAGATTTATTTCTACATCATTCATGTTTATAAACTGGAGTACTAAGTAAGCAGCCGTCAAAACCTCTTTTCCTGGAATATTTAAATCTACCTAATTTCCTTCTATGTATAGATTAGCATTACTTAATGCTTGTGCTGCCATGACCAAGTTTTTATTCTTTTGGATTGAGATTTAATTTTCTTTACTAAAACCATACTTTTCTTTCCAAATAGACTTCTATTCCCTTCTTTTAAAAATGAGTATCAGCTAACAGTGTATGCAATTTAAGAGTTTCACAATGGGAGCATGTTAACATTACTAGAAAGTTACTTGTTCAGCAACAAATTCAGGCAAAGAAATATCCTTGAGGACCTTGAGATACTTTCCAAATAAATTCCGCAAATTCCTCAAGCTTGAGATGGTATTTCTATCTTTAATATAGTTAGTTGTTAGTAATATCAGGGCCCTAAATTTAAACTCATACTTTTATGTGTGTGTGTGTGTGTGTGTGTGTGTGTGTAAACTATATTTAATATAATTGATTTCCTTTGTAATCCTGTATTTTATTTTACATATTTCAAAACATTATTATGAGAAACAGTCCAAAGATTGCACCAGATTGCTAACGGGGTCCATGATAAAGTTAACCCTTAGAGTATAATCAGTGATCAGCCAAGTTTTTTACAGGGAGACTTATCACTCAAAATGCTCACTAATTAAGGATAATACTGTGT